>NC_022020.1:56932325-56968107 GCF_000317375.1 Microtus ochrogaster
GGGTAAATGGTGTGGGTTAGTCAGATTTGTGTGAGAGAACCTTCAATGACTTCTTAGTAATCTCTCCACATAAAAATTAGTCTGAGTCTTCTCACACAACTTTGTCTTAGAAAATTTACCAAGAAGCTAGTCTGGTCAATCCCAGAATGCTCGAGGCCATGGGATTAAACAGCAACCAGTATTCAACAGGTTGATCTACCAGGGTGACTATCTGATGAGGAGTCCCACTTATTAAGACCATGGTGTCACTGGCTGTACATGACTGCCTCTGTCTATAATTTTCCTCATGTGCCACTAATAACAGCTATAGGTATTATTCCCACTGCTTGTGTGTATATATCATGCATATATTCCATCTTCTGGGCATACATATAGCTGTGGATGTTCAGGAAGATGATTTATGCTTTATCTATATAATTCTGATGAATAGAATTAATACTAGGATTTTTTTATTATTCAAATTGACATAAGAAAGTAATAGTCTCAGTCACAAAGACCGTTAATTTTAGACTTCAGAACAAATTCAAAGCAAAGTGACCACAGAGACAAATATCTGATTAACAAATACACAAGGACAAAGTTTATTGCTGATTCAAAGGCAGAACTTGAAGCAACTTTAGTAGACATAACTTTCTCGGAAATTGACTTTCTGCATGTAGTCTCAACCTCAAGGCTCAGCCAACTCAGTGTTTATTGTTTAAGTCCTGAATTTCAATGTCACTTTCTGTCTGGGAACCCTGACCACATAGAGCTAGCTACAAGTTTACTTTAATCACTGGTTGATCAGTGCCCCCTTCCTTGCCTATGAGAAACTGTGTGATCCGCTTGGCTCTGTTTCTTACTGTTTATTCAAGAAGAGCTGGGTAACACTGAAAGTTGTGACTCATATTTGTCCTAAGGCTTTCCTGTGGAAAGAGGAGAAGCAGGAGAAAGAGACCTGTGAAAATGTGAGATGGAGAAAGAAGTGTTATTCATCCGTATATAAAGAGGTGTAGCAGTGTGGAGACAGAGAGATGTTCAGAAAGAGAATTTTGAGATGAAGTAAAAGAGAAAGCTAGCATTAAAAAGTGTGTGCTTCCTTACTTACTCCTCAGATAAAAAAGTCTAGCCCTTGCTGCATTCATGGATTTTCATTTTGCATACCCTAGGAGTGACCTTGGAGGTTGATCTCCAAAAGGCTGCTGAAATTTTATTTGGAGAAATTACTGGCCTAAGGTGTGGATTGAAGTTTTACATTTTTACTATGCTTCTACTATATAGATATATATTTTATATGGATTTAAATTACTTCTAGTATGCATATTCCCATAAGCATGGATGTACAAATGCATACATGTATACATGAAAACAATTTATATATTTAATATATGCATATTCCCATATTTGGGTGCACAGACACATATCCATAATTATATAATTAAATGTATATTAAACATTATGAAAAGAATTTATCTCAATTAAGTTTTTTTCAAGAAATCGAAAACTATTATCTAAATATGAAATATCTTGCTAAAGTAAGATACTGAGAATTCAAAATAAATAAATAAGTATCACTAAATTCAAGAGTAACTTGGTCTACAGAGCAATTTTCAGAACAACCAGAACTACACAGAGAAATTCTGTCTTGAAAAAAAATTGAGTAAATAAATAAATAGGAACAGATGACTCAGAAAGAATAGAACAAAAATTGTGTGAACAAAATAATGTCACAGGGAAAATAAAGGTGTATGCCTTTAATCTCAGCAGTCTGTAGAGACAAGGGAATTTTTGAGGTTCAAGGTCAACCTGGTCTGTATAGAGATATTCATTTTATGAAAGGTAATTTATCTACCACATAAAAAGGTAGAAATGCAGAGAACACTGGTTACAACTTTTTAAAATCTTCATGAAGTGATTAAGAAATTCAGAATACCCCAACAATATAAAAGACATTTTTAGCATTACAAAACCAACCCTGAAAGATAGACGTTCTGGGTTCTGATCCAATCACATCTCTTATTATTAGTTTTAATACTTTAAATAAGCCATTTAATATGTTTGAGACCCAGTCCATTAAAATATGAGATTAAAATATGAGATTAAAATTCAAATGGATCCTGAAGCAGTGATTTTCATCTTCAAAGATATTGACATTTTAGCTGTATAATAAGTCAGTCATTATGGGACCATTTTGATACTATCTCCATTCCTTAGGTACACTCTGATTACACAGACCATGTGCAAAGCAGAGATTTCAGACAGAAGACAGAGCAATAAGCATGGCCTATACCAATCATTGGCAAGCATCCTTCTGGCTCCAAAATCTTGCCTCAAAAATAGCTATATACAAATCAAATGATCACCTTAGGGATCCAAGGACTCCACAGCTCTCACTAAACACTGCTGAGTGCTTTGTGTACATTCTTCAGTACATTATTGTTTCACATGCCCCAATTATGGGAATCTATTTCATCCTTTCTTTCAAATCATTTGCCAGGCTACCCTGCATTGCCCTTTCTGTGAGATCAGTGTATAAAGTCTGTTCTAAACATTCTCTTTAGACCTTGCCTGCCATATTCATCCTAGGAACTCTTGTTTGCTACTTACCACTCAACTATGTAAAGAAAATGAATTCTATCCTTTTGGTTCACATTACTCCAGTCTAATACACAATTCATAACCAATCACATTGTCTTGATGCCCTACCAGAGTCTATGTCTACCTCAATAGTCAAAAGACTGGTAATATAAAACACAGTAGTCATTTTAAATGTGAAGTTGTCACTTTAAAAAAGTATAACAGAAACAAATGAAGTAATTTTTCTAATCTAGTTTAACTCAGTATGTGCAAAATAACAGTTTACTATTCATCAATTATTAAAACATTACTACTGGGGTGCTATTCTAAATTCCCATTACTAATGAGGCTTTCTTCAAACTATAATATGCTGCACAATGTCATCCCATCTTAATTCAGATATCAGATTAGTTTCTTATCCACTCTGGTACATCCATGTACCAGGTCTGAGCCACGTGTATCAGCAATGCAGATTGGGACTTATCTTTGTAGGAGTAGCAGAGTTGACAGTCTGTTGTTTACTGTGTTGAGTGACATTATTTGTTTTGAAAATTCCACTTTAAAAGATAATGAAAAAATATATCAGAATAGGATAGATTTGGGTATTTTACTATTTCTTTTTAGTATGCTTTTGTAATTTTGGATTATAGGAAGTTCTTAATATTTTCTGAATAGAAATCCACAATCTTAAAGTCAGGTTCTATGTGGAATCACATTTTATAACCAATCAACTAGGTTTCTGTTCTTTGGAACTTCTCCAGTTTTTATCATATGTTTAAGTATGTTCATTACTCAAATGTGAAAATAAAATAATAGGTATCATACAACATTCATTTGATATAAAATTGTCATATAATTTAAAAATAAAATTATGTAAAGATAGAGCTTTACTATGCTTTTCTTCTAATAGAAAAGAATTCCTAATTATCTTGTACTATTTAGTACTGGGCCCTGAACCTATGACTTTATTCTTGGTGTGTGAACATTTTCTCATAGAGTTCTATCCCCAGTATCCTCTTTACTTAGTGATAATATGTCACTGAGTTGCTTAGTCTGCACTGAAATCAGTCTGTCACCCAGGTAGACCCTGAACACACAGTCCAAATCACCTGTTCCAGCCCCTTAAGTAGCTGGGGTTACAGGCCTCTCTTACTAGGCCTACCTTCTTTTGAAAAGGTCTAAGTATGTCAGTATTAATGATAAAATTGACAAAAAAAATGGTTGCCTATTTTCCCTTTAAAATTAAGCTAAGAAAAAGGAACACTTTAATACAGATTGTCAGTAGTTAAAGAATTATGTAGAAAAGTAACTTTTCCCATTTATCAATGTAAGGAATACATTTAAAAAGAGTGGCCTCCATTTGTTAGGTTAAAATAGTTATTTCATTTTCTAATAGTGGGAATGGATCAGAAGAAGATGCTTAGCTAAGAAAAGATGCTCCTGTCATCCCTTCCTCTCCAGAACCAGAGTAGCCTTTAAGGTTTGTTATTGTTGTTGTTGCTGCTGCTGTTATGTTTATGTATTATGTCGGGAGACCAAGTGCCCTAGTGACATGTGGACACCGGAGGACAGTTGTACAGAGGGGATTCTTGTCTCTCAGTCCAAGGATTAAAATCATATTTCCTGGATTATATGGCAAGTGCCTTAACCTGCTGAGGCATCTCACAGGCACCCAGAGTAGTGCCTGTTTTGATTTATTTGAGATACTAATGAAAAGGATCTATATGGGAACATATTGGTGAGAAAATGTTTGCACTTTGTTGAGCTTCACTTTGAGGCTGTGCTGGGAACAAAGGGGATAGAACACGTCCCCGTTGTCAGTGACTAAATTGACAATTTGGCATCTAATAAGCCAAGTGTTGGACTCAACAAGAGAAACTGCTGTCATGTTGCAGTTTTCTTACAAGACCGTCTCTGATTTAGCTTCAGCCATTACATTAGCCCATCTCTTATCTTTGATATGATTTGCATTAAGGAATGCAAATGCTTAATCTTTTCCTGGTCTAGCTTTTTAGACATAAAACTTCAGTGCATCTAATCCTATATTAATATCCTACAAGCACCATGTTAATGTATCTGACTGTGAGAAAATTGAAATGATTAGAAAAATAACATCTTAGTTCTGTTCACTAGACTTTGATTCATTTGACAGAAATTAATTAGTTCAACCTGCTTGGCTTGGTTTAATAACAATAATAATGGGGAACCAAATACGAAAGCCCAGCAGAGAATAGGTTGTCTAGGAAAGGAAATGAGATTCCCATTAGGTGCTACAGAATTAGCGTCTTATCTCAAGTTAACAAACAGCCACGGTCTATTAGTCTTTTTAACAATTTGTGTCCATTCTGCATAATGCAATATATTATCTTTGGACTGGTTCCAATGCTGTCCTTTAGGAGTTCTTTTTATTCCCAATTCTGACTCTTTAATCAATGTGATCCATCATCAATTTCAACTTTAAATGTGATTATCTACAATCTCAGTAAAACACCTATAACAACTGTCACTTTAAATCCCCTATATACTTTATTGTTATTAATAATTGTTCAGCAATTTTACTGAAATGGAGAAGTAATTATATCTATGACCAGCAGTGACAGCAGAGGTAATAAAATAGCAATATCGAGTAATTATGGCTTCATTAATAGTAATGCTGAATCTGTTTCTTGGAAAGAAAAAGACTGGGAAGAGCAAAAGTAAGAAAAAAGGACAGGAGGGAAGAGAAAGGGAGAAGGGGGAACGAGAGGAGAGGAAAAGAGAGAAGATGGCCAGAGTTTTTTAAACTGAAAAGTTTATTTTTAAGAAGAAAAAACCTCATGTCGAAAATATCTTATAAAGTATTACTGAAGCATTAAAATAACAAAAGAAAACTCCTTTAGTATTTTAATATCAACAATAGATACCACTTTTTCATTCTGAGAACATGCAACCAAAATTTAATAAAAAGACAATGAGCCTAATACAAGCTATCCATTTTTATTAAGTTGCCATTTAAATAGTTTGTCTAACTTTTACCTAATGCTATATTACATTTACTAAATTCTATTATAAAATGAATCATGTTTATATGAGGAATTGTATTTAACCAGTTAATGTTAGATTATCTTTAAAACACTGTAACAGAGCATTAATGCTATGTTTTAAATGAAATGTTTTTTTCTACTTTAGCATTGAGCAATAGACATTAAGAAAGCTATCTATTACAGTGGAAAATTGCCACGCTTTACCTTTTAAATTAGTTTTTAAAAGGGAGGATTATGCAAAATAGTTTATCTGCTGTATTATAAATATGGGAAATCAAATTATGTAGCTGCAAAACAAAGGGGAGAAACAAATATTACCCTGATGTTTTTCTATGGGAACTTGGTCTTGCACAGGCAATAGAATAATGATCCTGGGATCACATTAGGAAATTCACACTTTTCTTCACTCTGGCAGGCAGCTCTGTGAACAGGCTGACATGTGCAAATATGTTTCCTCACCACTAGAAGAAGTATTTCAATAAAATTTGCAGATTTTTATAAGTGACCTTTTTAACACAGCTGATATGAATTAACAAGTATTTTTAGAATATCACAGCTGTTTCAGAATTTCTGTGATTAAAAAAAAAATCTATGACATTTTGTCAACATCCAATATTCCCAAGAGTGATGGTCATCCTTCCAATTCCCATTTTATTAGTTTTGTAATTTTTGTTTTCAAAAGCAAATCCCTGTCATGACAAATAATGCATCCATAGAATGGAAAGCAAAGTAAGCTGTGTGCTTCTTAGGTTTCTTGACTTGATCTCAATTTTGTGATGGATTAGACTACGGTAAATGGCAAAGTGTCCCGGTATTCTTTAATTATGATTTTGTATAATTGCATCATCCTTATAGGAAGTAAGGAATGACTAAATGCTCTGACTTTTTCTCTTATTCTTTTCACTCTCCTTGATGAGGAATGTGTGCAGTGTGCACGTGTATGTGTGTGTGCGTCTATGTGTGTGTGCATGTGTGTGTGTGTTTGTGTGTGTGCGCGCGCATGTGCACATATATATCCATTTTCTTGTAAAGCAAACAAGGAACATGGTGAAGAATAAATGTCAAAGGGAAAGGCCTGTATCAAATCCTTGGCTTTTTTAGCTATATGGGCAACTGTACCATCTCTTCAGGTTTGTTTTCTTGATAGCAATATTCTGGAAGAATCAAAGACCTTCTGTAACTCAGGTTGCTTTCTGGAAACCCAGTTATATACAAATATTGTTTGCCAAACCTAAAGCATTCAAAGAAGATACTTAAGATGGGAACTGAACATGGCTTTGCAGAATAACAATAGGCACATGGGAAAAATCATCTGGTTTTGGCTATTTCAACAAACTATATTTGCTTTATGTATTTTCTCAAATATATCCTCCTTTCCTCTACAAATGGATGATCAGTTAAAATTCTCATGGTCTTTCAGTTGAAACTTTTTAAAAACAAAATGAGAAACATATCATGGATAGCATTCCTAAATCATTTTGAATTTCTTAGAAATTTCAATCAAAATAAAGCAAATGCTCACTAAATATTTGGAAGCTGCCCATGATAAGTCAATGTACATTACCAGTAATTTCTTTAAAAGCCTCTCATCATCAGGCTGCACATACAAAAGAACTGAAATGTAGGTAGAAAGGGCTAGAGAAGCAGACTGAAGTTGGCGGGAGACTTCTACTGTGGCTACACAGGGAAAAGATGGAGAAGCGGAAATGAAGAAAGCGTTAGAAAGGGAGTAACAGGCTTTGAAATAATCTTTTTGTTTGGAGATATTCCAGCCACAGCTACTTTTTAATTCACTACCTTTAGATCTTGGATCTACAAAAGGAATCATAATTAGGCTTGTGGCAATCAGTATCCCAACCAAGCTAGGATCACACTGAAGAATGATATCCAGTGTCTTTGTGGCTTAATTCTGTTTTAAAATCATTACAGGGGAGCTTACCATGAGCAGTCCTTCATAGACTATGAAGCATTACAGAGTAGAGAGACTTCCTTCTGCCTCCCTTCAGGAATTCAGAGCCTTGGTAGGTAGAAGTTAGTGCCTAAGTGCCTGTTTGCCTTTTGCCCATGTAGACTGCAAGGTACAAGAGCTTCTTTGCAGTATATGAGGAATCAGAGATAGATTCCTTATATAGATCCATATATAAATGTATTGGATTCATGGATGAGCGAATGTTGATGGGGGCAGCCACAAATAGTAGAATAGCTGCTTTGCTCTGCTTTGCCCCCGAAGCTGTTCTACAATAGAGTGCGAGTGAAAGAACCATCCATTTCCTCATGACGCAGCACAGATTTTCAGAGGCTGTGCAGGCAGATATATCTAATCAACTGCCTCAGTAGACAGAACACCTAAACAGGCAAAGAGGCAGTCATGTGTCTTCGCAAGCGACAGCAGACTTATGAATATGACTCCAGTACTGTTGAGTCAATATAAGTCCAGAAACAAACAGATACACAATTGAACCATTAAGGTTCAGAGGGGCATGTGCTCCTTTCAAAATTTGTCAGCATGAAACAGGGGCAAAAGCCAAGTGCAGACAGACCCATTATCATTTCAGCAGAAGGAAACATGAATAGAATTTTGCCACCCAACTTAACAGGAGAATATGAAATCAAACACATGAGTTCTGAGCACATACATACTTTACTTCCTATATATCTGTACTCAAGTAAGTACAAAAATATATATTACTTCAGGCGCGTTTCTTAGTAGAGAGTGATTTGAGCTCGATAACGAATACACTGCTTTGTTTAAATTTGGTTTGGAGAGCTGTGCTGTACACTTTTAGATTAGCCATGTAACACATCTGTGAAAACGGTGAGCCTGAGTTCTAATTGGCCTATAACATGGGCAGAGTAATAAACAGTAGCCACTTGCTCTGCAGGACTAGTATCTGTTATCATAATTATCACTCTCTAATTCTCTTTTTTTTCACAATTTACTGTATAATAACAACTTTCCCTTTAGAAACAGCTTAAGGTATTATCTCTCATCTCTCTGTGTGTTTATGGTCTGGGTTCATAAGTGGGAGTGTACCTGCATGTGGTGGCCTAAGGGCAATGTGGATTACCTTCAGCAACTACTCTGCACCTTATTTTTTAAGTCAGAGTCTCTCACTGACCCTGCAGCTCGCAGGTTCTGGTACCCCGACTGGCCAGCAAGCCCAAAAGGCCCTCTTCTCTCTGCTTCCAGTTCTGTGATTACTGGAGCCCGCCACTAGCTGGAAATTTATTTGGGTGTACTTCCAACATAATCAATTACCCCACTCCCTTGATGTGGTGGTTTATGTCTTACAAAAGTAAGATAAGTAAGAGACTAATAAGTTCTTTCCCATTTGATTTGACTCTTTGACTTTTTGTAATGGTTCAATCTTCCCTGGGAAGTGAAGCAGCTTAAATACAATAGATTTTAGTTTGTTGAATCAAAATTTCAAATGGCAAATGTGTGATAAATATATGACCAAGACAAACATTAGCAAGGTCATGCAAACTAATGCATGCAAAGATGATGAGCTGCAAAAAAAATTGTTTTTTGAATGCTTGGAACTTTTCCCAGGACATCACTGAAGGCGCTTCCATATCCTATTCTGAATGCCAAATACATACAGTATGAACTCTCGCCTCAGGGCTTTTAGAATATCCTGAAAGAATTATGTAGGTTACTGACTTGTGCTGTGTAAGCAGAATGATAGACTTTGCATGTGACAGGGCAATAAAGCAAGTATTTGTCAGCTTCCAAATTAGAAGCAACAATGAATTGGCTATTTGCAACCTGGCATTTCTAAGGCATGATGTAATAGTTCTTCAGTCCTGTTCAGTAGATAGAAGGATCAGATGTAGGGATACAGTGCCCTGCTATGTTTATAATCATCTTTATAACAATAAAATATTAAAAATAAATCCACACAGAATTCTAATTATCCCCCACTCCATTCCTTGAAAATCTTCATATATGGAAAATAATTAAATAATGAGTATAAAACAGGAGCTGTTTAGGATGCACTAATTCATGGGAAAGGGTGATATGCAGGTAATAAATACAGTCAAGATATGCAGAATCACAACTTCTTTTCTTTCAGGTGTTTTAAATTGTCTCGTTTTTCAAGACCCACCTTTATCTTTCTTCATCCACATATAAGGTATGTTTATTTGTGAGACACCTGTGTATAGATTAGCCGTCTGTTCTGTAGCTGGAGTCACAGTCAGTTGTGAGTATCCTGATGTGGATCCTAGGAATTAAACTCAGGTCTTCTGGAAGAACAGCAAGTGTTCATAACTGTTGAGCCCTCTCTCAGTCACTTGAGAGTCTTGTTTTCAAGGAGTTGACATGATCATTTTCTTTTTATTTATTTGTTTGTTTTGATTTTTCAAGACAGGGTTTTCTGTGTAACCATGACTGGTGTTCTGGAACTCCCTCTGTAGACCAGACTGTCCTCGAACTCACAAAGAACCACCTGCTTCTGCTTCCCAAGGACTGGAATTAAAGGTGTGCATCACTACAGCCTGGCTTCATTCCCTTCTTATACTAATCCACTTCAAGATTATAATTTCTCTAGTTAAAACTGGACAAAGCCTTAAAGGCTTAGAACTGCCTTATCTACTAGAATTAGAAAACAAAGTTTTATACCATCTCAAGTTTAAAAATCTAATTCTTGGGTTGTTATTTGTTCTTAGCATATGAAAATGTAGAGCTACAAATAAAGAATGTATAGTTACTCATATTTGCAATGTCTACTCTTTAACCTTTCTCATAGAGATCAGTAAATGTTAAGAAATTTTTAAAACCTTCTTATTTACAAACACTAATGTTTTGGAGTAAGAGAATTTAACTTTAATTATTTGCTGCATCAAATACTCAATTTGAAAATCTAATAACATGATTGTCCAAAGATAATGAGGACATACAACACCAGCTGCAGTGAAGATGAATATACTTTGCCTGTTTCCTATCATTTTTAATTCCCAGAAAGAGCTAATGGCAAATAGATATGAAACGTACCCACTCCCCACTCAGTAACTTTGATGTCAGAATATGAGACATAAGAGAAAAACTGATTTAAAGGTGGCAAGCAAGGAGGAGAGAGTAAAAAAGGAGAAGGAATGAAGGGAGGGAATAAAAATGTATAGTGCAATAAAAACAATTAAAAGCAAAAAAGAACAGAGTCTTTCATTCAGATAGTGTCCTCCAACATGGTGCCTCCTTTTTATGACAGTTATCTTGCTAGTTAAGTCACCAGCAATTACCAAACATGTATATACTGCTGGAATTCTTTTTCTACCTAATGTCTCTTTCCAAGGCAATTCTCCTTGATACACCCTCATCTATCCATCCATCTATTCTATCTATCTTTCTATCTATCTTTCTATCTATCTATCTATCTATCTATCTATCTATCTATCTATCTATCTATCTATCCATCTGTCATCTATCCACTTATCTATATCTATTTCTACCTCTCTATATCTCTCTGCTTATCTTAAGTGGGCTAAAGTTCTGCATAAAGAAGCACAGGAGGCTTTCACTTACATTCAGTAAATGTGATACACACATATATAAGACATATACAATGGTTCATGTTAAAAACTCATTTTAAAAAGCTATAATATTTGGAGAACTGCGGCTAATTGACTCTGGCATGTCATTTGTTGCACAATTTGTTATAGTCATTTCCCCACCAAACAGATACCTGTTTCACTTTTAATAAAAGTATTTGAGAGCCTTTAGGAAAATGAGTATAGATGCTGTCCACTTCAGCAACAATGTGCATAGATAGGCACTCGAAAAAATTGAGTAAAATCTCTAATACAAAACTACTAGCCTGCAAAATTTCATTAAACATGGTCTTACTAAGTGGTTACATTTTTGCTTCTGCTTGATACCACAACGTAAGTTTGGTAAATCTGTGCCACTTCTAGAATCAATAGGTTTTACTGCTATTTTAACACTCAAAATAATGATGGAAACCATCATAAGCTTTTGACCATCTATTATGTGTACTGGCCAATTATTTTGTCAGGCAGTTTACATACATAGTACAAAGCTTCAATTCTCTGGGAAGATTGCAACTTTATCCTTACTTTACAACTGAGGAAATTGAGAATCAGAAAAGATAAATCACGTGCTCAAACTCCAAAACCATATAATTCAGAAATCCTCCTTGGAGCTGGTTTAAAGAAATCAGACATAAGTTCCTATCCAGAAGGAGATATCCTGAAATAACATTTTAGACCTCTATCATTAAAGAAGCATTATTCAGACCGCAGAGGTGGCTCAGTGATTAAGAATATTTCTTTTTCTTCCAGAGGTCCCTAATTTGATGTGAGGACCCCCATAGGGCAACTCTCAATCACCTGTAGTTCAGGGGATTATATTCTCAATTCTAGCCTCCTTTAGGATACTTATGTATATATGGCACCCACAAAAACAAACACGCATACACATAAATTTTCCCTCAGAAGAAATATTATTTAAGGCACACCAAGTTTAAACCCTGCAAGTTAATTTTTCTAGAAAACTAGGTTCATCTAAAGTGTTTACATAGAAAGAGAAGGGAAAGAAATATCCAAGACAAAGACATGTTACCAACATAATTATATAACAAAGGGAGATTATTTTGCTTTGTCTGGAAAATAAACTTAAATTCCTCTAACTGCTTCTTTTTTGTTTCTTATTCCAATTAAATCCTACAAATGTGCTGGCTGGCTTCTTTGCATCATAAATCCAGAATGAATGATCTACCACCGTGAATGCTTCCCTACAAGAACACTCTGGATGCTGATAGATGGCTCTGTCCGAATCATTTCTGCTCAGTCTTCATTTGCCATTCATGAATCCCCCACATGCTTCCTTTCACTTCTGACTTGTTTGCAAGCAGCTGACAAGAGCCCGCCTCCAGCAGGATAGGGGTGCCTCTCACATCTTAGTGAAGGTTCGCATGGTATCAAGAATGTTCTTGCCTTGTCAGTTACATATTCCTTGGGATCAACAGTAAACCTGGTGGCAATGGTATTTCAAGAATGACTAAAGCTATAAAGAAAATCAAAGGCTCAGGCCCCAGCTAGAAATGTTGATGGTACAAAACAGTAGAAGAAAGATCGTGCTAATTTCTATACAATGCCAATAAAGTGGATAGGTAGTATATGTTTATCTATAAAGACCTGCACTCTCCAGCTTTTAAATTGTGATTGTGGTGCAGATAGCCCTTGAGGATGATTGATGAAGTCCTTAGGGAGTCGCCATCTGTACCATGAGTCAGTAATGCAAACGTTTCAGAAGCAAGGCAAGGGAAGCTCTGAATGGAGTCATTAAAAAGGCACTGAACAAAACACTAGAAAATATTCAGTAGGAAACACTGTAGAATGTCTCCCTAGAGAATCGGTTTACTATGACCTAATATTTAAGATTGATTATTGACAAAGGAAAATATTAATGATAAACACACTGCAACAAGCCCCCTTTGTTAAACAATGACCTTTTGTTTATGATGGCTGCCATGTGTGGATTTGATATAAAAGGGAAGCAAAAGTGACACAGAGGTACTTTACGAAGAGATGAGGAGAACAATAATTATTTTCCTTACTGTGTTTGAGCATCGAGAAAGTAACGGTAATGTCTTCACTGGGGACTAAGACACTTCGAAAAACCAGCTGTTTGAAGATAGCCCTATAGAAATGTTTATAATCGCTCCAAAAATCAGGTAGATGAATCTTCCATGCACATTTTCTCCAAATTTAAAGATGGGGGCGGACCAAAAGAATGCTTGAAGAGCATGAAATTCAGTAGAATCTAGGAGACTCAGGCGCTGGCATAGGCAGTCTGCGTCCTTTCCAGTTGTCCACCATTAACTGCTAAGAACAATTCACTAATTCAGTATTGTTGTTAGTATCCTTCTAACCTTAATCATCACTGTCTACAGGTGTGAAGTAAAAGTTAGCAAAGAAAGAGGACATTCTGCCATAAATTTGTAACACTAAGTGACTGTAAGAAAGACAATAAAACACTGCAGAATGGGGAGAAATTGTTGAGAATGAGACAGGGGAGAAACTAGAGAAAGCTCTGCTGCACTCTAGTGTGGACGTAAGGGCTAGTTCCATCCCCTCAAATCCCAGATTTTAAGCCCTAAAGCACAATGTGACAGTCTTTCAATATAGGGTCTTTATATAAGTGATTTATGTTAAGTGAAACAACCAATCACCTCCCTAAGCCAGTAACTATGGTATCTTTAGTGTAACTGGGAAAAAACACCAGAGGTTTCTCTCTACCGTGGTGGGATCCAAAGAATAGGTAACTCTTAAAAAGACAGATTAGCATCTTACACCATGGAACCTTAATCTTCTACCTGCTCAATAATGCAAGAATAAGTGTCTTTTATGTCTATATTTCAGCAGTGCTGGAGGTTGAATCTAGGGCCGTGAGTGTGCCAGGTAATTACTTTAATACTGAACTATATTCCCAGTCTTCTTTCTTTCTTTCTTTCTTTCTTTCTTTCTTTCTTTCTTTCTTTCTTTCTTTCCTTTTTTCTTTCTTTCTTTCTTTCTTTTCTTTCTTTCTTTTTGTTTTCTTTCTTTTTTTTTTTTTAAGATGGCTGGCCAACCTTGAACTTACTATCCTCCTGCTTCAGCTTCTTTCGAAGCTGGAATGCCAGGCCTATTTTATCAGGCCCAGGTTAAACGTGTCTTGATTGGACAATCAGTTTGTGGTATTTTGTTGCAGTCCCTGAGCAGGTGATGACAGGCAGGATGACAGCTGGTATCTCAAGAGAAATAAGGAAATGATACTCCCAATACCAGTTACATGAAAACAGACCTAGTCTGGCACCAGCAGCTTCCTAAGGTCTATGACATGGGAGGAGTCCTATTTTGCACGGTCATAAAAATAGCAAAACAATGTTTTGTGATATGTAAAAAGACATGAAATTAAGTTTCAGTACCCACAAATGAAGTTTCATTGACGAACAACCATGCAATTTCTTCAGCTGTTGTCTGTGAGAAGCCTTTCAGAGGAATATTTAAACTGAGTAACTTCAGCACAGACTACATTGCCTGTAAAACCCAAAATACTTATTCTCTGTTATTTTACAGGAAAAAATAGTCAGGCCATAGCCTACACCAGGAAGGATCTCTGACTTTGTCGTGCATCTGTCATGATGGAAGGAGCTCATTCAAATGCAGTTCCCCTGGCCTGTCTGTGGAGTGGTCTGTGGGCTGTGAGCCTGCATTTCCAAAGAGCTGCCGCGCGTGACACTTCTGTTACTGTCTACATAAAACCACTTGATGAAGAGGTTCAGGACCCATTTCATAGGAACCCACATTTTCAAGTAGGGGAACAGCATCACTAAGGATCTTGGTGATTAGGTAATCAACACACACTGGGAACAGTTATTTTCTTGGGATTCATCCTGAAATTTAAAAAGGAGGGAATTCCAGTTTATATGATGACAAGTCTGCTCAAGAAAGAAAACAAGCCAACACTGAGAATTTGTAGATTCAATTTTGGCCCTTTGTTGTTTGCTTCTCTTTGCAACTCTCTCTCTCTTTTTTTCTTATCAAATGTAGCATAGCCTTTCCCCCATTTTATTTTATACTCAAATACCTGAATATGTAAAAGGCAAATTCCATATGACATGGAGGAGAACAATGCTCTTACTTCTTATTTATTTATATTTTTAAGATTTCAAAGTAAAACATCTAAAAGGAAATATGGAGATTTAAACGGATGAAAAACAGATTGGGTGTTGCCTGTCAAAGCCCCAAAGGCCACAGAATAAACGGCAAGATAATCGCAGCAGGGTTCATTGACATGCAGACTGGATTCCAGGAGACTTCATGTGCATATCTTCTCTCCTCTGTCTCAGTAACAGATGTCATGGAATCAGATCATCAGGGCCAGCAACAAAGTGCAAATATCACCCGAGGAGCTACTGAGCCCTCCAGCTCCAGGCCCTCAACCTGTGAACTACAAATGTGCAACCACCTGGGTGGAGATTCCTCTGGCAGAAACCCAATATGTTGTTTTAACCAAAATGTAAAAGCTGGCTTTTTAAAGAGTTAGCATGAATCAATTTTCTGATTTTTTTCTTTTTTTTCCTTTCCATTTTTCTTTGATTTTATATTAACCATTCCACCCATGTACAAAACTACTGACACTGTTTTGAAAATATGTGGAAAAATGGCCTCCATGTTTCTACAATGCCTTAGTGATAACAGTTAAGAACCAGAAGGCTCTTATAGTTCTCTGATGCAGTATCTGTACTATTTTGTTTTGATTTGATCTTGGGGTTGAGTCTTATTTTCTATGGTTGGGGTATTAAAAATTGTCTAATATACCTAAGTCTGGACCCAAACTATTAGGTTGGTAGAGGTTGGCTTTGAACTCCTGATCCTAATATCTCCACCTAATAAATGCTAATACTACAAGTATAAAAAAAAAAAAAGAACCAAAAGGCTTTACTTATGCGATCTTTGTTAATTTTCACACTTCTGAGACCTAAATGCAGCCAAACCACATGCATATCATAACTTTAACTGAATAATTTTTTGGCCTTACAGTAACTTATTTCTGAGCTAAATAAGTAACTATGAGTAATAGGGCCATGCCTTGAGTAGAGTCAAAATAAAGACTGGGCAGGAATTACCATGAGTGGTAAATTCTCTAAATCACCATCTCTTCCTGAAACTTTAATATGAGCATACAAAAGTGATAAATTTTCGCATACAGAATTCCATATAGATAAGTGTATTTTCATTTTATCAGCCTCATTAGTATGCGAAGCTGATGTTTCCTCTCATATTTTACAGGTGGCAATGATGAGATATAAAAAGACCTAGTATTTGGCCAAGGTTCTGTAGTTAGCGCTAACACTAATTATAATAATTGCACCCACTAATAATTGTATCCCAAGAATAATGCATTATAATGGGCCACATTGCCAGGAATGTAGTTACCATTCAAACCTTTTATACCTTCCCAAGCCCACTCAATTTGAGGGTAAAATTATATGTTGTTTATTGTATAAAAGGTATTGCTTTGAAATTTTTTCTTCATATAATAAGATGAGTTATTTTTGTTTGTTCAACATGGAAAACTACAAATATTTTGTTGATTGTATGTAAGAAACAATTGCTTTATTAATCGATATATTAACCTCCCCAATATAGCTTCGATTAGCAAATTCCAAGGGCTACTAGGAAAGCTGTAATTTTTTTAAATAATTGAGAATTTATATATTCAAATCATTTTTTTCTCTCCCTTTTCTCTATTGACTTCCTCTCTCATTTGTCCACCACCTCTCAAATTCATGACCTCCTCTTCTTTAGTGATTGTTAGATACAAACGGACACATATACACAACCTGTGTTTAAGTACAACCCAGCCTGCTACGTTCTTTGGTGTTGTACATATGCACGTGTGTTTAGGGCTCACTGCTCAGGATTGGCGAGCCTATCAGGGGCTCTTCCCTAGAGAAATCTTATTCTTCTCTCTCGGCAGCCACTGTAGCTCTTCACCTATGCTTTCAGTTTTGTGAGATTCACATTTTTGCTGAAGCTGTGAGGAACAAAATTCAAAGAAAAAAAATTCATGAAGATGAGCTGATGTTACATAGAACTTTTACCTTGGGGACTTTTGTCAGTTCTCCCGCCGCCCATGATTTGCATAAGCAGCAGCAGCTGTCTGTCTTGTTGATAGAGAAACTAGTGGAGTTGACTTCGTTATTATTATTTTGTAACAACAACAAAAAAAAGAGAGCCTTCTGTGTGCTAAGAACAGCAAACTAAAGCTGTAATTAAGATAGTATCAAATTCTAAAACTACATAGATTTCTGCAATGATCCTGAGACTGCATGAGAGAAAGAAAATAAACATTTCTGACAGCCCTTTACTGTTTGAGATGAGAATTAAACCGTGAGGCCCATATGAGAAAGAACTGAAGCCAGTCAGCAGCACTGGGAGTATGTCCTTGGAACAAAGACAGGGGTAGAGAGGATCGAGTACCAGTCTGAAGCTACTCAATTCTTTTGTTGTCAGTCTCCTAGCAGACCAAAGAGGGAACCTGTGCTATGCTCAGTAATGTGAATGTTTTATAGGCTCAACTTAGTATACAGGAGGAAAAGTTAGTCATGACAAATAAATCTTGAAAATGATATTAAAGTACTCTTGAAATCACCAGAGATTTCAGTTACAAGGAAAAGAGTTAAACCTACAATTATTCTTTTCAAGAAAATGCATAGAAAATTGGAGAAAACACATGCAAAGAATTGATTTCATTGAAAAATCAGAAATTATAAAAATAACTTAAAATGTTACAATTATACAACTGATAGAAAGGAAGTAATCGCGAGTTGATCAATTAGATACCCTAGAAAACAGGGTTAGCAAAGTGGAGAATGTCAATAGAAAAGCCCAGCTACTTTTAAAACTTGGAATTAGAGGAAGCTGCAGAAAAGATGGAGGGACGCTGTGTAAACACCTATTGTGCAAGAAACTGGTCTGCTGCAGACAGTTTAAATGTGAAGCAAGATCAGTATTTGAACACATATGGCTAAAGATTTGAAAATGAACCTCCAGAAAGATAAACACATACATGAAAACCTTGCAAAGTATCATCTGTGTACTGTGAGGTAAAGGCAAGAAAAACATATTAAACACCAAAAAAAAAGAAAAAAAAAAACCTAGTAATTTATCTCAAAGGAGGAACCATGGCTTACAGGAAAGGCATCCCTTAAAAGAGAACACAAATGGTGCATGGTGATCAGTCAGAATACGCAATTGACTTATGTGAAATTGCCAAAGAACACGTTCAATACACGTTCTCAAAGTAGAAATTAAGATTAAGAGATGTACATGTTCTCAGACAGTTACAAAACTATATCAAAGCAAAATCTAAATTTAGACTTCAAAATTCTATAAACTTCTTGGAAGCAGAAAAAAAAATAAGTAAATGCCAGGTAGAATGAAGAGAAACAAATGGAAATGATTGTCCTTTAGGCTTCCAGATAAATTTAGAATGACAAATCTTCGTAAAGGTAGTATTTAAGTTTCTACCTTTATTGATAATAATAGCTTACTATGATTATAATGAATCCAAAGAAAATGCTGGCGTCTCTAGACAATTCACTAAAAGAGAAAGTGTATGTATGAAATGAGTAGAATTTGCAGATCCATATGAATCATTCAGAGGTCAAATGGTTTTAAGCACAATGAAAGTAGAGAGAGGAGAGCATTGAAGTCACTGAAAATCAGAACGAAGAAAATATGGAAGGATAGAGAGATGAACAAACACATGAATAATCAAATCTCAGTAGATAAGATATTCCTAACAAAATAAGTGTCAGTCTTCATGAACATCATAGACAGAGAAAACTATGTGTTTTAAAGATAGAAAAAAGAACATTTTTTACTGGGTTGACAAATCTAGTTTGAGCGTTAGAGTCCTTGATTTTCATAATTTTTTATTGAATTGGCTATAAATTAGTTTTCCTACTCCTTTAAGAGAAGTATGTATTTTTACCTGCTTTAGTACACATTCTTGGTTTTACCTTGCAGCTGTTTGACTATGATATATCCATGATCAGATATATATGTCTATATAACTTTGTCACTATTTATCTTGCTGGAATTTTTTTTTTCAATCTGGACTGGAAATTGGTGTTTGAAAGAAACAAACATAAAGTAGCTGTTAACTCAAAACTGGGCTCCTCTTTGACTTAGCCCATTTGCTTGAATTCTACATGAGTGGAATGCACGGACTCTATCTTGTGTCTGCCTGCTCCATGGGCCACATAACAATAATGAGAGTACACCCAAGCTCCCACAGAGGACTTCTTGGATTTGCCATACATTCACCTCTAGAGGACCTTGAGGAACCAGTCATTGGGTTCACTGTATTATGTAAATTGTAACCCTAAGAAGGAAAGGCTAAGGAGTGTCTTGTTCTGTATGTAGAAGAAGGAATAGCACCCTGTCCCTCTTCCTTTCCCCCACAAGTCTCCTATTCCAAGCTCTGTAATTATCACTGTCTGGGTATCATATTAATTTTTGTCCTCATCCTTTTCTAGAACAATGTCTCCTTTTGTGATTTTGGCTGAATCTCATCTGACCATTGTCACAGTTATGACTAGACATCATAGTCATGGCATTGCAAATGCCACCCACAGTCCTGTACAGTACTTCATCTACAGAATTCTGTACAGATTTTTGTCTGGCAAAGACTAGATTTCAGCTGTATTTACTCCATCATGTGTCTCACCAGAGTATTGAATGTTTTTTTAATAAAATAGTACACACTTCCTGATGATACTACTTTTACCTTTTGACAATCTGTTTCTTAGTCTTATTGATGAAGTAGTCTGTCTTTTTTTCCCATTGAAATTTCCTTATATCTTCCTTTCTGTTACTTTTATAGGTTTTATCTCCAACTTTAGTAATAATAAACGAAAAATGTCCCAAATGGATCATTCCATCTTCTTCTAACATGCTTAAACCTCCCAGCACAGTCATTCCCCTTCTTTTCAGCCTCACTGGACAATTTATTCTTGCTTCTCTCTGAGGTGAATTTCTCCACACTCTCATATTCAGAATGCCATTGTTTTTCTCTCAAGGACAGTGGTCCTTTAGTCATTCTCTTCTCTTGTATCTGTGATATTTTGACTCCATCATTGACTGCTGTCATCAATTTGTTAGGTTATTTTCCTCGTAAATCAACTATTCTAATCTACACCTGTTTCCAGTCATGACTACATGTCACTGCTCCCTTCTTAGGAATGTTCTACTTAATCATCTCTCAGATGTCCACAGTCCCACTAATCCAAGGTACCATTATCAACATAATCAACATATTGTGTGCTAACTTAAAAAGCACAACTGTTTATTCATTGAAAGTGTGTGTTTGTTTGTGTTTATGTGTGGTGTGTGTGTATGTGTGTCTATGTGGCATGTGTGTGTCCTATGTTATGTGTGCAGTGGCCACAGGAAAACAGTTAGGAGTTAATTGTCTCCTTGAATCATGTGAGTACAGGAGATAGAAGATCAGACTGCTTGTAAGCCTTGGTTGCACCTTTACCAGCTGTGCTATCTTAATAGCCTTCTATTGCTAAATTTTATGAACATTAACTCTCTGCTCAAAGTTTGAGAAAAACATATGCAACTTACCACTCTTTCAATGTAGACTCGCTTCCTATATTTGTTTAATGCCATTGTTATTGCCTAATTTTCACTGTGTACCAGTGATTCTTGTTCTTTCCTCTACTTCTGATCACTGTTTGGTCCAGGATATAACCTTAGGCACATTTGTGCTTTGCCTATCTATGAATTCACAAGTTTATGCGAGTCCCACTCTTCTGTATTCCAGAAAAAAATAACCACCTAAATGTGGTATCATAACCTCCCTAGCTCCCACTAACTTGTCCATTTTTAACTACCTCAAAACCAACACACAACAATGTAAACCCAGCCAGTCGCTGAAGTGAATACACATCTGCTTGGCTACTCCCCTGTCTCTACCGTCATGACTATCCCTTACCAGCACATTGAAATAACTTCGTCTCTGCCTTCTGTCTCTGCTCAAGCTACAATAATCGGTCTTTTGTGTACATGTGGAGACACCTACTCTCTAAATGTAAAGGCTCATTGAAAACATGCAGAAGACTGCCTGCATCTCTCCCAGTTGTGTTGTTGTTGTTCGGTTGCCTTTTAAGTAACAATCCTAAGACTCAAACTCAGGAAATTCCATCAAGTGAGCATGTACAATGATTGACAGAAACTCTGCTTCAAAGGGATCACCATTTTCAGTTACCATGGTCTCCACAATTCTTTTTAAACACTTCCTTTTATCAGTTTCCAATTCAAGAAGCCTTTCACTTACACAATATCCCAAACTACCTTCCTTGGCTCTCATTGTCTGACATGTGTGTATCTCTGATGGTGTGTCCCATCTCCACCTTTTATGACCTGTAGAAGGTGAGATCAAGTTTCCTCTGATCTCAGCTTCTGCTCTTCATGCTTTCTGTAATATTGTCTTCTTTGCTTACATTTTGTCCCTGGTCAACAGTACAAAATACTTAAGCCTGTTCTCTCTAAGCCTGCAGACTGCCTTTTGTGGACACACCAAAATTTTCAATTATATATTTGCATGTCTGTTTAATGGTTTTGCTTCTACATATTATTACTTTTATCATGGAAAGTAAGGTTTCCATTAGGATGATCTAATAACTCACAGAGTGTGGCAAGAAAGACATTTTTAATATGTATACATGTGAGTGCATGGATGTATGCATGCGCATCTCATGCTTGCAGGTGCCCAGGGAGGCAAGAAAATGAGTTCAGGACCCAATAATTGGAGCTACAGGAAGACGTGACCCCATCCCCCAGTGTGAGTGCTATCAACCAAAACCAGGTCTTCTGGGGAGGGACAAATTCTCTTAACTGTGGAACCATCTCTTTGATCTGATTTTTTTTCTTTTATTTTGAAAAGGAAAAGTTAGTTAAATAAGAAATGAACATTAATGTTCTGCGAACATCCTGAGGGCCTTACTAAAAAGCTCCATGTAAGGGCAGAGTCCTAAGTAGAACTGGAGTTGCTGGCCTTTGTAGCACTAGGACCTTCCTGTGTACAGACATTTTTAATTAACACTAATTGGATTAGATAAGTGTCAAGGGGGAAAGTAATCATTGTCATTCCCGCTGAGTTTTTGCACGTACCAGCTCTGAAGGTCATAGCTCATTTTAACCCAAACTTTAGAAGTCAAGTGATCTGGGAACATGGTGATTTTTCCTGCCCTTCAAACCAAATGTGTAATCTTTAAATCCTTACTGCTCCTCCTACCCATTTTCATACTATGTTTGTTACAAAATCCAAGTATCAAGAACATACGCCCAACAGCACAGAAAAGAGAGAATCTAAGAAATCGTAATGGTTTATTAGTTTGACAATTTGTGAGGGTCTTTCATGAAAATAAAAAAAATAAGATGATCTGCAGATCCATTTCAAAGGAAAATGCCTGTCTTTAGTCTCAGCTCTGCTCCCAAGCCCCTCCCCCCCACAAAAAAAAAAAACACTTGTTTTATTTGTTTCCTATTTCCTGGTCCTGAAAATGAAATCATCAATCTCTGAGCAGGAGACCCTTTTTGTCCATAGAATCTATGCATCGAATTCTCCATCTAAGTTGTACTCCTATGCTTTGGGGTGACCAGAAAAACACAGAGAGAATGGCAAAGCCCCTACCTGCTGTCTGCCTATTGTTTTTTGAGCAGGTGATTTCTTTCCTATGAAGAAAATCACCTATTTTCTTTGTTGCGTTTCTGTTGCATGAGAGATGACATGCTCTTTTCCACCTTGTTAAAAGCTCCTGTTATGGAAACTGCCAGGTCTATTAGTGTATCTTAATTACCACATCTTGAGCTGCTTTTAGCCTCTAGTGGGACAAAATTGCCATGATTTATGCTCTACTAACAATGATATTTTTTACATTAGTAAGCAATTAAGGAGCCCAACAGCTCACTTGCAAACTTCAAAAAATAGTAGAAGGACTGCCATCATTTCAATTTAATTCAACTCTTAATTGTATTTACAGAAAAAAAAACCTATAAAAATATTGTGTCAAAATGTTTACAGTGCTCCTAATAAACATGGATAAAAAGAGAAATGGTCCTCATTCCCTTTTAGATTAGAAGCAGCACATAAACATAGAACTTCACAAATGACACCTTTGCATAAGGGGAATGATCAGTGTCAGGTCTTTGACTTACTGTCCACGACACTCAGATGAAAAGGACGCCACTCCAAGGTGCTGAGTCTACCTTCTGTGATTCTTCTACAGGAGGGCAGCAGGTGAATCCAGTCCTTACCCAGAGGGAGTGCAGCAGCCTCCTTCTATGCTTGAAACTCTGCCATGTGCATGTGAGGATGCATGTTTGTTTTTGAGGGGTGGAGGTGGGCAAAGGACCCATTAACAAAATATATGAATTATGGACAAACCAGCTACAAAAATAAAGGTCTCCTGCCAGCAACAAGTGGACTCAGAGTCAAGAATAACTGGAGGCGCTCTCTATGCCACAGGCAATTGAGAATCAATCTTCCTAATTCAAGAGATAGATTTACTTCTGCTTTTGAGATCACAACACATAACATTTATTTCTCTCTCACTTCACTTGCTTCATTTTGCCTCCAGCAGACGCATAGTCCTCTACATTAAGCTTCCAAACCCCGCCTCAAAATGTAGAAATTCCTTAGTGTTGAGAATAATTACAGAAAATGATATCAGGTCACAATGCAATATTTTTTTTCAATTTAAATACTACAGTGCCATATAAACAATAACAAATGGGCAAGAAATCAAAAATATGCTTTTCTTGAAGGTGTAGATTCTTCCCTAGACTTTCTTTACATCCCCCAAGGGGATTCACATGCCTATTAATATTTAATAAACACTGAATTAGAGAATTAACAAAGATCCAGAGGTTAATATGACTTCCAGGTAACTTTAATCATGCAAACACTAAATCCACGACACTAAAGCAGACTATAAAGAATAAGGAAGGCGTAGCGAAGCAACAAGACAATAAAAGTGCCTTTTTGAATGGATGTTTCAAATCTTCTCTCTAGCAATATTTCTTTTTAAATGGACCAAATCTCTGATATCAAGTTGATGGGAACATCCTTTCTGAATTTGAGGCATGCAGAGAAGACAATGAACTTCTTTGATCTCTAGCCCCCTGCTTTAATAAAGCAATTTTATAGATGCCTCCTGCCTAGAAACAGCAAGATGGAGCAGGTGGCTTCATTGTGTAGCTTGAAACTTTGCATGTAAATATTCAAATACTGGCGTCTACAGGGTAGCACTTTTCCAGCATTTAAGAATAAGAACAGAGTGCCTTGCAGATTAAATAGAAGCCAATGAGAATTCAAGGCCAATTCTCATGCAGAATTCTACAGAAACACAACAGAAATCAAATATGGTTTCTCTCATGCACACCTCTGCCCCTTCTTTGTAGGACTGTCCTGTAGTGACACTCCTTATTCAATCAGTATTTTATCATCTTGTATTCTTACACCAAATAATATTACAAATAGCACAGAAAAAAACCGATTAACATGGGAAATGCAAAACTACACACACTGGCTGAGCTTCCACTTCCACTCAAGTCCTGCTGCATTATTTTTTCTTTTATCTAAAATTTACTTGGGAGAAAATTCCACTTAATATGAGCAATTTCCAGCCATAAATATTCTTAAGAACCATAAATAAGTTAATTAAGGAGAACTGGAGCATTAGAAGAAATTTAACTAACCAAACAAAAGAGCCTTAAAATGAGAAATAATGCTGAGGAAACACAACGACATTAGAAGAAATCGACTGAAAATAAATATACAGCAGCATTTTCTCTGCGAAGTTTGTTCTTTATTTTTCCTTTTGTACAAATAAACAACTGAAAAGGAGCAACAGGTTGCACTCATATATTTGTGCAAACATGTGTGTGTGTAACAATAATAACAAAGGGAAAGAGGAGGCAGACTTGAGAGTAGGAGGACATGGGCATGGGGGTTCAAAGCAGGTCAACTGGGACAGGCTGAAGGGAAGAAAGTGATGGGATTCCATTTTCACTAAAACTATATTTCAAAAATCCATGCTACAAAAACAATGAAGGAAATACTGTGTTAGGTTGGTGACAACTGTAGATGTTCACATGCATCTACACCCCAACCTCTGCCTCCACCACCTTTAGCCATCAGATGTGAGATTTATTAGGAAAGAACCTGGCCTCTGATAAATCAGTCATCTTAAATTATGCAGTGTTCCTGGCTGGTTTCTTGCCAAAGAGTAGACTTCAATTGTCTAGATGTTACAGTGGGTATTAAAATACATCTTCCAAAACTGATTTTACTAACTAATCTTGGTCTTTTTATTACCTTAACATATTTGCCATTATTGTTAATTGTAGCATCACAGGAAGACACAATAAACACAGAGAATTTACCCATTTTATAGATGGAAGCACTTCTAGGTTTGATATCCAGTTAGTAAAGTGGAGGCTATGCTCAGTTTAACAATCCCCGACAAGGTCTTTTAGCCCCTTGAAGCCTTTATAATCTACCTGTCTGTTAATAGGAATCCCATGTGATATCTCAGCCACTTTTTTAATTTTATTGGTGACTGTTATAATCTGGTGAAGACAACTGTCAAAACTCGATGTCTGGAAAACCATGAAAGAACCAAGTGGCTTTCTAGTTATCTATGGGCCCACAGTCTATCCTAGCACTCTATCTGGGAGCATCTTTATATTTTTTACATTTTTTATTGATATTTATTGAGCTCTACATTTTTCTCTGCTCCCCCAGCACTGTATCTGGGAGCATCTTTAAATACTATTAATAACTCAATTTGAATTAGCTGTTTTGGGGTGAACATATTTTATGTATTTTCTTAGTTGTGCATTCTACAGTGAAACACGTTGCCACATCCTGCATAAAAGACATTTTGTGTTCTCCACAGAGAACAATAGCATATGTCTCCACTATTTCGGGAATGGTGAATAATTTACAAAATCAGAATATTCTTTAAAAGATACCATTTTGCTTTGATTCAGTGGTAAAACTGCCCCTGAACTTAATGAAAATTGCGCACATCTGTCATTGGGCAGAACCAACCCCATTATTTATTAAAGCTGAAACCCACCATTTCCCATAAATCCTTCTCCTAGTCAATAATTAACAGATTTAAACCCAGAGATTTGTGGTTCATTCTGTCTTTATGATGAGTAAAACATAGCACTGAACAAAAATGAGCCAGGGAGTTCCCCAGGCTGGAAGCTTTCTTCTAAGTTGTTCAGAGGCAGAATTAGACTATCCATCTTTAGTGATTAGAAGGGAGACAAACATCTTCAGTGTTTTTATGTTTCTCTGCTTTAACACGCATTGTATTTTATTTTTAATTTATGACGAAACTGCTTTTAATCTTGTGATGCAAGTTGGAGGATCTAGGCTTCCTCCCTTCTGAATCCTGAGTCCCAGCCCTGTTATTTGAAATTAGAAGGAAACCATTCTTTTCTTAGCATCTGTTGGGACAGGATTTGAAGCGAGGACCCAGACCTAACTCCCAGACCTGCTTTTAAACCATTATCATAATTCTGAGTCAAAACTTCCGGTGTGCACCCCAATTTCTGGGTTTAAAGTGTCTTCCAACTTCTTACATTTTGAGAAGTTTTTTCTAAACAGTTGTTACCATCATGGAAAACAGGATAAATACAAACAGGATAACTGATAGAAGGGTATGAGTGATCTTCCACATTTTGTGTTCTTGATGTTTCCTATCTTATCATTATCTTATATTTTAATACAAATTCTGGTTAGTTTCAAATTAGACATCATCAGTTCTATGGTTTGTTAATTTTTTAAAACACATCTTTGAATTATCCACTGGACTTGGAAACGGGTTTCTTTTTATTATAAAAATGTTCTTTTCACTCCTTGGAACTTTATTTGTTATACTTCAAATTCTTCTAGAATTTTCACTAAAAATATATTAAATCAAATATTTGTACATTTTTATAATTGCTTTTCTAAGTTTACTGCCAGTATCCTCTTTACTAATGTGAACAACTACTGAAACACCCTTTTCTATTTTTCAAGAGTCTCTATGAAAAGAGATCTGTTTATTTTCCACTATTCCCCAGGTCTTCTGTTACTCAACAAGATTTGCTATTTGTTCTCTTATATTTTGTTAAGGGGGTGGGGAGCGGTCTCTAAAAGCTCTTGGTGCTAGTACACAGCCAGACAGTGTATAAAAATGTCTAATGATAGAATTTATCTGCTAGACTGAAATACATTTTGTAGGATGGAAGAAATAACTCCTTTAATGCTGCGCCCACCCCCGCATTCTGTATTCAACCCTTCCACAATTCTCTCTAGCAATGCAGTCCACATTCGATGATGGAGAGCTAATCTCCAGCAGGGCTGTAAAGTGATTATTTAATCTGAAAGCATCCACCTGCTGGGTATTCTATGGGTTTGAAAAAGTTAAGAACCATTCCTACCCCAGTGGTACATTTCCAGTCTTTGTGTACATATCTACTGTCCATTACCGCATTCCTTTATTAATTTAAGTCAACTGCCATACATAGTATCATTCCAGAACACAGAAGAAGCAGTATGTAATGCTGTCAAGGGATTGCTACTGTGCTCACAAATATGACAGATGAGTCACGTACATGAGGAATTTTCATGTCTCAAGTCTGAAAGGCTAGAACAAAAGCATCCCACCAAATCATGGGATTTCAGAGATAAGAAAAATCTCTGAAGCCTCCAAGGACAGATAAAAGGAAAACACAAGACAAGAGGCTAGAAAACCTGGTCTCCAAAGGACACAATTAAATAACAAAAGCTACAGAAGGTTAGGTAGAAAGAGTCAAAAATGACTCTTTTAATGTACCTGGAGATAGAAGGGAAATGGAGCCCTGCCGATTCCTTTTACTCTTTACAGGAAACTGCTGGAGGCAATCCCATAAAACCACCACTATACTTCGAAAGGGAAATATCTCCCATAGGCTCTTGAGTTTGAACACATGGTCCTCAGCAAGTGGCACTGTTTTAGGGAGGTTATGGAAATTTTAGGAAGGGAAAAGCTGGAGAAATTGGGTCTCTGTAGGTCAGGCCTTAAGGGGTATAGTCTGTTACAGGTCTGTGTGAGCAAACTCTGTTTCCTAATGCATCAAAATTTCACAGTGCCAAGTGAAGGCATCCAATGGTGCTGCACTGCGAATGCCTGCTACTCTGGCTTCCCAGCTATAATAGACGGAATTCCCTAAAACCATGAGCTAAAATGAATCTTTAAGATATGCCTGTTAGACAGTCAATCACAGAACTGGGGGAAATAACTAATGCAGTCCATGACACCTATCCGAGCTCAGACACTTCTAATTGAGTCCAGCCCTTTTCACTCAACAAACAACAAAACTGACATGTAGAGGCATAAAAGGAACTGCCATCCAGCTACAGAAATCTACAAAAGTGCTTGACAAGTTTGCATAAATGTGAGCTTCCATCCATGTAGTTTTCTACTACACTGAATAAGAAGCAAAATTCATCATGGAATAATTAATTTAAAAGACCAAATATAACAGTTAAGTCTTGGTAAGGCTTGAGGTTTATTCTATGCTCCTCCTCTTTCTTCAGACAAGATCATTGTATTAAGACGAACTGATTCCTGGAGAAGGCATGACCATCCGAAAGCAGATGCTTCTGTGTTCTAAACCTAAATGAGATTGGTGTAATGCAATGTGAAATCTCAAAGATCAACCAACTGAATAAATGATCTTCACAAGAAAGGGGAAATTGAATGGTGCTGTAATGGAAAGAAGGGAGAGAACCACATTTCCAGAAGTCAGACTGTTTTGAAGCTGGTCTTTTTGTCCAGCACCTAGCCCAACCGCTCAGACTTAGGGCAGGGAAAAAGCCTTGAAATAAAGTAAAACAAATATTTATATTCCACTGGAGATAAGACTAGAAATTGTGTCCCTTAAACAAGAACAAATGCTACAAGATCTGCAAGATTCTACAGAGAAAAACCATCAAGGAAGGTTATGATATTAAAATTGCTTTAGACGTTTTGAAGAGATTCAGCAACTGCATGCCTACCAAAGGCAAAAGGTATCATTTCCAACATCTAAGCATATCCCAAAACAAGTGGATAAAGGTTTTTAAAGTAGAATAAAAACATTTTGAACATGTAAAGTTTTCTAAATATTTACTTTCCATGTACTCATTCCAAAGGCAAGTGAGAAAAATGCTTTACTACAATGACGAAGTTAAACAAGGAAGGGCTGCACAAGATTAATGATGGTCCCCTGACACCCAAGTTCATCCAAACTATGACTGTTCTCACTTGGCAAAAGGAGTTTCCATGTGTGCTTATGACGAGTAACTAAACCCAAAGTTTGTCTACTCACATATACCCAATAGACAGCCCTCAAATGCTCAGAGATCTGGGGAATACGGCTTTAAATGTTTAGTTAAAAAGGCTTTTTGTAACAGAGAGCCGGGTTGGCTCTTGGCAGCAACCCCCATTTCCTCCAAAGAAGATGGATGGGTACAGAAGAACTTCTACCTGTAACTAGTTTGGCAGGTGAAAGTGCTAGCCACTGAGCACACTGCCTTTCACCTCAACTGCAGCAAACACCTCTTCAGACTGTGGGCAACAGAGCACTGAGGAATCATGCCTTGAGATGCCAACAGTAGGCTGGTCTTCCTATAAACTCCTAATCCACAGGATCTTCTGAATCCTGGCGGACCCCACGTTGCTTGCCAAAAGACAGATGTTGCCCTAAGATCTGCCCTCAACGACCATGGAAGATCTCAGGGTTGCTGTCTAGGTATCCAATCAAATCAGTCTCTGTCATTTTTTAATCATTAACTCAAATAAAATTTATCCTCCACAAGAACTCTGATGATCCCTCCCTCAATTACCAGGCGCTAAACAGCCAAGCCTTTCGACCTTTCCTTTTACCTGACATCCTCCACTTCAATCACTAGGTCCTAAGAAAAGTATTTTTTTTCTTTCCCTAAACTTAACCTTGTCCTCTGATCTGACAACATCTTGCCAGGTTGAAGAGGTGCCCAACTCGTGGCAGCACCCCAGCTTTCCAAGGTTTCCCCCAAAGATGGCTGATGGCTCCCAGGTCAGCAGGGAGCATTCCAGAGAACTCCACACCTTCATTCCCATAACCTGCCCCATACTCAAACTTCTGAGTCTGTCAATTCAATAGCTCAAACCGAGACAGCTCCATAGTCAAATCAGTTCCTATGCAGAATATGAAGACTTCGGAGACATGCACTGAAGCACCAAGGACCATGACTCTAATTAACATGATGGGATAAGATGAATGCAATCTTTAGGTAGAGGAGCAGGACAAAATGATGGCGGTGTTGATCTTACAGCCATGTTTGGCCCTAGAGATTGAGGTCAAGATGAGCCTATTTCTTATGGTATCACAGTGATCAGATTACTTTGAATGTAACTGTATCATATATTCCCTCTCTCTTTTTTTCGTACTAGTAAAAATGGGCTTTAGAGACTCAAAGCTGTTATAGAGTACATTTTATGCTACCAACTTTTAGCCTAGCGTTTATCCTTTTCCCAAAGCCCTTGCAACTGATGCTACAAATGATGTATGTTGATGTTAGAGGCAGTATGCTGTTCACCCTAGAATCTGCATTTAAGTTTTGCTGAAAGTAGAAATTAAACTCAAATGTGAGATCCAGTTTTTTGTTTCTTATTGGAAAGAGATATTTTTTTAATACAAAAACTTTGGATTACAATTTCTCCTCTCCAACTCCTCTAAGATCCTTCCCACCTTCCCTCCCTTCAAATCCGTACCTTTTCTGTCTCTCCATTAGAAACATATCTAAACAAAAATAAAATAAAATCTCTGTGGGCTAGTGTTCATGGAACTGGAAGGCAATCTACATGATACAAAGGGAGAAAAGTAACCACACAGTCAGCTACAAACCCTTTGATCTATAATGATGATCTTCCTGCAGGATTAATATTTTAAGCTGTTCAATTACCCTGCCATGTTATAGGAAATGACTTATCCAAAGCCACTAATTAGGAGCTCCATCAGGAGGAGGATGAGAATCTTCTTGTTCGTTTATGACTCTCCTGGAGATGCTACCTTAATGTGTAGAAAGTGTGTAAAGGTGAACGTGAGCAATTAAAATTTAATTACCATTCAAATGAATGTTTTTGACTACACCAGCATGCTCAAAATGCAGCAGTTTCACAAGAAATATTCTATAAATGGAGAGTTCACTGTAATCTGGGCAACATTAAATGAGCAAAAAAAAAAATCATTTCCTTTGGCTCAGACAACATTTTGCATCAGTTTAATTAAACACTCACCTGAACACACACACACACACACACACACACACACACACAGAGAGAGAGAGAGAGAGAGAGAGAGAGAGAGAGAGAGAGAGAGAGAGAGACCTAAACAATCATAAATCTGCATCGGAGATTCATTATACCAACAGCTAGATGATTAGAAATAAAACTTCAAATGATTTCTGTCTGAATAAAAAGGGGTGAGAGACGATGGAGCCATGTACGTGGAATATAAATTGCCAGGGAAGCCCTCAGGTGTGGAAAGGGCTAATGCCTTTTTTTCAGTTATGAAATTCATGGAGCACAGATTCTGACTTTCACAGGGCCACATTGCAGGTACAGAAGCTAATTCTAGTGAGATTGTTGCCTCCTATCTACCTCTGGAGTTCTGCTTCTCCTTTTCAAACGTTTGAAGATAATGCCAAAGTTCATTCTGAAACACTAGAGCTGCTTCCTGGGGTGCAGGGTGGTTGGGGGAGAGGAGCTAAGCTTGTTAGTGAAATCATGCTCATGATTTTTCTTAAAACAGAGTAAGTACTTTAATCCCAGCACTTGGCAGGCAGATCTATGTGAGTTTACGGTCGTTCTGGTCTACAAAGTGAATTACAGGACCGCAAAGCAAACCAAACAACCAACAAAACAAAAACAAAACAAAAGATAAAGAGAGGGCAAAAACACAGAAAATATTATAAGGTAGAGTCAAGTGGCAAAAGGAATGAAATGACTTAAATTGAGATCTAAGATTGAATGATAATCTATTTGGTTAGAGAAAAACATACACCTTGTTTAGAAATATACAACTATTACCTTGAAATAAATATCTATCCCTTATTCTACAATTTTTACCCTAATATTAGAAGATTGCTGTCTCCTGGCCTTTGTCTCTAATCGTCACAATCACAAATCTCAGAAATCATAACAGTGAATCAATCTTTTCCAAAGCCTAAAATAGAATGCCATTTATTTGGGAGAGATAGGTAGTCAAGAGATGCTGGTATATGGGGCTCCCAATTATTTTAAAGGAGAAGAAATGTTCTTCACCCATAAGGAAAATCACCTGACTAACATACAGTATCATCAACATCATGTCTTCCTGTTTCAAGGATAAAAGTAATATGAGGTCGGCAATAAATATCACATTTGTATCTTGACAGAAAGCAGGGATGGTACAAGGATTTAATGGGATTATTTATTACCCCATGGCACACAATAGTTCCTGTCACTATTGGGACTTAGTGTTCAGCTACCCGTATACGGTTATTTACATATTACTGTCACCCAGTAGCACCAACTGAGTTTGGACCTATTAAGACATATTTTGAGTTAGAAAAGGGCACTTGAAGTATCTGAATAATGTGGCTTAAGTATTGTTAGTCAAAAGAGATAAAGAAAACTAAATGCACAAAAGTAAGGCATTTTTAGGGTCTCAGAATATCTAGGATTAGTTGTCAGGCTCATTGCGTAGCAACATGGAGGTAGAGAGCTAAGACCTGCTAAGTAGTCCTCATTGTCTGCTATGTAAGTCCGGTTTTATCCCATGCTTTTTCAGACCCAGGCTAGCTGGTCTTGGTGAATTCCCGAAAGATCATCCCCATTGTCTCAGTGTGTGGGTGTACCCCTCGCGGTCCTGAGTTCCTTGCTCGTGCTCCCCCTCCTTCTGCTCCTGATTTGGACCTTGAGATTTCTGTCCGGTGCTCCAATGTGGGTCTCTGTCTCCTTTCATCGCCTGATGAAGGTTAATATTCAGGAGGATGCAAGAAGAATGGCAATGGGTTTTTGATCCTACTGCACATACTGGCTTTGGGGGAGCCTAGGCAGTTTGGATGCTCAACTTACTAAACCTGGATGGAGGTGGGCGGTCCTTGGACTTCCCACAGGTCAGGGAACCCTGATTGCTCTTCAAGCTGATGAGGGAGAGGGACTTGATAGGGGGGAGGGGGAGGGAAATGGGAGGCGGTGGCGGGGAGGAGGCAGAAATCCTTAATAAAAAAATAAATTAAAAAAAAAAGACCTGCTAAGTAAAGTTATGATCAGCTCTTGCATATCTTTCCTATATCTCTTATTCAGACTGAGGAAGCAAGCTGAATAATTAATGTTAGAAAGGAAGTTAGTTTTCTGGAGGTTTAGAAAGACAGCAAGGTCTTCAGAATAGAAATCAAATTGTACCAGGCATCATCTAGAGTTACTCAGTGTGGGGCCTCCTATTATTATCTTTCATGAAGAGAAACTCTTGCTCTCCTGGACTCTGAGATAAAAGTGTCATCACACAAAAAAGGAACTCACTGGAAGGCTAGAAAGAGGGATCTTCCCTACACCTGTCTCTACCAAGTGGTGTAGGGTTCATGAATTCATTTCTGCTTCTCTAGACCCCTCCTTTCTTACTTATAAACCTCAGCAAGTGCACAGATGCCTGCCTGGGATCTGGAGAGTCACAACCTACTGTGCTCAGTCTTTGACAAAAGTTTCTACATTCATCCAGAAAAAGCACAGTCCAGATCAAAAGATCACATGACCTACCATTAATATCTAGTACTCACTTCAACCAGTAGCACTGGCAGGCTTGAGATTAGCCAATGACACTTGGAGAAGTGGCGAGAAAGCATGGAAAGCTGTTTGATGTGAGTCTCCGATGGTTTCTCCCTTTGTTCTTGTATTAATAATCATGCAGACCTCCTAACTTTCTGTAACCCTTGATGACCTCCTCTCTCCCACATTGTCAGCCCTTAGAACACCCAGCCAATAATGTATACAATGTTACTTCTCCCTCAAATACATCTACTGAAATTCAAACACAGAAAGTCACAGTGATTTTTCTCCTGCTTAAATTGTCCACATAGCTTAAGGGTGGATTACGGCTATCAGCACCTCTGAGGGTTCAAGATTAATCCTGAAAAAAGAAATTTAGAGATACTAGAAAAGTTTTAGTACTATTTTATCATTTGCTAAAAACCAAGTGAGACCTGTATGCTAAATTTAAGGTTGTGGAGAAGCTAGAAAGTACCTCAGGATTAGGGACCAGAAAGACCTTGAGTAGACCACCTATAATCACCATGTCAAGAGTAACAAATAAGAGGAACAGCATCTACCTTGCTGGATTTGATCAGTGACTGTTGAGCTTGAAGGCAAATTTCTGGAAGCAGGAAGGTAAGCTAGGGAAAAAGTCTTCTTCGTTATAGATTCTGAGGCTGACTTCAGAGACTAGCTTAGACTCTTAGGGTTTAATGAGATAAGAAACATAAAATGCCAGTTTGTCCTGTTCCTTCTAGCAGGTGAGCACTGCACGTGCTATATATAAAAGGCTAAAAATATTTTATAGTCTCACAGCTAAAGGCAGGAACCAGATCACACCTGCTCTGTTTGCTAGTTCAGTGTCCTTCCAAAAAGCTATGAACAGGCAGAAAAATGACAGTTTAAAATAACTATTTAACTAAAAACAACATATGTCTTAAAAAAAAAGAAACCAAGCATTTCTCAATTATCCAAAATTATGTTCTCTTAACAGTGGTGGACTTCTACAAAAACTTTTTTCTTTATTTTTATTTTTATTTTTATTTTTATTCTTCTTCTTCTTCTTCTTCTTCTTCTTCTTCTTCTTCTTCTTCTTCTTCTTCTTCTTCCTCCTTCTTCCTCACTCCCTCTCTTTGGACAGGTTTCACACATCCCAGACTGCCTTGAACTCACTCAGCACCCAAGTATGAAGATGGTCATGAACTCCTGATCCTCCTGCAGCAACCACACCACAGGCTGAAATTATGATTGCAGGCACATGCCATCCCCAAACCTCCTGTAATCCTAATAAGGACTTTCAGAAGGAATAACTTTTTAGAAGGAACTTTTAATGAAGTTCAGTTTTTGTGGATATTTGTTGTTTGTTTGTTTGTTTGTTTGTTATTTTGCACATTCCCTATTGTGGAGACAAAGGGTCTTTTATTTTGGAAGATAGGTCTCAGCTGCAGGAGAGCCACTCCCTTAATGGAGGTAGAGAATTTGAGAATTCTGTTGAGAATCTGCAGGTACATTTGCACCAGAATGTTTAGCCCCTGGCTTCCGTCAGGAACCTGAATTTGCTGACAATCATTCCTCACTGAAAAGTTTAGAAAATCCCTAGAAGATAGGCCACAAGTCTGAACCTAGGCTAAGAAAAGTAAGTCTATTTTGACCAATGTCAAGTTACCCAAGGAACTTCTTTTCTCTTAAAGATTAAAGATAGTGATTCGGGAAACAGGACACATCATTTGAAATCAGGTCAATAAGAATAGAAGTTCAACGATAGGGTGCTGTCAGACTTCTCTGCCATCTCTCAATTCAGTCCAGTAAAAAAGCAACATTGAA
>NC_022020.1:56968207-56981426 GCF_000317375.1 Microtus ochrogaster
ACACTCACACACAATGTGGGATTCCCCTCTGTATGCTGTGAATACCATTAATTAATAAAGAAACTTCTCTGAGCCTATAGAAGAGCAGAGCAGAACAGTGCTAGGCCTAGGCAGGGAAAACGAAACTGAATGCTGTGAGAAAGAAGGCAGAGCCAGGGAAAGCCATGTAGCCCTGCTGGAGGCAGATGCCAGAACTTTACTTGGTAGGCCATGATCCTCGGGGTAAAATATAAAATAATGGAGATGGGTTAATTTAAGATATGAGTTAGCCAAAAATACGCTTAAGCTATTGGCCAAATGATATTTCAAATAATATGGTTTTTGTGTGATTATTTTGGGGCTGAGCAGCCAGGAACAAACAAGAGGACTCTTAGAACACACACACACACACACACACACACACACACACGGATGAGTTGGAGAAATTACTCAGTGATAAAGAGCACTGCGTGCTTTCCCAAAAGTCCTAAGTTCAATTCCCAGCAACCACGTGGTGTCTCATCTATAATAAGATCTGGTGCCCTCTTGAATAAGCAACCTGGTCAGTCACACTCATCAACTTAGGCCATGAAACTCAATATGGACATGTTCAGGGGCTATGGCTATGAAACCTCAAGAGACTTTAATTGCTACATGGGCTGCTGCTACAGAAAGTATATATTGTTTTCCAATTGCGTCTCCCACAGCTGTGCTGACTCTCATAGAGTGGTAGTAAGAATGAGTTGCCACAGCTAGAGAAATAACCAAACAATGACAAACACTTGCTGTTTTTACAGAAGCCCAGGGTTGGTTCTCATCACCCACATGTCAGCATACAATTGCATGGGACTCTGTTTCCGTGCAATATGACACCCTATTTGGGCTTCCAGTCTCACATGTAGTACAAGTATATATATTAAGATTAAAACACCAACACATATACAATAAAAATAAATATATCTTTAAATCAAAAAGAATAAAACTTAATCCCATGGATGTTGGGTTGTGTGCGTGCTACCATGAACAATGTTATGATATCTCCATTTTGTTATAAAAAACTTTCCAAGCCACTCTTGCCCTCCAAGTCACTAGTCTTCCATGTCACCTGTAGATGCTATTCAAAAGACTAAGCACAAACTGTTCTATTGGCTAAGGTTCATGGCCATTTAAGGGTTTTTAGAGCTTAGGCATGAAAACAGAAATGAGATTTACAAAGTTTCAGAGGACAGTATAGGTTTTGGAAGCAATTGCACATAACTCATTTTGCAGTTATACAGGAACCATTTTAAAGAAAATGCATAATACGTACTAAAGAAATAAGTTTAAGGGGAAAATCTACTTCAAAAGTAATATTGCTAGCCTTTCATCAAATTTTTACTGCTCATCTCATTCCATCACTGCAAAGAATGGAGATCCATATAAATGGGTGAAATCAAAGACTGGTAGGAATTTTTCTAACTCAAGAAGTCACCTGGGTACAAGTGATGAAGAGGAGAGTAAACTGGGTTGGAGTGGGGATCCCTGGAGAACAACCCAGAAAAAGGAGAGAGGACAGTGGGGGGAGTTTGCTATAAAGGCCTCAACAATACTATGGCAGCATTGACATTCACCACACTAAATGAATCAATGTAAACATTGCCTTGCTCAAAACCTTTCAACTTCAGTTAACAAAGACTCTAGAGTTAACTGCTCTTGTGACTGGTAGCCTCAGACAGATGACCAATCCCACATTTCTTAAAGAAGCTGCCCCGCTTCCATTTAGAGCCTCGGGAAGCAATGACATCATTCTCCTTCAGTGGGAACTGGTTCATTGTTACAGCCTCTTTCCAACTCTCCTTTCTGTAATACAGAAGCGTGCCTATTTCCATATGAGAGACACGATAATGAAAACTCAAGGTTTAGCAAGGCCACATAAGGCATTCCAAAATCTTTGAGAATGACGATTTTTCATTAGTGACTTTCATGAATAAAAAGGGCTCATTTGATTTCAGGACTGAGAAGAACATGAGAGGAGGATTTATTCTTTCACATCTTCCTAATATTTGCTTACTACATGTCCACACCATTCTTGCTCCATATAACGTGTTTCCCTCTCGGGGCTTTGGGTTTAGAAATAGATCTCAAATTCTCAATACAACTGATATTAAGCATCACTGAAGTGATTTTTAATAAGAATAATAATATGTAGTCTTCATTTAGATATTCTTAGGTGGGCAGAATACAGGTTTATAAAGGATCTGTTGTTCTAATCGAACATGTATTAGCATAAATGAGAACTGCCAACAACATACTGATGATAAAGTTTGCTATGTGCTGTGTTTTACAGACCAAAGAACTCATGCAATGTTGGGGTGGCACTGATTCTTTATCAGCGTGGAACCAAATAATCTATTATCCCCAAAGAAGCTTGAGGTTTGCCTCCATGTTTGGTGGTTGGTAGCACCAGCAATTCTTCTTAAATGCTTCACTCTGGAATCTGATCATTACTGCGAATGGGGACTTCTTTGACCTGCCATGTGTTTAGGATGCAAATGTAGCACTTCTGCCCTCCAGCACTGAGCATAAAATTCTAAAGACAATAAAAGTGTTAAAAAGATCAACAGACAATCTTTTTAAAACTATTTAAAAATAGTTTTATATTGCTTTAAAAGTCTCAGCAAATGTGATATTTTGATTCCCACTAGGGAATTTTTTTTTCTGTGTTGAGATTTAGCAAACAAAAAAGAGACATTCATAGGGAAGCCAGTGATGTTCCTGGCTTATAGATTTGAAAGTTTTGTTAAAAAACAAAACAAAATATTCACAAAGAAAACGTTTCCATAATGTTATTTTGTAGTCTGACTCTAGCCTATCTGCGGACATTATTATGACATGCTATTCATCTCATAGATTCCAGAATCTAATTACTTGAACAAAAGATTCAGACCACTTTCATTGTTAACAAAGTTGTGAAATCAAATTGCAGAATCGAGGATATGGGGGAAAAAGTGGAATACTGGCAAATACAGTCTAGATGGTGTAGGAGAAAATATCTTCAATTTCTATTTCTTCTTTAAATTCGCTGGAACCCAATTTCTCCAGGAGAAGGCTATATGTAGTAACACTGTAAAGCTATTTTTTCACACATTACCATAGCCCAAAATAGACATACATGCAATGGGCAAAGAAATACTTTGAAAAGACTCATGTTTATTCCTAAAACACCAGCGACTATTACTCTGTGTATATATTCCTCTCAAAGAGAATTTGGCTACTTCCAGTATGTTATACTAGTTTTTAAGCCTTCTTCTGTTTCTCAAAACTAAGCACACATTTAGCCAGCTACACCAAAAGAAATGTAGAATAAAAATGTGTGTGTGTGTGTGTGTGTGCGCGCGCGCGCGCGCGCGCTCCATTTCTTTTCCCTCTTGGCCTAAGACCAAATTGTATGTCCCAGGAAACTCTACCTTGTGACTGAAACTTGTCTAAGATTATGAACAAATGTGAGGGGTCCCCCATAGCCCCTTCTTAGATATCGTATTGTTATAGCCTCATTCTCTCCTTTCTTAATATCTCAGGTTGGAAGATCTAATGGACATCTTAGCTACTACAGACCACCGGAGTTTCTGAGTCACTGTACAGAGGAAAGATACTGACCCACATTTTAACTGTAACACGCATGATTAAATGCCTTTGTTGAAATTTTCTTTGTTTTCTGCTTGCTTGCTTGTTTTTTGAGGCAGGGTTTCTCTGTGTAGCCAGGGTGGTTTGGAACTTACTCTACTGAGGAGACCGACCTCAAACTCACAGATATCTGCCTGCCTTCCCCTCCCAAGTGTGTGCAAACACTACCGAATAAGATCTTCTTAGTATAGAAGTCAACATTGTCCTATATAAATATTATCTCAAGTCAGATAAGCACCCAATTACAGCTAAACTGCTCCCTACTTTTGTGAATCATAATTACTCCACAATTATGAATGTTTATGAGCTTGTGATTCTCATTGCTAGTGTGGTGTCGGCGTGTCGGCCTCCAATTTTCTATTTCTTCTAATGAAATAACTGCCTGGATATTCAAATTGGATAAGCATGTCCACGTATGTAGAGGTGTTAAATCACCCAGAGAGAAATAGTGAGTGGGACCATCATGATAAAGTTTAGTAATGCTTTTCCAATACTGAATCAGTCAAAAGTCAGCTTTTGTTAGGTAGATGCTGTCAAATTATAAATAACAAATCAACAGAAGTTAGCTGCAAACTATGTATTAAGTTTCCATGTCTGGCCCTGACATAGGACAAGCATTTTAAACAGGTAAATCCTCCGAAAATTATACCCCAAGAAAAAGAAATCAACAACAGTTTAATGCAGGATCATCCCTATGAGTTTGCAGATGATGTACGGAGAGCAGTTGTCAGAGGCAATCATTGGCTCAATCAAGTCTATTGTAAGAACAGTAATTCTTTCTGTCTGATTTATTAACACAACTATTTACACTGCCAAAAATATCAAGTAGTAGTCAGCCTTCATATGGCCATTAAAAAAAGAGAAGAAATTGTTATGAAACAAAAGTTGCTCTTAATGTGTGGTTTTTGGTTAAAGGTACGAGGCAAGGTTTATTAATGCAGTTGATCTTAAAAACTGCTAAGAAGTAGCAAGTAAATGTCTGCAAGGAGCCCAGAAAAATTTTCCGCTGAACATGAAAGATTTATTCAACCTTCTTTTTATTTTATTTTTAATTTTTTTTTGTTCAACTTTCATTCTTGTCTTTTGTCTTCATCATCTGCCATTCTTACCAGTCATTTCCAAGGAGGAAGTTCGTGGTCACTTCTTGTCCTCAGTTTTCCAAACTGAATTATAAATCCAGCTGATAAAGTATTCCCTGGGTTATATCTCGATTCCCCTCTTCTATATCATATATTGTCTCTGACATGCTTTAATTGTTTCATATTTTATTTATATGTATATCTGCCAATGCCACCAGACCCTTAACTACTTTGAGAGGTTCCCCAATCTTTATTGAACCTGGCATACGTGTCCAGTGAGTAAGCAAATTATATATCTTAGCTGATTTATGATGAATGCATATGTATATAAATTACCTTCTAAGCAATATAGCTATCAGCCAGACGCTATAGCTAACTGTTCTTAAAATACTCCAATACCACCATATAGAAAGAGAAGCCAGAAGAGGGGTGAATTAGCTTGAGGCAATCTTGGGCTTCCTGGGTTTGAATACTGGCTTCTTCATTTATCACATAAATAATTCAGAGAACTTACTGTTAGTTTTTAAACTCCTTTTTTCTCCTGTGGAAAGTTAGGTTGATCACAAAACAGTTTAAAGATGATGCTAACAAAATACAGGCAAAATGCTCAATAAAGCATCTGTTAGGCATAGAGTCACAATTCTGGTAAGATGAAACACATTGTCATCATATGGTGACCCTCATGAAGCCCAGTGTTCTAATTAGATATCTGCAAATAAATAAGTAAATAAATGGAGTTTTACTGACACGGTCATGAGGGAAGTCATCCCTGGGCTCTGGTACTTTGGTAGGAGACTCAACATTGCTGTCACAGATAAATACTACAGGATCAGTCGAGGTCAGCGAACCCTTTGCGAGGTAAAGAATGTGGCAGCTATGTGCATGAGGTAGAATTAATTCAGAAATCGGAATTTCTTTAACTCCTCCCTGAAGTATCCTATCTACAAACACACCCTGAAGCAGGCAGTGTCTTCTCTAAGTTACAGAGAAGATACAATAGGCAGGCAGCATCCCCACTCGAAGCTAAATGTTCTTTGAGGTTTCCTGTGCCACATTACAGTTTTATGTGAATTTTCATTTTATTTCACAACACGGGCATGGTTGATTTAGCATAAAATAATGTGGTTATTAGGAAACCCTGTTATTTTTATGTGAGATCAACCATGGGCATATTAGCCAGCATTCTCACAGCCCCCTGCTGTATATCCCTATTTAAAAAGCATGGAATGGGGCCAGATGAAAGGTCTATAAAGCACAGTGGCTCCATAAAGGGCTGGGAACTGAGAAACAGATGCACCCCTTGCCACTCCGCTCATCTGGCTTCTACAAAACTGTTTATTTTGACTTCAACTATGAAACTGCATGTCTACCAAAGAACAAGACACTCGGTTCTCAACTCTGCTAGTTACATACATTAATCCACACTTAGTTGATTTTTTTTTAACACATACCAGATCAACTCGGTTAGAGAAAATGAACTCATTTTACTCATAGAAGGGGCCCAATGTACAGTCAAGGTGTTTCCCTTGCCGTCTACAGAATAATGAAAAGAAATCTTACCGTGTCGAGTACAGGGAGAGACAGGAAGAGTTTTAAAGATTTAATTTGGAAACTGAGAGGGTAATGTGTGCAATTTTTGGGTGATAGAATTCAGGGGAACTGTTTATACATTAACCCATCAAGGGAAGCTTTCAGACATGTGCATGGCTTCTTTAAAGAAAGCTTTGGATGGAAGGGCTGTAAATTTGAAAGGGTCAGGCTGGTAGCCCAGTTTGACCAAGTTCACCTCTGGCTGAAGTTCCTTCAGCAGATGCTCCTTTGTTGGGGTGGGGGACTCCTCTTGAAGGCTATTGTGATGCTTCTCCCTTGGGACCTCTGCGCAGCAGGAGAGGGTATTGTGCATCTAGTGACTGTCAGCAAAATGACAGAAAAGGCCCAGGATAGACATGAGCATAGTACAGAATACAACACCTTAGAAAAGGCTCTTTGGCTTCTGAGCCATGAACTGAAAACATGCTGACCAAAAGAAAGAACGAAAGAATCAACAAGAGATATGCTTCTTTAAATGGAGTAGGCTGTACTATTTCCTTCTATCCTTGAGAAACTCTGGCCCTCACCAACTCTTGGAAAACACGCATGCCTTTCCATGAAGAGCAATTCTAAACATTTACCAAGTGTTAATACCAGCACAGGTACTTCCTAATTATTAAGCTGAAGCTATCAAAAGCTTAGCAGAGTGGTCTACATAGAATGGCCAGCCTGTTTCAACAGGGCTACTACTTTTTTAAATCCTATAGAAGCCATGTGTTCCAAAAGACTGCTCAATTTTTGAGATACTGGTACAGTAGGTCATCTTAATCCCAAAGAATAATCTCTTGCTGAAATAATACTCAGATGCAAGACAGTCTCTTTCACAGCCTAGAGATTCACCTGTTGAGATCTATCTAATGAACCCATCAGATTACCGTCCATTTGAAAAAGAGAATTCCAAGGCAATTCTGAGGTTTAATAACAGACAGGTTTCCTGTTATTCCAGAAGTTTCTTTTATATTGAAAATATAAACATAAAATATAATTTTAAAAATTTAAAATAAATGACAAGAAAAGAAGAAAAAGAAGGAGGAGGAGGAGGAAGAGAGGAAGAAGAAGAAGAAGAAGAAGAAGAAGAAGAAGAAGAAGAAGAAGAAGAAGAAGAAGAAGAAGAAGAAGAAGAAGAAGAAGAAGAAACCATTTGCCTATAATTTTCTCATCTCTCACTGCCTAGTGAATATAGTCTCTTACTGCCTACTCTTTCAAAGTCCTAATGAACGTGCTGTTTTGATTTTGAAACATTAGAATCACCAACCCTGATCTAAGAGCATGTGAATGCCAGGGAATCTTCACGTTCACCTGTCAAAGAGTAAAGATCTACCAATCCTTAAATTAAATGAATACATTTGGTTAATTCTATAAAGCCTAGCTTTCTAGACAGGAAGAATAGTTATACCTTTTATATTAATACTTTTCTCCTGCTGGCATCTGAATATCCTTCCTTGGGGCCCAGAAGACTAAATCATATGCTTTAGATCTTACACACTGATGTTTGGATATTCTGATTCCTTGCCAAATCACATAGCTTTTGATAAATTGCTGGGCCCATTGATACTTTCATCTCCCCTTTCAAAACAGGTATGTCTAAAAAAGGCAGCTCCCTACCTAGGAATTCAATGAGCATATATTGAGAACATTATGCTTAAAGAGAAAAAAACTAAGAATCTTAGGGAAATTGAAGAATTAAATAAATAGGAATCTTTGCTTTCAAAGAGCCAATAATATAGCATGCAGACCAAGCACACAAAATATAGTTACTAATGAAATATTAATCATTTAATAGAAATTAAAACTGTAATTAGTAGTAGCCACTCTATTCAAATTTTGTTGGAAAATTTCAAAGGGAAGTAGAGACTAAAGCAGTAAGGATGTTAAGATATTCTTCAAGAAGCGTTTGACTCCAAAATTTTGGTGATTTAATCTCTGGAGCTCTGTCATTGAATTATGAAAATTTAGGTTAAGGATTCGTTGTTAGAAGTGAGGGGGTAAAGAAAAAAAGAGTATAAGAGATTTTGTAGATGCCCCTGTTTCCCTCCTATTTCCAATTGGTCACAGGCATAAGGAGACTGTCTGAGCAGAGAATTCAAAGGATTCTAGAAGTACCACCAACTGTTAGTGCCTTCGGTGATAAATAGGTTAGCTGAGTTGCAAATAGTTGATGATTTTGAAGTAGGATGTAAATTGATCAAAACCCATATTTAAAAACACTTACATATTTTCATTTCATGCTGATCACCTAATGTGTGTGAATACTCAATTTTCTTTCTCTGATGTTTTATTGAGATATAATGCACAGGTGTTATTAATACAAGTTGCTACCATTAAAGCTAAAATAAAAAAAAATCCCTGTTTGCTAAGTATGGATTCCATGTAACAACAATAGAAAGTAACAAGAGAATGATCGGTGATGCTGAATGCCCTACTTCAGGATTTAGTATATGAAGACAGACAAATCAGGGGTTCAAAGCTATCCTTGGGTACATAACAAGTTCAAGACCAGCCTAGAATATGTAAGATTCTTGTCTTAGAAAAAAAAGAACAAATAAACAGAAAACAATAAAACTATATGAATACTTAAATATGTGTGCCTTCTGTCTCTGCTATAATCACTGTACGTTGTACCTCTCCATGTGTACAGTGGCTATGTTTAATATCTGAAAAATATTCTGTATGTGGTATACAAGGTTTGTCTGTGTACTCTACTCTTCTCTAAGATAAAACTGGAGACAAAATTCCAAAATATGCCTGTAGTAGTTTCATTTTATTTTTGTCTTGGGAGACACTAGGCGAGGTGTCTTTGTAATTTTCCACAGCTGTCTTGTGGCATTAAATTCCACTTGCACTCTCTGGTTTTCTTCTGGCAGCTCATTTTAAAATCAAAGAATCCATTGATGAATTTTTAAAATGCACAATTCATAATTACAAATGATTCCAGCTACAAAAGTGAAGAGTTTTTTTTTTCTTTTTGACAAAGGAAAGGAGAAATGAACAGCTATGACAAAAAGCTTGGCATGTTCCATTTCCATAAAGTGTAGCAGAATAGGAACTCTGTTCATTGCAATACAGCTCAGAGAGAAAATCCCTGGTTTTAAAAAAAAATAAGTCTGAAAATGAAAATGCTACGTAAATTCTCCCTGAGAATCATACCCTTAGAAACTAACACTGCACTTTGCAAAACTACAGACAATGTTAGGAAACAGGGGATTCTGAATCCAGCTTTTCAGTGGCAGCTAGCCACTTACAATTTCTACAGAAGACTTAAAGCAAAGTATGGTCACATAGCTCTCGAGTCAAGTCACAGGGGGAGGGGGTGATTCTATAGTCTATACAGCATACAACATGCCACCACTGATCATCAGAAATTAATATTTCACACCCTTTCAATTGCTTAAATGATTTCTTAAAACAACAGGTAAGTTCAAAATCATGGCAGAGTTGGCTTATTTAGATATGTAATAAAAAGTATAGTTTATCTTTAAAATCTAAATTAAGCTCAATATATTTAAACTTTGTTGTACAAATATGTCACCTAATACATAATAAATTTAATATGCTAGGAAAATTATCATCAATATATTGAACAGATTTTATAAAACTCATATATCCTAAATTTATGCTGAGGATAGAGTCTTTGTCTGTCACTACTACCTTGAACAGAAATGGCCTCCATCGACTTGTGTGATGTTAACTCAAGAACAGAATGTCCATTAATATGCATCTAGGTGGGTGCTTTTCTCTGATGTCTATTTCTTGAAACTATAAAATAGTGGTGCAGCAATAATAGTATTATAATATCACTGTACTCTGGCATACTTTCTATCATCATTCAAATATGATACATATCTAATTAAATATGAAACAAGGGTCATGAAGATAAAACATCCAACAGTATATAAAGCTTTATGATTAGATAAGCTCACATCACCCATGTAAGCCTGAGGACTTGAATCCAGATTCCTGCACCTATTTACCAAGCCATGCATGCTCACTTCCTGGGCTTGTCTACAACCACAATACAGTGTAGGAAACAGGGGGATGTCTGGGACTTGCTGGCTTCCAGACCAGTGCAAACTTGGAGTTTCACATTCCATGAGAGACCCTGCCTCAAAGAAATAAGATAAAGAGTGATAGAGCGGAACCTTTGATGCCCTACTCGAATTACTGTGTTCATAAACAGGCATATGCTCACATCACCGTGTGCATGTGTGTGCACCACATACACATACATACACAACACAAAAACAGAAAGAAATAAAGTGGAAGTGTTTCAAAACAAATAATAAACAGCGGCCAGATTTGGGGACCATCAGTTAGCATGAACTTTGTCTCTACATTGAGCCTATCATGGAGATCATTATTCACTATTACATTCGTAGACAATGATGACAATATTATGGGAGCAAACAAAAGGTCTGGTTTGGGTGAATACAGGATACCCTTTCTTTTCCACAGCATACTTATCACCTTCCCTCTATCAACAAGGCATAATTGTCCTCCAATAAGAGAGCAGCTAAATTATTGTAAAACATGACATATTATATCCGATTGGATTCCAGTATTTCAAATTGTTTCCTCAAATTAATCCACTAAATAATCCAGGCAGTCAAAGCACAGTTCCATTAGGCTCAGTAGAACACATTCTTTAAATGTTAGTGCCATACAATGAATATTTGATAAGTACATCATTAATAAACCTTAGTGCAGCGTAATTGATATGTGGATGTTTAATGACAACTCCAAATGATGGAGCACATGGCACCTGCCTGTTCTTCCAGTCATCATGTAGGTTGCTCCAGTACCACATGACGGGCACAACTGGAAAAGCAGGTCCAATCTTCATTAGTGGCTATCCGTAAAAGGTTTTCATTACAAGATAAATGATTATGGCCTGCCTTTATTAATTAAGCATGCATTTCTGCATACCAAAGTAATTGAATAAAATGGCCAGTAGCTTTTAAACTGTACAAAATTGTAATGTCTCTGGAATAGATTTCACATCATTCTGTGCTATTCCTATTATTTGTAGAATGTGCCGCAGCTGAATTTAAAGTGTTGTTAAGTACTGGCTGGATTTCACATAAAAGACATTTTCCTGTGACAGATTGCTTTTGTAACTGCTGTGAGAGATTGGTTTATCTTTCCTCGTTCAGTCACCTGAAGTTCAGCTTGAACTTACTGCCAACCCTGAGGCACATAACCCCAGATGTGGACACGATGCCAAGACAGCATTGGCCCTCTGAGAAAGGGGAGGACTTGGAGCTGTTAGGAGAAACTTAGTGGCTCCGGAACTAGTCAGCCTGTCTTTATTTGTTCTCTGTCAGTAACTCACACCTAGGAAATGAACAAATGACCCATGAATGGGTACCCCAAGTGCTTCTATCTTCTGTGGTAATGAGGCTGCTTGATATTGGATAGGTCTACTTACAAGCTCGTGTTCTAGCTCTGTCTGCTTAATATAACAAAACAGATTTTTTTTTCCACTTCAGTTTAAAAGGAATATTAAAGCAGAAAAAAATGTGCCTTGATTTTTTTCTAGCAATTATTCCCACATATAGAATATTTAGGGGCAATATAACTTTAAAATACACCCAGTGAATTTTGTAAAAAAATATGGTCTTCTAGATAATTTTGAGATTTTGAAGTCCATGGAATCCAATATTAAACCCCACTTTCAGTGGCTGCAAATGCATATTACTTAGTGTTCACAAAGCACCTTGAGGCCGACTTTGGCAGATAACACACGATGTTTATGAATAGTTTATTTCATCATGGTGTGTCTAAGATTCATTTCACAAGATCAGAAAATATGCCAGCCATAAGACCATTTTTTTTCTTTCCAAATCTGCAATGAAGTACTTTCACTTCATCATTGCTGGCAGAAATAATTACACTGTAAAATGAATTCCAGTTCTATTGACTCTGGTCACCACACAGTTCATCAATTTATTGTATTACCATAAAGGAGGACCTGACCTCACCTTGTCTAAAATACTTTTCTTTGCCATGCTATGGATTGCATTTATTGTTGGTTATTTTATATTTATATGAACATAGTATTGATTATTCTGTATGCTTTTCAATAAAAACAGTAACAAAGGTTTAGCTCAGAAGGTGACATTTTAATTTCATTTCCTACACTCTTAGAGACCGCGACACTAACTTTGACCGTAACATTTAGAACCTTCATGAAGAACTAAGGCCTTTCTTTAGAGCACTGTGGACATTTCTAACGTACGCGAAAGGAGGATGGAATTAGTCAGGACACCGCAGTGTGGAATTGCTGTGTGAACTAGAAGTACCACTAGACCACTCAAATCATTCATTTTGCACTGAAGAAACTGTTTCCAAATACAGTCTACTGTGTAAAGTTCACAACAAGGTCTTTATGATGCACCACTACTCAGTAAACTATATATTACATATATAGTACATATTAACACTTAATTTAAATCTTCCTAAATAAATTGAGTATAGTTATAATATTTGTGCTCATTCTGGTTTTTCAAACATAGATTAGTATCAAATTTAAAAGTAACGCTATTTAATTTGTTTTGAATTTGAGAGCCTCTATTTCTATAATTCGGTGTGCCCCCCCCCATATTTCACTTGTCTGCCTTTGCTAATAAACCCATGTTCACATCATCTATTTTTCTCCATGACCCTGCAATGACAGCATAAAACACTCTTACTCCTTAGCAACTTGATCTAGTCAAGACTGTAAGTGTGAGGCATCCCCTGCCTTTTGTTTCTTCTCTGTGTCTGATCCATGTGTGTCTGTCACTATGCAGTTCCATGATCTAAAGCATACCTCTTTTTTTTTTAATTCTTTTTTTATTGAGAAAAGGAAAAAAAACAAGTTTCCACCTCCTCCCAGCCTCCCATTTCCCTCCCCCTCCTCCCACCCTTCC
>NC_022020.1:56981791-56987608 GCF_000317375.1 Microtus ochrogaster
CCCCCCTCCATCCTGGTCTAGGAAGGTGAACATCCAAACTGGCTAGGCCCCCACAAAGCCAGATGGCCTTTAATTCCCTGTGGTACAGCCAGACTCAGTCATAAACCAGCACCTTTTGTGCAGCAGTTAAGCATGCCTGGGTGGGAAGTCCAGTTTCCTGACTTAGCTACTATGTGATCCTAAGCAATGTCTTTAACCTCCATATCCCTGGGTATCCCCAACTGTAAAGTAAGGTCAGGAGTTCCTACCACACAGGGCCTGTTGTGAGGACAACAGTTAGCAGGTATATTGGAGGTTCTCAGGCCAGTACAGAGCATATGATAAGTGCTCAATAACACTAGTTAGGCAGCAGAAGAAAATTCCTGATACACAAAAATCATGGCATGCTTTATGATTATACCATTTCTATTTAAGTCAAAAGAAAAATAGGTACTTAATCAAGCTTAAAGGACTCTTCCTATGGTGGCTTTTTGGGTAGTTTTGATTGAAAGAAGAAGAATAAAAACTTTAATGTAATGTATTTGCCTAAGATTTTCATAGACTTTAAGTCAAAACTCCCTGGATACATGTTACAGCATATTAGTGCACTGTAATGGGATGATAGCCAATTAGTGCCAGAGTGTAGTTTGCTTGGTGTGTAATTTTTCACACGTAATGCAACATACAGGGCTGTTCTGACAACAGTGACAGTTCATGCCCTTTGTTCTATAAACCATGTAAATGTTTGAGCACCTTCTGTTTCGTTGAGCAGAGCACAAGATTAGAAATGGAAGAAGATGTTAAGATCTGGTGTCAAGTACACCCATCCATCCAAGATCAAAGCAGATTCCAGGATGGTGTAATATTCTAAGAAGACCATAGAACTTCTTTTGAATTATTTTGTAAGTGAAAAGATTAGGAGTGGAATAGAAAGAAAGAACCCAGTAAAATTTCATTAGCACTCTAAAAGTTACATCCAAAGTACATGCGGAGTAGGGTTTTTGTTGCAGAATATTAGTTGAATAGATTTATAAAACCTGTTCCAAATCTGAAAACTTACATATGTTTATGTGCTTGAAGATTTGTGTACTGTTTTTCATTAAAGTTATTATAAAACTCTCTTCCCTGTATTTTCTGATTGCTGGTTTATCAGAGCCAGAGTAGACAAACAAACCATTCTTTCCTATGTCTGGTTATGGGGTAGAAACTAGCTATTGGGTCAGATTGGCAGGAAAGTAGGATAAACCAGCCAAGCCTGAAAAGATGAACTGTTCACCTTCTTCCTCTGGAAACACCCAGGATTACTAAGAAACAGGAGAAGTACAAATTGAAAAGGAGACTAGGGAGTAAAACCCCAAAAGGTAGATGAAACTAATGAAACTAATGACACATAAACGTAATTGTGTCATCAAAAAACTGGAGTGACCAGTCCTATGGGATCACGTAATTCCTGGCTTCACATACTTTTTAATTTTGATTTTCAAAGATTGTTATACACACAGATGCACATGGGTGCACCCATAGGCACAGGCACATCACGCACACACATTCCTCTTAGGACCTGTTCTCCTTACTGCTTCCAACCATAAGAGCCAAGTAAAACAGCTGCATCTGAAATGTATCATGAACTATGCCCTCTCCTTGAAGAGAGCAGAGAAAACCTATTCTAACCTTTTCTTGATAGCCTGGGGCCATCATTACTGACAGCAACTGTGTGCTGGTGTAACACAGTGAGGATTTCTAGGCATGCAAGGCTCTTTATCTCTACCCCAAATGGTCTCGGAAATGATGGTTTTCGAATCCCCAGCCTCCTCTTTGTGTTTTTTTTTCAGATTCACCCATTACCATAAATCTGCTTGACTCTAACAGCTTTCTTTCCAACTTTCTGCTTCTAATCTAGAGTCTGGGAAACAAGATAACCAAGCTTGATGGATTTCTGTATGAAATGGGAATACAGCTCATATACCCCAGGTCACATCTAAAAAATGTGATATCTGTATACAGTACAGTTCTGACAAATTGAAATAAAGAATAGAGAATAGACATATTTTGGATTTGGTGATGTCCTTCATAAAATGCCGGCCACCAATTCCCTTAGCAATGGGTGTTTACTATTATCTCACAACACACACTCCTGGGGATATTATAATGGTTTCTATGATTAATTCAAGAGAATTATTTTAACACATTTATAGTTTAATGACTTTCAAATATATTCAAATCAGATTTCTAAAATAAAGTCAGATAAAAAAAGAACTACCTTGAACTAGTTTAAAAAATTGCTGTATATTCAAATTAAATTCACTCTTCTTGGCATAGTCTATACTTAAACATTTGAAGATTCCATTGGCACAATTTCCTTAATGGATGACGGAGATTACTTTAGACAGTTCACTCATTCATAACACATATTTCTTAAATATCTACTATGTTACAATGTTAGGCTCATGGGGTAAACTATGAGCCAAAGAAGGTTGTTTACTCATGAGGCACACATTATATTCAAAATATAAAAATTCATACTATAATCTTGACAGCCTTTGTAGGCACACTTCAGTAGAGAACATAAGCTTTGTCTGGGGCAGCATTTCTCCAAAAGTCTAAGGATAGAAAGACCACACATACAGGACGCCTATGAGAATGTAGGTGTTAATGAGGACAACTACACAAGGTCAACATTCAAAGCCAAGACCTCCCTAGAACAAGACAGACATATGCATCCCATCTTTACACCGAGTCTTATAGTAATAGATACTCAATTAAGTATTTAATTTATGGGTTGGAAAATATAAATGAAAATGTCACCCAATTAAATTATTTTTTGACATGTTTTTATGTCTCCTCTTTCAATACAAGCAAATATGATCAACTCTTGGTTATATCCTTCTGCAAAATGGTGAAATATTGTAGCAGTTGGACAACACTCTGCAATATTACTTAGAACAGTCCATGTCCTGAAGAATCTCACTCATATTTAAGCCTCTGTCTGAGGCAAGTGGGGTGCTGGAAATTGTCTGCCTTCTAAAGTACACTTTTCTTAACCAGCTGACTATTAACACTTTGAATGAGTCCTTACTTGTTATTCATTTCCATATGTTAGGCCCATTAGTGGACAATCCCAAAGGAGGGTCTGCTTGGAATATAAATAGCTCAACCCAATAGTTCTACCTTGAAGATTTACTAGCTCACATAAATATCTTTATTTCTTGCTATCTCTCTTCCTTCTGAACACCAAAGTACTGTTGCTTATATCTAGAGTCACTATAAGGACTGTTCCAGTCCACACCAGCAAGCACTAAACTTTGTTGCAGGGACTCTCATGTTGGCACCCTCAAATGCTTTGAAGATGTAAACAAATTCCTGAAACTATATAAATACCCTTCCACATAAGTGCATGTTCTCATTTTCACGAAGTTCTGGGATTAAGATTATTATTCAAAGAAAATAATTAACCCAACGTTCATTTCCCTGTTTTACTCCTCACAGAACAGTTTCTCAAGTTTCCTCAATGGGATTGGCAAAGCTGTGGTAAGAATCAGGCAGAGGTGATATGGTGTAGGAATGGACAGCACAGGGAGATGCTCTTGGCCTTCATCCTGGCCTGTGTCCACAGGTTCTCCTGCTCCTTTTAGAACTGAACAGTCAATCTATGGTTACAAGTCTCATAATAAAACATACTGACAAAATGTTCCTTCTAGGAAACCTGGTGCCTGCAAAAAGGAAATAGCCTTAGATTGTGGTCCACAGTCCTGTTGACCACCTCTCTACCTATCCATCTGTCAGTTTCAGCGAACAAAATACTGAGGAACCAAACTTCTTGCCTCAAAAGTCTTCAAGTACCTTCAGTGAACTCTTCTTCCCTTTAATGTTCAAAAGTATAATCAGTCACTAAGAATTTTATGGATTTATCTTTCAATGTTTCCTTTTGTGATTATTCAACAACATTTTAAACAACACACCTTCTGTGTACCAAGCCAGGCACCAATTGACCTCCAAGGTTACACTGTGTTGTGATACTCTATGGGTGCCCAAGATCACCCCCTGTTCTTAATGACTCAGTTACATGTGTCATGTCTTCTCTGTGAAGTCTGGTTTACCAAGTTTCACTGCTGTCCTGTGATCTTTAGTTTCTCTCCTAAGCTTTGCCTGACTGTGTGCCACTGACAGTTCACAGGGCTACCTTGGAGTTATTTAAATCTTTAAAATTTTATTCCCTGTGTTCCCAAGTATGAAGATCTCCTGAAGGCAAAAGCTGAAAAATAGCACTGAGATTCTCTCATTGTCTTTAACACTGGCTATTTGCTGAATACAGCTTGATCACAATATTCAAAGGGCTAGCAGAGTGAAGAGCTGTGTACTAAATTGGGGGGGGGGGTTCTCCATAAAAGCACCACATTTTCTTCTTTTGGAGCCCTTAGGCACACTCAAATGCCTCTCATGTCTTCCATCTGTGAGAAATATTTTGTTTGTACAGGAAGAATCAAGTCTTAGAGGTACTTTTAAAAATATAGAGAAGAGAACTATGTTAAAATTGTTCTGAGATTATTACTATGGAATATCACAAGGTTCTCAAAGCAGCTCAGGCAGAACCGAGGATGGGAACTGGCAAACAGTGCTCCTGAGAATTTAACATAGAACCAATCAGTAGCATCTTGATCACCTCTGAGCATTATGCCGAATCTAATATAAGATGATGTTTCACTTATCTTGCCTTAAAACTAACTGATAAGGAGATGAGGAGTCTCATGGAGTGTCTTAGTTAGGGTTTATATTGCTGCCATGAAGCGCTATGACCATAAAGCAAGTTCGGAAGGAAAGGGTTTGTTCAGCTCATACTTCCACATTGCTGTTCACCACTAAAGGGAATGAGGACAGAAACTCAAGCAGGGCAGGAAGCTGGAGGCAGGGGGCTGATGCAGAAGCCAAAGAGAGGTGCTACTTACTGGCTTGATTCCCCCTGGCTTGCTCAGTTTGCTTTCTTATAGAACCCAGCCTAGAATGGTACCACCCACAATGGATTTGGCCTTACCCCAATCATCACTCATTGAAAAAATACCCTACAGATGGATCTCATGGAAACATTTGCTTTCTTTCTGATGCTATTTAGTGTCAAGCTGACACACAAAACCAGCCATTGCCAAGTGACCCCTTGTCAACTTGACATATAAACATATTACTATTAAGTCACAACCCTTTCTTTCTTATTCATCCCCAAGATCTAACATTAAAATCATAAATGAATTTTAAAAATCCTACTGTCTTTGCAAATTCAAATACATTAAAGCTTCAGTCTCTTTAAAATACCCAGTCTCTTTCAAAAATCCAAGTCTTTCTTCTGTGGGTTCCTTTAAAATAACAACTAAATACCTTCTTCAACAAGGAAGAACCAGGACACAGTCACAATCTGAGGTAAGCAGAAATAAACTCTAACACTAAAAAAACTCAATGTTCAACTTATCTGGGATTGACTCACAATCTTCTCGACTCCTCCATAGGGTTTGGATCACTTCTCCAGCTCTGCCCTCTGCAACACACACAGCTTGTCTCTGGGTTCCCACTGCTGTTGTTCTTGGTTGTCATACAGTATTTGCTATGTGATAATGTTCTTGTACACTGTAAAAATGTGTCACTTATATTAATTTAATAAAACACTGATTGGCCAGTAACCAGGCAGAAAGTCTAGGCTAGGTGACCAAACTAAGAGAATTCTGGCAAGAGGAAAGGCAGAGTCAGTCACGAGCCAAGCACAAAGCAAGCAAATGAGAATGCCTTACTGAGAAAAGATACCCAAGCCAAGCCACATGACTATACATAGATAAGAATTATGGGTTAGTTTAT
>NC_022020.1:56988336-57009516 GCF_000317375.1 Microtus ochrogaster
TTAAAGAAATAGAGTTAAAAAAGCCACATAAAGATGGAAAATACACAGAGTATGGATACAGTATCTTATCATGTTGTCTTTGAATTGTTTAACTGCTGAGGAAGTTTTAACAGTTGCTAAAAGACATTCGATTAAAAATGCTTCAAAAGTAATCTAACCTATATATTTTGAAAATGTCTTCACTTCAAAATACAAGTCTAAAAATATTTTACTTTATAGAAGAGGTTTTGCTTTTGTTTCTACAGGAAATAAGAGGTTGTGGATTTATTCTGGGTTAAGAAAAATCAGGTTTGAACAAGGAAGACCCCCTGAAAAATCTCCAATGGGAATGGATCACTCAGATGATCCCAATATTTCAGAGGAAATTTGTTGCAATTTCCTATGAGTTCTAAATCCATAACAGCCTCAAGACTGTTGACTAGGATGATCAAGCCTTACAGAATACTCCAGTAAAGACTTGACTGATGTGGGAGTGTCATATATCAATCTGTTGATTTCATTGGTTAAGCAATAAAGAAACTGCTTGGCACTCATAGGCTAAAACATAGGTGGGAGGAGTAAACAGAACAGGATACTGGGAGAAAGAAGCTGAGTCAAGGAGTTGCCATGATTCTCCCACTCCAGGCAGACGCAGGTTAAGATCATTCCTGGTAAGCCAGCTTGTGGGCTACACAGATTATAAAAAATGAGCTAGTCCAGGTACGAGAGTTAGCTGAGAAAAGGCTAGATATAATGGACCAAGTGGTGTTTAAAAGAATACAGTTTTCCGTGTAATTATTTCAGGACATAAGCTAGAGCTAGCCACGTGGACGGCCGGGTGCCAGGGACACAGCCCGCAGCTCCCTATTTCTACACTTGACCATAATCCTAAATTTTCTTTGTGTCCCCATAAGATTATCAGTGTCTCCAATCAGCAGGAAGTAGCCTAGAAAACTAAGCCCACATTTCCAAAACAAAATGGATTATGGATGTTTGCTTTTGTTTAGCATGTTAGTTACAAGTTGTTATGAACAATGATCAGGAAAAAAAATAGCTAAACAAAGAAGACTAGATTCAGAGTTCTTGTTTTAAAAAGAAAAAAGGGAAATGCTGTGAGATAATGCTCTTGTATACTATAAAGATTTGCCACTCATATTAGTTAATAAAATGCATATTAGCCAGTAGCCATGCAGGAAGTATAAGAGAGTCAGTCACCATCCAGACACAGATGAAGCAAGATGAAAATGCTTTACTGAGAAATAAAACCAAGCCACATGGCTAAACATAGACAAGAATTATGGGTTAATTTAATTTGTAAGAGCTAGTTAGTAATCAGCCTGAGCTAATAGGCCAAACAGTTTATAATTAATATAAGCCTCTGTGTGTTTATTTGGGACTTAACAACTATGGGACAAGGCAAGACAGAAACTTCTATCTACAGGTAAAACATCTCCAAAATTCGGGGATCTTGGGCTGCAACTGGGCTGCATTCTCACCACTAGGCTCACATAGACTCTCCCCATGGTGTCAAGCCTCAACTTGCTTATATGACCCCTTCAGTCCTGAGCCATCTACTGCTACAGAGGCTACACCTTCACTAATAGCCTTTCCTGAGCTCTCACAGAGCCAAGCCTCAGCTGTTCTCTATGACCTGTTGATGTCTTCAAAAGCCAGTCCCACCTGATTGACCTTTACACATTACCAAGTCTGGCTGCCAGCACAAGGTACAATCTTAGCTGCCTCTTGAACACAGCTTCTATGTCCTCTCAGGACAGACTTCTCAGGAGATTTACCTCAGTGATGTTAGTCTCTTCTTAATCATTGCAAATTTCGTAGCTTTACCAACCAGCATGAATTGTCCCAGCAAAGCAAAGTTTTCCTTTAGTGGTTCTGGTATCTTCTTAATCACAGCTGATTCTTCAGTCCCAGGTAACCAGGACCACAGAGGCTTAATTCAAAATAGGAAACAGCTCTGATAGAGTCTCTAAACTTCTCTCTGAAACTTCACAAGTCAGGTCTCCATCCTCTGCACTGTCCTCAATATTCTTATTTTCCAAGTTCCTAAAGAACATACCGTGTAATACTCAATGGTTCTTCTAGCCCAAAGTTCAAAGTCCTTCCTCAGTCCTCCCCAAAACATGGTCAAGTCTTTCACAGCAATGCCTCATAATGCTTTTACCAATTTGTTTTAGATCAGGTTTGGGGGATGAAAGGATTTATCTGCTTACACTTCCACATCTTCACGACTGAACGAAACGAGGGCAGGAACTCAAACAGGGCATGATCCTGGAGGCAGGAGCTGATGCAGAGGCCATAGAACGGGTGCTGCTTACTATTGCTCAGCCTGCTTTCTTATAGAACCTAGAAGATCCAGCCCTGGGATGGAGCCACCCTCCATGTGCTGCCCTCCCCCACAAAGCACTTATTGAGAAACTGTTTTACAGCTGGATCTGATGGAAGCATTTTCTCAACCAAGGACCAGTTTTCTCTGATGACTCTAGCTTGTGTCAAGTGGACACATAAAACACACAAAAAACCAGTACAGGCACTCTGGGGGTTTACACCAGCATCTCATTCTTTTCAAATCAATGGTACCAATATAAAAAGGGAGGATGAATCTGTGATGCCCATGTAGAAACTGTCAGAACATCAGCACCCACAAAGGTAGGGTCATGAGAGAAATTGCCAGAAGATCACCAACCAATGACAAATCAGTCAGACACAGAATATGATGAGATGAGAGTGTCATCTCACCTCAAGGTGAATTTGGAATAAAACTTGTATTTAAGATTATCTGTAAAATACGAAAAGTCACCATTAAAATGCAGTTTTATAGAAGACCAATAAAACATAAAGCCATGGCTAAGAAGGAAACCACTCTGACCTGCAGAAAATTGCCATAGAGTTGCACCAAACCATAATGAGAGCTCAAATGGTAGCATGTCAGGATCACAAAGCATTTAGACTCAGGAGGGGTGGTCGCAATGTTATAAATAAATACCATGTAGAGTTCCATATATCCCATAATATTTATCCTTTTTTATCTTTAACTTAAACTCCAAGAGAACTGTATAAATTGAGAGATATATTGAGATTACAAGGAACTGTGGGGGATGCTAGTCAAAGTCTCTGTAGCCTTCTTCTATAAGAGATTTAAGAGTTAGCTTCCTTAGCTATTACCTTCCCCAAACAGCTGTATAATGACAGACTGTTAAACCAGTTGCCACTTTAGTACAAGAATGAGAATCCTGCCCAGGCACCTGTGGGCTCCTCCAAAATCAGATCGATCAGTAAGCAAAGTGTCTGTTTGCATTTCTTTTTCTTTCATGTCTATAAATTGTCAAAATCTGTCCCTTGCTTGTATTATTCCACCAAAGAAGTAACAGTGAAGAATTTAACATTTACACTGGAAGAGCACACAATATATACGCGTATATAAAGTGGTTGTATTTATATAGAGTTACCCAGTCTCTTAAATGTGGTTACAGAGGTTTTCTCAGCATCAAAATCTGCCTAACGCTGCAGCAAAGAAAGAGGTAAATGAAAGTGCCGCAGGGTTCTTTATGGAGAAATCGCATATCCTCCGTAAGATTCCTGCCCCCCAAAATCTTTGCATTATATCTGAGGGTGCAGAAACCACTGAACTCATTGGAAATTGTTAGTATTACTATTGCTGGGAATTATTATTCTTATGTTGAGTGCCTTGTGAAGCCATTTGCTAGTTATTAAGAGTCATGAATTCTTCTGAAAGGAATTGCTCTTTACGAATTGCACTAAGAGTTATCAGGTTGTTTTTATCTTTCCTTTCACCTTCATTGTTATTATGGATTCTCAATAGATACAGCTTTTATGTGCCATACATATAGGACCCCTATCTAACTGTTAATTGCACCTGTGAATTTTTTTAAAAAAAGTAGTAATCTTCTTACATCATAGACATTGATCTCATGGAGGCAGTGTGCATCTACATTTGCAAATTTATTGAACAAAATAAACTGTATTAGTTTCTCACAATTGATGAAGTTAAGAGTCTTTGAACTTTGAATACATGGTGTCAACTTCTATGTTATCTCACTGTATCACTGAATCCAGCAGTTGTGTTGAAAGGATTTGATGAGAATTTAAGATGATTAATCAGAAAGAAAATACTTTCAAAAATGAAAAGAGTAAAATTCAAAACAATAGATGAAAAATATGTCTTCTTATAAGTTAAATATGGGATAAAAAGGACTTTTAGGTTTTCCCTCTTGCTATAAGCTAATACCAGCTATTATATATTTGAATTCAAAATAAAATTCCAAACATCATATTTGTATTCTTGGATATAGGAAAGGAAGGCTATTCTTTGCTTTTTTCATCCAGTCCCGTGCTCATTACTTGTGCAGAGAAATATCACTGGCCATATTTAGTAGGTATTTCTTGGCTTGGCTATTTGTTTTTAGTAATAAAAAGATAAGAAACATTTAAAAAAATTCAGGTGATTTTAAATTTCTTGGCACAGAAGTTGTCCAATGACCAGAGTATATCTAATATTATTTCATTCACACAAGCTCTTTGGATGTTCAAAGTCCTACTTTAGCTTATATTTAGAATATGCCACGAAAAATAAATGCCTGTCTCCTGAGGCCCACAATGAAAAGCAACAGAGGACTCTGACAGCCCTCCCAGACTCCCCCAGACAATCAGGAGCCATAGCCTCTCCTTCCTAATCCCATGACTCTCCTCCATCATAAAGTTAGTCCAGGCTCCCAAGGCAAAACTCAACTCTCTGTTCCCCTCTCTCTTCTTTAACCAACCACCAGACACATCCTGTAAATTCTCTTTCTTCAAATGACTTTATCAGTAACAACTAGGAATAAATCAGTAACTGATCCCTCCTTCTTTTCCATCTCTCTGGTTTTCATGTGACAACTGAACCATCATTCTAGAAAACGATGTAAGTCCCTCACTCCACCTATAACTTGTAGATGATGTCTTAGGAACCACACAGTAAATTGTAAATTCCTGTAACATTTTTATTTTGTATTTTTTATTGTTTTATTCATGCATATAATATTTTTGGGTCAAATCCATCCCTACGTTCTCCCCCTAAAACCTCTCCCCTTTCCTCCCCATACAGCTCTCTTCCTTCATAATGTATGTGTTTTCTTTTTCTTTTTTAATGCACTAATTCTACCTGGTGTGTGTGGCTGTAGGGCAGTCTACTAGAGCTCAAGTTTCTCATGGGCCCAGCTCTGAAGAAAACCAACTCTCTCTCCTCTGGCAGCCATTAACTGTAAATAGATCCTCAGCTAGGGGTAAGACTTCATGATAATTTCCATGATCCATGTTGGGTGTTTAACTGGATTCATCCTTTGCAGGCCTTGTTTGTGCATTTGTGCATGCAGCCACAGCAGCTGCAAATGCATGTGTGTAATGGCTGGTTCACTGTATACTTCCACTGCCTCTGGCTCCTGTGGTCTTTCTAACTGCCTCTTCTGTGATGATCTTTGAATTCTGTAGACCATGGTGGGTGATAAAGCTGTCCTATTTATAGCTGAAGACTCCACAGTCTCTTCTCTGCATATTAACAAGTTGTGGAGATATTTCAAGGAAAGGCTCCTCTGATGAAGGTTGAACAAAATAACCTATGGGGAAGCTTGTTACTGCCCATTTAGCAGAGTATTAATTAGTATTTCATTCTTTCCTGGGACCTACCTAAGTAACAACATAAGGTATGTGTCTCACCTTGTGGAGTTGTGTTTAATCCAATCAGAATGTGGTTGGTTATTCCCAAAATATTGCTGCCAATACTGCTCCAATGAGCATATCTCTCCAAGCAGTCCTCATTGTTCACAGTGGGTAAGACTGGTGATTACTTTTCTCTGCCACACGTGCATCTTCCAGCGCTATGAAACTAGCCCACAGGGATTATGCTTCCAAGCTGGTACTAGCTTAATCTCCCCATGTCCTGTAAACTTACTGTTTAGTGTATTGAGCAATAGAGTCCTCCCATTAAGCTGTGAAGGATAACCTATACTCTTTGGGGAGTCTATGGGAATCTGTTGATCAACAACTCAAAAGAGATGACCCATACTTGACCCTGGGCTTTGTATTTGATAGCTATTGGTGCCTGGGAAGGCATCAAACCTTCTTTGTTTAAATTCTGTTTAAACAGATATCATATATTTATGTGTGTGTGTTTACTATATAAATATTCTATAATAGTAGGTTTCTATATGACATTTTAAAAGATCTTTATGGTTAGTAATCATCCCCCATATGCCCTACTGTACCCTGCTTTCTTATCTCATACTTAGTTGAATCTTTGCTATTCCATTATTCCACGTTCCCCCTTTACAGAACCTGGTCATAGGTTTTACAGTGTTCATAGAATACCTAGTGTCTATACATTTAGCCTAATATTATTCTCTTCAATACTTCATGCCCCTTAACCACACCAAAATGTTTACAGTTCCTTGATCAACTTTTGATATTTCTAAGCTCCTTTCTTTCATAAGTGTTGGTTGCTTTCTGCTAGGAATACTGGAATGTTTTCATTCTTTCTTCCCTTGACCTTGGTAGACTCAGAACACCATAGGCATTCTTCTATTTTGGATCATTTCTATTCCTTACAAATATCTCTTGTACTTGTTTTTCTCCACTAGAAAATGAGTCCTCAAGGATCTGAGAGTATGCACTTTCAGGCAGAAGAGCTTAGTTCTTAGTGAATTTTCAATAAGTGCTTATTGAACAAATTCATGGGATTGTGCCAAAAACATGTTCATAAAGGTGGTTTCTGGAGAGATCTCATTAATCTAATCGAAATAACATTTTAAATTTTAGTGTTTTGTAAGACATAACAACCCAAAAGTGAACTCAATATCGGTATTTATTGTGACTAGTACTGTTGATGAAATCTACCTTAGAAATATATTTTAATTAATCTCTACAGTATTAATTTTTTATTACTATTAAATTAAAATACAGTCATTACAGTTATTCACTTTTAATTTTCCAACTTATGATAAAAATGAAACAAGAAATCCTTCATGACAAGCTTTGCATATCTCCTTTCTATATGGTACACTAACTGTTTATTTCAGCAACTGCTATGCTCTTGAAACTATCCGGCATGAGCAACTCTTTCTGTAACCCCTAATGGAGTATGTGGTCACAGATGTCATGGGCAGGCACTGAATGGTGCAGAGATACCTGTGCTTCAGGCAAGAACTTTTGTGCCTTTGCATTTGATTTACAGTCAGCAAGTTCTTGATCCTTATTTGCAGCTATGGATGTTTCTATGTAAGTTCTTAAAAGGGGAATATTAGAAAAATGGATTGATTAGTTTATTTCTGTCTCAGAGATATCTGATGATAGGTCCCACCAAGGAAAACCCCAGACAGAACCAATGAAAGTCCTTACACTTGGATTCTTTAATATAACCTGGTGCCATGAAATAATTATTTGAAGAATGAGCCACAGTACTAAAAAAAAAAACCAAATCAAATATTATCTAACTGACCTATCATCCAAATATTCTAATGTTATAATTAGGACCTTCAAACATGGCCAAGAGATACTAAGTTATATGCTTTGCTTGTCTCCATTTGATTCACACAACTGCCCAGCCTGCCTTTTATTATTAATAACAAACAACTTCTAAGCTGCAGCCTCAGCTGATTCTTTGTAGCGTTAGCCATATCACAGAAACTCTACATAGTTCTAACTGTTCCTGACAGATGAGAAATAGGATAAGGTCTCTTTTTATCACAAAGATTATGAATGTCAGTCTGAGGTGCTTGTGTTAGAATAGAGTTTAAAGTCTCCAAGGGGACAGAGGAATAAGAAAATCACATTCTGTAACTGCGTTACATTCCTTCCCCGTCACCTAAAGGACAGTGTAATACCAAACTCCAATAATGCTCATTTGATTGACTCTGTCCAAACAGCCTTTTATTAGGCATGGGCAGCTTCTCTATGATGGATGACTATGGTTTATTGTGCAGATCTCAGTTGCAGACAGAGTTGGAAACTGTCCCTTCACTGGCAGAATTGTAACGAAGCTTTCTCCCTTCATAATTGCACAGTAAACTCATTAGAATAGAAAGGATGAAAGAGTGGATAGGGATTATAGATTCTTTGCTAACCTTATTGTTCAAGAATAATGCATTTAATTTTCCTTTGCGGGGCCCGACCTGTCATGAACTTTTGTTTCCTCCTTCCTGCCCGAGTCCCTTGGGCACTTAGACCATTTCCTTCTGTATCTTAAAGTGATAGAGGGACACTAACCTAATCAGGCCCACCAGAAAATATCTCAGCACGCAGTGTGCACAAAATTCCCCAAATGACTTTGTAGGATAAAGCAGATAAAAATGCTAGCATGTAAAAATTCAACAGGAACTTTTTTCAATTGGGAAACAAAGGTACAAGGAATATCCAAAAGGAAATAATTGGGTCTTGGATACATTTTATTGTATTGTGATAGTGAGACTTCAAATAACAATGTACTCCAGATTAATATTATGGTACAAATAAAATTAATGAGGGATGAGTTCATGATAGCATATCCTGGACTTTCAAGACACAAAACGTAGAAAAGATGATGAAATCAGAAACAATATTGTTCTTCATAGGTGACACCATACAGACATCTCGCAATACTTAATCTCCTCCAATCACACCCCTTCAGGGACTTCCTGCCTGTCCTATTTCTAACTCCTGAATCGGGAACATGCTGTAAAAAATGTTGTTTCTTAAAATAAATAGACTCAAATAAATTAAATTCTTTCATAACTTCCAACTTGTCTACAAGATGATGATAAAGACCGGTAATTCTAAATCCTCAGTGTTCTTCATTAGAAAACAAATCATACAGATATATCATTGACAGTTTTCTTATGTCCATAACCTCAAGGCAAAATTGAGAAAGATAAATGTACCCACAGATTTCCCATTAAGTCCCTATCAAGTGATCCCCAGGTGGCTGTGTGTGCAAGGTTTAGCATAATAGTAATGTGTTTCAAGTGGGTGTCCATTGTATCCTAGACGCATTTGTATTTCTACAGCTTGTGATTTACACAGAGAAATTGCAGAAGAGGAGCATTTTTTTGCATGCCGTTAATGAGCATTGTTGAAATTTTATTTCGCTATAATTATAGTCACTTTCGGTGGACACGAATCTGCCCGTGGATCATCAGAAATGGCTTCATTTCTCCATACAGCAATGGTGCTTAACACTCAGAAAGTATAAAACAAAGACGCAATGTTCCCCTTACAGTGCTGTTGAGAATACTGTCATTAGGGCACACGCTACTGTTTCCAAACGTACATTAAAAAAAAAGCAACCAAACAACAACAGCAGCAAACACCCACAATCAAACCAAAACTATGAGTTCTCATTGTGCTAGGCATTTACTGAGCCCAATCACTCCTTCCCAACGCATCTCTCAGTCATCTGGGACACTGAACAAAAGTGACTATGCCACTTGACGTCAGGCATGAAATTTACACCAAATGGGCAAGTGGACAGCCCTTTACACAAACCTGTAATACATCGATGGAGAAGTATTATAAATATGGGGCTCATTTATGAAAAATCAAAAAAAAAAAACCAAGGCAACCCATCAGAATGTGCCAAGCTTCTGTATCTATTCTAAGGACTCACGATGAATGAAGTGAGTGTGGATGCTGTCTTAAAAGACAAGTTTAAAGTCATTAGTCTGATCAACAAAGGTATTTTTACCTGCTTCATTTCCAGCCCAGGGCAGTTTACACCTCCTTAGGCAACCTGGTCGTCCCCAGGTATTAGGAGAGCACCATATTGATGATAACTTGCTATAGACACCTGATTGGACACAGTACATCCCAGAACTCCTGGATTCAAGTGATCCTCTTGTCTCAGCCACCTGAGTAGTTGGAAGTAATGGACAAGCAAGCTGACAATCGCATAACCATGGAGGTTAGGTAGCAAACAGGGGACTAGGTATAGGGGTCATGTTTACCCTGCAAAGGAAAGGGAAATAGAGTAGATAGTTATATATGGAGGAGGGACCTGCAATAGAAGAACCAAACACAAAGGGAGAGAGAAGAGGAGAGCAAAGGAGGGAATATAGGAAGAGACATCTAAAACGAAGGGCCATTTGAGGGGTCATATGTGTGCCTAATAAGGTAGAATCTTACTATAATATATGTATATATGTAGGTAGCTAAATAAAATTACCCAATAATGGGGGAGATAGAGCCCCAAATGGACATCTTTCATCACTTACTGAAGCTTCCAGTAATGAAAATGGGTTATATATAATTGAGTTGTTGACCAAAGGGGTCAATGGGAACACAAAGCAACCCAGGCTATAGCTGGTTACTCTCCACAAACTAAGACTAAGGCCTTATTTCTGAAGACCATATCCACATAATTCATTGAATATAGAGATGCCGAGTGGTGCCTACCTAGAGCCTTCAGCTAGTATAGGCTAGTATTCTGGTTACATGTTAATTCTGTATTTTACTAAAGGACAAAAGTAAATGCCAACACAGTTACAAGCCCTTAAATTTACAAGAATGGCCTGCCTAAAAGACAGCAGGTACATTACCAGCACAAAGTTTCTGAGAGTAACCACCAATATTTGGTTTGAGTTAAGATCTACTCCATACGACACAACACACACCCATTGCTGCTTGTGTGGCTAAGAACTTGAAACTGGATAGGCCAGGGACCTAGGAGAAAACAAAATACTACCGTTCTACTAAAGGAAGATAGCAATAACATGATTTCTAATGATATTCCTCTGCATTCATAGATCTGAGTTCTGCTCAACCATCATCAGAGGAGGTTCCTCCTGCAGCAGATTGGAACAGAAACAGAGATGCACAGCCAGACAATAGGCAGAGACTGAGAGATCTTGGAACACCTAGCCCTAAAAGAGACGTCGCCATAAAATCCGTTCGGCTTCAGTGAACTCTGGAAGAGAAAGCAGAAAGAGTGAAAGAGCCAGAAGGGATAGAGGACACCAAGGAACCAAGGCCTTCCAGACACAGCGAGGTTGGTACACAGAAGAACTCAAAGACTGTGGCAGCATGCACAGGGCTTCCCTAGGTCTGCACCAGATGAGGTTAAAGTTGAAAGAAGAAATGAACCCATAGCCTCATCCCTAACCCAGAAGCTCTCTCTAATTGACAACCATTTGCAAATGAAAAGTTAGTTTTCTTCAAGTGAGAAGCACTGGGGAATCAAACCACTCTTAAGAGTAGGTGACCTGCCCTGCAGTATATGCTCAACAGAAAGTGAGCTTAGGAGCATCACATCATCATTGGAGGCTCTTTGTCATAATGTTAAGCCAGGGAAGGTTCTTGTTATTGTTTTTATTTATTGTTTTGTTATTTTCTTTTTCTTGGACCTTACACATCCTTTGCATGAATATTTTGACTTGGGATTCCTGAGAGTGCAAACATGTGTGTCTCTGTATCTCCATATGTTTCTTCTGCATTTTTCTTTGAGTCTTTATCTTGTTTGGTTGTTTTTGTTATATTCTGATTTCCTTGTTTGGATTTATCTTATTTTATTCTATTATTATTTCTTAGATGCCTGTTGGTTTTCAAAGAAAAGACAGAAAGCTTGTGGATCCACATGGGAGTGGAGATGAAGAACTGGAAAGGGTGGAGGGGAAAACGTAATCAATATATTGCATGAAAAAAATCTATGTTAATAAAGGAACTATAAATAAATTAAGTGATTAGTCTGGTGGATTTCCTTGAACCTTTCATCCTTTGTAACTGGTCCTGATGAAAATCATAGAAAAGGAAGCAGGTGTGTGCTTCACATTGGATCTTCCTAAGATTTCTGAACACAGCATAAAAGAGCCCAATATGATATTCTCTGTCTTTTATCTTTCACCCTTTTATCATATTCTCATTTCTTAAATCCATGATTGCTTCTCCATCACTCCTGGTGCACTAACCTCCATCCTGCTCTATCGAAGCTATACTGTCCCTCCTCAGGAAAAATGGTGACACCTAATTTTTTCCCTTATTTCCTTAAATTATTTATTCAACTGCATGAGCTATTAACTGAACAAACATTTATTTGGTAAATATTTATTGAGAGTATGCCAATGTGGAAATCGCAGAAGTTCTTCTGCGATCCTGCCCTATGTCACAGCCCATACAGGTATATCTATTAGAATTCAGGCTGGATCAATGCTTCAACAGACCAAGATATCTTGAAATAACATTGAAACCTTCCCCCACATCCACCCAATGTGCACTTTTAACAGGAAGGAGGCCTCATCATCCTATCCTCTCAACACCGGCATGGAAATCCTGAGCAGAGAGGCAAGGCTGACAGTGCCTGTATTTTATGTGACAGGAATCCAGTGCTCATCTTAATAGGTTTTTGAAGAAGAAGAGAGAGAATCTGGTAGATTAAGCAGTCAAGCAGAATGCCTCAAACTAAGCAACATCTTACACATTTCTAAACTCTGGGCAATGCAATCTCTGCTTAAGCTCAATTTCATTTATTTATATGAATTGTCAATGTGTAATCTTTGATCACTGTAGGAGCTTGTTTGTATTTTGCTCTACAATCAGAGAAATCACAGGTGAGGGTTGAAATGTTCTTCTAGAATATTAAGATAATGCGTTTCCTGAGCTCTTCCTTGCATTTCTGGAAGAAACATTCAAGAAAAGATGTGCTGATTTTGAATCTTATTTTCTCCTCCTATATGAATGCCATGCTTTGTAGAAAGAAGAGGGAGCCAATACAAATAAAGAGATGTATTACTATTTTCTCTGGAAAATAAAGGGAAAATGTTTAGCCAGTATATATACACCTTCAATCGATCTTTCCAGACTTCTTAGTTTCTGAAAAGTGGGACTTTTTATTCCCTTTGATTCACTGATACTTAGTCAAGACCATAAGTAATTTACCTATGTGTTTCCTGTATCCCACTTACTGAATTAATACATTTTATAACAATTTAGCATGGACTTGTCTGCTGAGCTTCGAGGTGGAATATACAGTGTGATAATATGACAAGCAACCTGGAAACCCTAAGTGCTAAGTGAACGCAGAGTATTGTGTCATTAGAGTCTACTTCTAGTTGGGTGTGAAGAATACACATTTTATTTACCTTTCATTAATATAGAGGATTTCTATCTGAGGAGTCATTAGTTTAATTGACCACACAAATGTTACTTTCTGCATAACTCTCCTAGTTGAAATCCTGTATGTTCTTTTTGCCTTTAACAAAAACTGGAGATAAGGAATGGATGGAGGTGCCCAGCTTAGAACTCTGTACCTAAATGCCCATGCAAAGTGGATGACCTCCTAAACCAAGAAGCTTCTGGCACAGTTATAATCCTTTACCACAGTGAACGGAGGGGAAGGAGGTTGCTGAATTTTAATGGTCCTGAATTAAATGTACAACAATCACCGTAGAAAACATTCCGAGTTCTGCCTTGGAAGATGGAATGGGATAAGTATTTTTTAAAAATTGTAACCAATGCCATATGACACACTGACAAATATATCATTGGCCAGTTTTATGCTTTAGAAGATCCTAGTTAGAGCAAGGAAGGGCCAAAATACCTTAACAGTCCTAAGTGCATGGTAAGTATCCGTACGTTTCTCCCTGCAGAGGCTCTTCTTGTTTAAACTGTTGTTCCGAGGATGTCTGCCTCTCCTCAAAGGCTGCCCCACAAACTTCTCACTATTTCTGGCTCCATCTGTCCCTGCCTATTTCCAGCTGCTGTTCTGAGGAAAGGCCATGGCAATTATCTGCTTAACAGATAATTTATCTTGCTGTGACCATCTTTGGACTGCCTTTTGAAGCGTGCCCCAGTGTGTCTTCATTTTACCACATGACTATGAACTACTCTGAGCCTCCCCCCCAATTCAATTAAAAGCATCAAACTCATCTTTTCCCTGCTCAGCCTACATTTTAGGAGTCCTAATCCCCACTGAAGTTTATTCTCTGTGTGGAACTTTACCATCCTAAGGAAACCAGAATGTTTAGCTTCTTAATATTGAAAACGATACTAAAAACATGAGCAATACTAATTTCATTCTGAGTAGCTGTGTGTTGATATTACAGAACAGGAGGGCATTAACAGTCTGTGTTCAGGCAACTTCATATGCTAGCGACATTCAACAAATTTTTTCAATGGGCAGAGCACCTGTATATCTACCCATCTGCAAAATGGGAGACTTAGTAATCCCCTCAAAGATTTTTCTGAAGGAAGATGTAGCAACAGAAAGAACAGACCCGCCCACATGCACAGGTACACACAAAGCATCGAGGAATCTTATGAGAATAAAGACTGTGATTTATTGGTCTGAAGTGGCTCTGCAGGCTACCTTTGTAACTAGCTCCCAGACAAAGATAATCAGGTAAGCAATGAACAGCACACTGACTAGCAAGCATAGACGTCATGATGCAGAATGTGCGCCACAAAGGACTTCTTGTTCTCAAGAGCCAAGGGTTCTTACAGTTTGGTATCCATTACTGATGTCTGTTTTAAATGGCAAGTTGTCATTCAGGACTTTGAATTGAGTAATGAGTGTGTGGACCAGCTGCCCAGATGTACTTTAATAGCATTTATACTGGGGCTGGTAGATGGTTCAGGTGGTAGAGCTGCTTGCCACCAAATCTGACCACAGGAATTTAATACCAGGAACTAACATCATGGAGGGACAGAACTGATTCCCACGGATCATCCTCTGACCTATTCTTCCACTGGTGTGCTCTGGCACTTGTGTGTTCACATCCGTACTTGTGCACACACAAAGCAGATAAGTAAATGTAAGAGAAAACCTTCACGTGGAGTACTTGGATATTTCCACTCATCTCCTCTTATCTTTTTAATCTAGATAGGATCTTTCCCAATCAAGGCAGCATTGAAAAAAGAAATAAAACAGTCTACCTTTTCACATTCCTTGGACAAGGTCCTCTGAGTGTGTAAGAGGGGAATCAGAGGCTGCACCAACAATACTGTGATTTAAGGGGCCTGAGAGATGTTCATATTCAATGCACAGGTCTAGGCCAAATATAAAGGAAAGGGAAATCAGTGGAGTGGCATTTCAATTGTATTTTAATAACTAAAGACTGCCTGAAGATCTGAGAGTCAAACAGTCTCACTGGTCAGCCTTACAGACCAGATTATGGTAACACACACCTTTAATCCCAGTGGCCACACTAGTTGCCATAGAAACCGTGCAGCGCATGCCTTTAATCACGGTGGTGCATGCCTTTAATCCCAGCCCTAAAGAGGATTATAAAATGGGAGGAAACAGCTTTCAACACACAGTGTCATCTGAGATTCCGGGAGGTAGAATCGTCTTTTCAGACTAAAGTAGTAGTAAAACTCAGTGGCTGACTATTTTGCTTTTCATATCTTCAGGTTGAACATCAATTACTGACCCTGAGTTTTTATTTATTGTGCTTCAAATCAGTGTGCTGTTGGGTGGGTAGGAACTTCCTTGGGGACATGCTTGCTTGGCTGAGGCGTTCCTGGTCCTACTGGTAAAAAGTAACACATTCTACGGAGTGAGATTCCCTCCTTAGAAGATGCTACCGCACTCACATATAGAAGCTGATTCAGACAGCGTAAGAGTGATCAAGCCAGAGTTTATAATGGAGTTTTCTTTCCCAGAACAGGGCAGCAAGAGTGATGTTCCTTTTAGTGATCATGCACAGGGAGGCCAGAATAAACCTGGTGGAAGAAATAGCAAGTATCAATCTCAAAGGCTAGCAGCCATGCAGGTGGCCTTGGGGAAGGGCAGGAAGGTGGATTGCTACTGCCCTGGTGATAAATGAAACAGGAAGCTCAGCTCTCTAAGAAGGCATTGAAAGAGTGTCAGAGTTGGGTAAGCAGCTGAGCCATCCTCAGTAGTGACAGAGCTGCAGGATTAGAGTGTCAGTGTGTACGTGTGTGTGTGTGTGTGTGTGTGTGTGTATGTGTGCATGTGGATGAATATCTATGTGTGTGTGTGTGGTTTGATCCACCACCTGGAGCTCTAAAGAAACCATAGCACCTGCCAAATTGAACTGTGATCTAGAAATCACCCTACCCACGAGGCCTACAAAAAAGAGCACTTTAAAACAGAAAAGTGCTAAGTGGGGGTAGAGGGAATGCTGCACAAGGGAGACAATTCTATTGAGCTCACACATACAACACACACACAAACATACACACATACACAATACACATACACACACACACATACACACAGAGCCAGGCTGGAAGATTTTTGATAGATGGACATTTTTTTTTTTTGGTGAAAGTCTTTCCTTTTTTATTTTTTTATTATTTTTTATTGATATTTATTGAGCTCTACATTTCTCTCTACTCCACTCCCTGCTTCTCCCCTCCCCCCTTCAATCCTCCCCCAAAGTCCCCATGTTCCCAATTTACTCAGGAGATCTTGTCTTTTTCTACTTTCTACTTCCCGTGTAGATTAGATCTATGTAAGTCTCTCTTAGTATCCACATTGTTGTCTAAGTTCTCTGCAGCATACACGCAGGGAAAACTGTATACATAATTAATAAATAAATCTTTTTTAAAAAAGAAAGAATGGCCAAGATCAAAAACACTGATGACAACTTATGCTGGAGAGGTTGTGGGGAAAGGGAACACTTCTACATTGCTGGTAGGAATGCAAGCTGGTATAACCCCTTTGGATGTCAGTGTGGCGATTTCTCAGAAAATTAGGGAACAACCTTCCTCAAGACCCAGTAATACCACTTTTGGGTATATATCCAAAGGATGCTCAATCGTGCCACAAGGACATGTGCCCAACTATGTTCATAGCAGCTTTGTTTATCCTAGCCAGAACCTGGAAACAACCTGAATGCCCCTTGATAAAAGAATGGATAAGAAAAATGTGGTACATTTACACAATGGAGAACTACACAGCAGAAAAAAATAACGACAGCTTGAATTTTGCAGGAAAATGGGTGGAACTAGAAAACATTATATTGAATGAGGTAACCCAGACACAGAAAGACAATTATCACATGTGCTCTCTCATAGGTGGTTTTTAAACATAAAGCAAAGATAGAAGGACTTTTAAATAAATTTTTCCTTAAATTCCTTTGCACATTCAGAGTCTCTGACAAGAAAAAAAGTTAGTTTAGTTCTCACATGCATGCATAACACAAAAATAAGTCATTTAATGATATAAAATGATTGACATAGTGTATCATCAGTGTTTGACCAGGAATTAAGATATTGTTTGAGAAAACAGCTTTTGAGGGAATTGAATTTTATGTGTAATTTTAGTAAGTTATTGTTTTGCTTAATCAGTTTCTCAAAGTATTATTGATGTGTTGTGCAGAGTTGACCCTCTGGACAAGTTCTTTGTGGCACAGAGTATGGCCTGAGTGCGTTCCTCCCAGCCATTAGATCCCTCCAGTGCTAAGCGCTGGGTATTTCTAAATAATGTCCAATGTTCTCAGGGCAAAAAAGTCATTTCCACTTGAGAATTAACAGTAGCCCACAGTACACTTAACATAGGTAGCTGACTCTATGGACAAACGCTGAGCTTATAGGTGCAGAGAAATGAAACTTCTTATATTGCTCAGAACACGGATAACAAAGCCGTTTCATCGGTACCTTTTAAGAATTTCTGAAGATGCCCTGATTCTGCACCACCAGAATGGCATTTTATCGTATGGCTGAGTAGGAATTTTGCCTTTCTACTTGTGCCACTGGGCTCCATAAAGGTGCAGTCTTTCCTGTTTTCTGATTTTGTGTGACTGCCATACTTAGGCCATGTTTCTTTCATTTCCATCACAACGAAGCAGGACAATAGTTTATTGAGTGATCAGCCTGTGATCACAACCAAAGGCAAAACCTAAGATTAGCTAGAACTGTACTTGATTGGCAGTTAAGAACAAAAACAGGACATACTTCAAGTCCAAGAACGTTTAAGCCATTTTTTATTTATGATAAAATGAAACTATCATACTTAAAAGATGAAAAATAATACAGCATGTGCTACAGATTCAATATTTTGTTGGGGTGATAATGGAAACTCTCAGTCCTTAGCATGTCTAATGAACATTATTCATATATTTTGTCTATTAATTTGAATTGTTTTTTAACAAGCTCACACAAGTATATAATGCATTATGATGGTTTTCACTCTCACTCCTTTTTTTCTCCCATCCTTGTCCTTGTCAACTCTTCCTCCTCTCTACAAATCCTTCCCCCATGTTCATTACATCTTGTTTTGTTTTGGACACACCGAGTTTAAACAGGACCATCTGAACATGGGTACAGAACTTCCTAATGGAGTTTTGTGGACTCACCAGTGGCTACACAATGGAAGACAATGCCACTTTTTCATCCAGAATCCACTAGTAAAAAAACCAGTTCAGGGTGTGGGATCTTACTATCCCTGCCCCCATCCACTATTGACTGGGACAAGCCAAGCCTTGCACAAACCTAGTGTCAGCCAAAAGGAGCTGCTATGAAGTTGTGATTGGAACAACTGTGTCATGCTCCACTGAGAGCATTTCACAGCCTTGTTACCTATGTTCCAGCTAGCATATTCTTTAGGCCCTTTCTTTTGTGATATGAGCAATTCTTTCTTTTCAATTTTATTTTGAAATTATAATATAACTGCAACATTTCATGTTTTACCTTTTATCCCTCCAAACTATCTCATACATCCCCTGCTTATCTCTTTCAAATTCATGGACTTTTTCTTCAGCTATTGTTATTCTATTCATATGTGTGTGTGTGTGTGTGTGTGTATGTATATATATTCCTAAATATAACCTCTTCAGTTTGTACAAGTAACAATTCTTTTTAACTTAAGCATGGCCTACAAAAAGAGGTTCAAAAAAAATTTGACCAAATAAAGTATGAAAAGCAGTGAGTAAAGCTAAAACTGTATTTACGATATTCTTAAGCTTCTATTAATTATCTATAATACATGACCAGTGGTGAATGTCATGATTTTATTACCCCAAATAATATATGAATGAATAAAATGTACATCAAAGAAATGTCTGATATGGGAGTGTCATATATCAATCTCTTGATTTCATTGGTTAAGCAATAAAGAAACTGCTTGGTCCTGATAGGTTAAAACATAGGTGGGAGGAGTAAACATAACAGAATGCTGGGAGGAAGAGGAAGTGAGCTCAGAGAGAGACGCCATGCTCCTCTCTCCCAGGAAGACACGATTCAGCTCCGAACCAGGATGGACGTAGGCTAGAATCTTCCCAGTAAGCGCACCTTGGGGTGCTACACACATGATTGAACATGGGCTAGTCCAGGTGCTAGAGTTAGCCAAGAAAAGGCTAGGATATAATGGGCCAAGCAGTGTTTAAAAGAATACAGTGTCCATGTAATTATTTTGGGGTATAAGCTAGCCAGGCGGCCGGGGTGCTGGGGACGCAGCCCCGCCGCTCATATTACTACAAATGTCATAGTGTAAACATACAAAATTGGTGTATTTGAATATTTTTATGAATTTAAAACTCCTTCAACCAAGGGATTCAAAGCTAGCAAGGGACTATACAAACATAACCAAGGGCAAGAAAAACTATATGCATTTTCTACTCAGTTTCTTAGCTCTCTATCTTCCAAATATATGATTAACTAAAAAATATTAAAATGGACAAAATACTTATATAATCTATAAAGTATACTAATAAGAATAAACTTTTTCAATTGTGTCACCAATAAAGATCAGCTAAGAAATTCTGAACAAAACCTGCAGAAAGTAAAGGCCTATTGAAAAACATGGATGAAAAAAATAATTCTTCCCTGTTACCAGTTTTTGCAGCTTCCCATTTTCCCCCCAACATCTGTCCATTCACAGCAGTTTAGACATTTCTAATGTTTTTCAATAGGCCTTTACGGTCATCAACATCTGGACCAGAATAATCCACAGGTTAATTCGGACACCATTCCTATGTACTGAAGGCTTTAAAAAAAATCCACTCAGTACTTAGCTTTGGATATTAACTTAACAAAATGATTAATAGTACTTTTAACCATAATGTCCATAAGTGATTATCAAATTAAACCTCTTTCAATGTGTGGCTTATTTTTATCCTTGGCCAATTCTCCTGGTCATAAAAAACATTTAGTCAAATGTAACAGGAAGCAAAGGAGGAGAGACAAAAATCTGCCTGAGAATGTATGGATGACTGCATTCATCTTGTCTAGTGTTATTTGATTTTTCGTTAATGAAATTATACTGTGAATTGTTCGAAGAACTACCCTTTATATAAACAGCCTCCCAGGGTGCTTTGGCAACAATTAGATTTGAGAAGCAGGAGGGACTCTTCTTTATGTGGTTCCCCTTGAACATAAAAGGAACGTAGTATACATCAAATCAAAATAAGAAGAGCACATCAAAGAAGCTTTAAAAAGCTGCTGCTGAGCTGCAAATGTCCTCAGACATCAAAGGAAATCCAAGTCAGAGGGATAAAGCTCCAGCTTGGATAGGCAGACCTGAGCCCCTCCTCTGAGCCCAAGAGTGGTGTAGTACTCTTAAGGAAATGACAAGACACACACAACAAGTTACAGATAAGTGGATGTCAATGACACCCAGAGAACCAGTGCTGATGAGGAGATGGCAAAGAGGAGCAGCAATTCTTCCATTGCTGGTACAGGACCCATAACAAAAAGAAAATGTCAAAGAGAAAGGATAAAAGTGGTGAACCGTGCAGGGAAGAGTACGCAAGAGATAAAATAGGAAGGAGCAGAATCAGCAGAGGGAGTTCTGTTGCTCTACGGAAATGCGCTTTGGTTTCAAAGATGTTAGTCTCTGAGGGATGATTGCACTAGATGAGCTCCAAGAAACCATCGAGTGAGGTGGATAAAAGGGCTGAAAGCCATCTCTCTTTCATTGAAAATGGTCAAAGCAAGAAAATCAAACAGGGTTTAATGATTCAGTTACGTGATACTTGTTTGGGAGACACAGCTGGTGATTCGGTATAGTGCAAAAAGGATTTGGGTGTCAAAAACATATTTGTGGTTCAGAAATTTAAGGCTTGTGACCAGGCTGAATGTAACCCCCTTTTCTTACTGTGGTGCTTCTACCAAGAGTGACCTTGACCCAATTGACCAGTCTTAGAATCATCAATTGTCAACCCATCTAATTTTTCAAATTGCCAATGTTCCTTCAACTGTTATGGTGAGAGGTATCTTTTTCCTCTCTCTCTCTCTCTCTCTCTCTCTCTCTCTCTCTCTCTCTCTCTC
>NC_022020.1:57009616-57023915 GCF_000317375.1 Microtus ochrogaster
TGTGAAATGGAGTTTAGGGAATGAGTGATGTCCTAAGTCAGTGAAGTACTGAGTGGACAGATATCATTTGACATAAAATGTCATTCTAGGATGTAATGACTTAGACAAGTGGTTCTCAATCTGTGGGTCCCCACCCCTTTAAGAAGTTGAAACATCCTTTCACGGGGCTCACCTCAGACCAACCAAAAACATTGTACAGTGTGATTCATAAGAGTAGAAAATTACAATTATAAAGTAGCAATAAAAAACATTTTATGAATGGGGATCACCACAACATGAGGAACTGTATCAGAGGATCACAGTATTAGGAAGGTTGAAAACCACTACCTTAGACCTGTAAGAATGGCAAAGCCTACTCCCTTCCATCCAAGGTGATGTTCAAAGGAGCCTTTTTCTGAAATTTGAAAATTGGCATTGTGTGGAAGTACTAGTGTTTAAGACTATTGACTAGTGTGTGTAAAAACTAGCAACAGTGGCTTCTGCTTCATGTATGTTTACAGCCTGAGACTATGCACTTAGAGAAATAACATACCAAGACTAGCTAACTCCTATTCTTTTATTGTACATAATAAATATGCAAGATTATGGATTGTTGAGTTATTAATGCCCCTCCATCAAAATGTGCATGGCCTACTTGACCACAGATTTTTCATACCTATGTTCTATGTCTGTTCTTTTTCATTCCTGCATGGCCCCTGTCAGGTTAAGTCCTAGGCATTAGGACACAGAAGTAGAACATTCTGATTTCTACTATCTTTGATCCACTATGTTTTGGTGGGAGCCCTCAACCTAATTTCTAACGAGTTTCTGTTGCTACTGCTCTGATGTTGGCTTAGGGGTCAAACTCTGGCACTACTTTCTATCATTAATGTCAAAGGAGTATCTTTATGAGAAAGAACTCAATATTTACTCATCTTGTTTATGGGGATGAATAAAACCGCATATTTTGTCTCAAAACTATAAATAAGTATATGATGTAGTTTTCCAAAAGTAGTTGGACACAAATAGATGATCAAGAAGTTTTATGAGAATATATATTGATATGCTTAGTGGGCGGAAGTGTGCTGTCAGGTGAAGACCTGAATTTTCATGATTAAAATTATTATTTGGGATTGTTTCTTCTAATAATGAGTTCACTGCAAATTCATTTAACATTTTTATTTATTTCTGAATAACCGTGTTCAATTCCAATTGGAATTTTCTACAGAAAATCACATTACTGGGAAGCTACAACTAGAAGCTGGCTTATTTCACAGAGGTTTTACATGGTTCCTCTTTTCCATCTGCATTAAACACAAGAGATGATAATTAATGAGGAATTTTACTATCATCTGCCACAGATGCCTACTGCAAACCAAGAGGATCCAAGCTCATTCATCATCTACAGGCCCACTCACTGTCCCCATCTTTCTCAGCCCCTTCCAGCAGAATCACCACTTGCCTGGCGGCTGCAAGCAACTATTCTGAGTCACATTTGATTCCCACCCCACTCCCCATCACCCACACCTTCAAACCGGATGTGCAATTCAGGTTCCACTCTTGAAGTACATTGCCTTCCGGAATTTTTCTCCCTATGTATTGTTGCTTTATCCCAGAAACACGCTTTAGTTTCTAAACCATTGAAGCATCCTCCGGATTCATTGCCTGTCTCCAATTCACCAGGATGCCAGTGCTGGTTTCCCTCAAAAGTGCACTTTTATAACTCCAAGCCTAATATCTTCCCCAGGTTCTGTGCTAACATGATCTTAAACACTGTACTTTATTTGAGTCTCTGTCAACTCCTCATACCCCAATGATGTGGGATTACTCTCTGTATACTATGAATATATTTTATTACCTTGGTTAATAAAAATCTTCTTTGGCCTATGGAAGGGCAAAATATAGCCAGGTGGGAATACTAAATTGAATGCAGGGAGAAAGAAGATGGAGTCAGGCAGATGCCATGTAGCTGCCCAAGAAGCAAAATGCGGGGTAACAAACTATGAGTCTCATGGTAAAATATAAAATAATAGAAATGGCTTAATTTAAGAGGCAAGAACTAGCTAGGAATATACTTGAGCCGTTGGCCAAACAGTGGTGTAATTAATATAGTTTTGTGTAATTATTCCCATCTGGACAGCCAGGAAACAAAAGTACAGTCTCTGTTTACACCCCAACACATCTAAGCTCAGCTTTTCTGGTGCTTCTTCTGTTCCACATGTAGCTGACATACATGCTATCCTTTGCTATCACGTAATCTGTGCCCAACACTGCCTGGCAGAGCATGCAGATTTCCTGGGCTTAAATATTATTGCATACCCTATCCATCTTTCAAACCTGTAGATCCTTCTATGCCTAGCTGTCAAGCCTCCATTTTTCTCTATCCCCTGGTGACTTACTCACTTCTTGATTGAGCCAAGCAAAACCTGCCTCTCATTCCTTGTAGGTTTACTACCAGCAAAAGGCTTTAATGGCTTTTAGTTCCCAGTGTACCTACAATGCTAGCTGGTCGTAGGAAAATGTTATACTGAGTTGAATAAAAATAAGCTAAGGTTTGTTATAAGAATTCATTTTGAAGGAGTGTTGTTCTTACATAATATTCTGTAAGTAGAGATTTAAAGATATGGCCACCTTGTTACTAAGATTAGGCTTTGCTAATCAAATGTCATCAGTGGAGACATTCATGAGGATATAGTTTTTTGATATATAAACAATAAATTCAAAGGGGCCCATGGTAAATGCACTTAATTTCTGCCAAGTTAATTGAGCTTAAGAAGTATTCAGATGGGTAAACTCATGAATATATGCTTATATACAATCATGGGTTGGGGAAGAGGACCTTAGCATGCCAGAAAGCAGACGTTCCCCTGAGAATCCAAGTGTAACAGGGACTAACTGAAAGATACCCTCGAATACCTGAGTGAAACATAGCATCATCACTTGCTAGATCTCTAGTCTCCAGCCACTTACCTAATCTAACTGAACCTCAGTTTTCCTACAGTAAAATAGGAACATTAAAGACTGCTGTACTAGCACTTGGCACGAACCCTAAAGGAGATAACGCAGAGGAAGCAGCAGAGCCACTTGGGCACACTCAATGAGCATCCCTCAAGCACATTTGTGAAGACAGGTGAAATGAATCACTTTGTGTATAAATGTGCATAACATTTAGAGAGGCAAGGGAATGTTTAGATAGCAGAACTCATGGGTCCTAAAGTGGGTGCGAGTCAGTGGTAACGATTTGAAGGGGTTGGATGTAAGTATAGAAATTTTTTCTTCTGCGATGTGAGCATTTCCAAATCTGTCTACGGACTCAACTGAGACTATGGGTAGCTTTACTAGCCATGTCCCAACTCCTTATTGATTGTTTGTTTGTTTGTTTTTGCATTTGTTTTGATCATCATGTACATTTCCAGGAGTTAAAAAGAAAACTGTTGATGAGCATATCTGCTGACTGACGAGCTAGAGTTTCTGCTGGTTTGTTTGTTTGGTACTTTATTGTCGGTGAAATAAAGATTTTTAAAATTATGGTTAATTATCCAGGTTTCTTTTGTCTTCTACAAAACGCTGAGTGCCAAGTTTATACCAGGCAATAGTTTGGTAACAATAAGGGTAATGATGGCAATAATAATTTGCATCAGCAAATAGTTCAATTAAAAGCACATTTGATTAAACCATCCATTAAAATCTAAAAGCAGGTGTATAATTTATTGTCATTGGGTTCCAATACTTTATTAAAACACACATCCTTTTAACTCAATGCGTCTATCTCCCTTCAGCTTTGCCTGTGACCATTATTTCTATGTATGTTGTAAAATCTGAATTACTCTCTTAATTAGGGTAAACATTATAATGTCTTCAGCTAATCCTTTTATGACACAAGGGCAGAAAAACCTCTTTCTACATTTTTGCACTAACAAAGCAGACATGCTCCTTTAAATCTTCACATAAAAAAGACAAAAATCCCTGAGTTGTGGCACATGCCTGAAATCTAAGTACTCAAAGACTGGTGCAAGGTAATTAAGAGTATGAAGCCAACTTTGGGCTACATGGTGATATTCAGGTCGGCTTTGTCCACATAAACTTTGTCCTAAACAAAACAAAAATAAAATAGAAGCAAAAAAAAAAAACCTGAGTCAAAGAGCAGGTTTATGGAAATAAGTCTGAATTAAACACAATTCTGGCAATTACCCTGCCATTAAGCAGTACAATGATGGATAGTCCTACACAAATGGATTATCTTCAAAACATGCACAGACGATTTGAATGGAAATAGAACAGAAAGAAGAATAACTGGATACAGAACGAGAGGATGAGGTAGAAACATTTATGGGCTGAATATGAATTCATGCCTACCACACAAGTTCATGGACTTCCAATTGTTTCCCAGTGGGGGTGCAGTTAATTGACAAAGAGGCAAGACTGAGCAGAAGGAAGTGGGTCTGTGGCGATGGGACTTAGGGACATCCTATCAGAAGTCCTTTCCTATTTTTTTTTTGTGCTCTTTCTGCCATTATGAGGGGAGGAAATTTCCCCATCACATGCTCTTGCCAACATGTTGCACAATGTTCTGCTTGAGATCAAGCAGCTATGGATTAAATCCTCTTTTCCCCTTATACTAAAAATGTCATATATTTTGTCACAGGGGCACAAGGATCACGAATTCAAAATGCAAGCAGTTTTCAAACTGGGAATAGGAAATACGGACACATCAAAAAGCCAGGTCAGGAGATATGAAGATGTTAGTTAGAAGTCAAGATAATTGGTTCCTAGACATTACACAGTAAGGTTGTATTTGTAGGGATGTACATATCTGGCATTAAATTAGCTCTGTGAGATAACACTCAGAATTATCTATGATACGTTTCTAGGATGAGACAAAGTACCAAACATTAAAAAGATGGATAGAACTTGACCTGAGTCTTCACTCATCCATTAGAATTGAGTGGTATTACTATATTGAGAACAACTATATTATGTTTCAATAGCCTTTATGCACCAACCTCTGAGCACAAACACTACCCCCTTCATTTCGAATATCAGGGGCTCTCTTTAGTATCTGCACTATGTCCTCTCTGATTCATTGTGGGGTGAAGTCATAGTGCTCAGACTCAGAATTTCCGTCCAGTAAGACTGATTTTGTATTTAGTAAAATTAACCTAAATCTGAAAACTTCTCTCTCTCTCTCTCTCTCTCTCTCTCTCTCTCTCTCTCTCTCTCTATGTATATTCTGTTCTCTTCTCTTGCTTCTCTTTCTATGACACCCTGTTTCCCACTTTATTTAAGAAGTATAAAAATGATTTTCTCAAAAAGTTGTTATCAGGGAAAAATAGCCCTAACTGTGGTGTATGAGAAAGGTATTTATTGACCTTCATGCTAACCACCAGATCTGCATTTTTGAGTTGCATCTGTCACTAGATAGATAGCTGGTTGACTTTGGAAAAGCACTTAAGAACTCAGAACTTTCTATTCCAAGAAGGAAGTTCCATGGACTGCCTCTAATTTCCCTGATGATTGTATTTAGTGAAATAATTAAAAACCTAGGCTTAGAAATTAGATTTGGATTTCATTATTAACTTGCTGTGTGATCTTGAACATGTTACATAATTTCTGAATCTCAATATCAGATCTAAAATAGTATCAAAGCAGAATTATTATCAGGTTTACATAAGATAAACATTTCAAGAGTATGAAATAGTTTCTGAAATAGGCAAATCACTGTTGAATGATGATGGATATTTTTCTTATGGTCACACATAGTTATAATCTTCAAATGTGATTTCTCTGTAAGAAGAGAAATAATATTATATACCAAAAGTCATTTGAAAGAGCAAGGTAAGATAGGACAAAGGTCAAGGTACTTGTAGATCTCTCTCTATTCACTTTAACAGCACAATATCCACTAGATTTTATAAAACAAACAGATTTTAAAAATTAACTACCACATGAAAACCATCCCTAGTTGGTATTTTACGCTTGGTATTACTATGTAGAATTGTTAAATTTTTGTTGATAAGTTACTTGTGAAGATATTGGTTTCTTTCGGCAGCTGTCCTCTTTTTTTTTTTTTTTTGAAGATTTACTTCTTGGGAAGCATAGATTTTTCATTGGTATGTAGGAGACAGGCCATGTTTGATGTCCATCAAACTATACTTCAATCTAGTTATGTCCCAGGGACCCCTTTACGCCATGACCCTTTTTGTTCAAGTTTATAATGGAAACAGGAGGATTCTCAAAGATGTCAGCTGGGGTCCCACATTGCCTGAAACTGTCAAGTTGGACTAAGTGATATAAAAACCATTGCCAGCACTCAGGAAGCCTTTAGTCAGGCGTGGTGCCATTCACACTTGGCTATTAGTGCTCTGCAGTCCTGGCAGTGACAATATGAGTGTAGTTTACACTTTGAGCTTGGGGACACAGGTGCTGCCTGGTCAAGCAGGCCTAGAATGCTTGTTGAAAGCTATTTCAGAACTACAATATAATAGCCATAGACTCAAATCTACCCCCAAGATAATTCCTGAGACTCATCTGGGAAATGGGAATTTTAAAGTGTGTCTTTGAGGATGCGACAGTTATAGGCAGGTGTTCCACTAAGTTAATAAGAGCCAACACTTGGCCCAATCTCTAGGGTAACATATGATATCAGTAAACAGAAAACAGCAATGATGAGAGAGAATAGTAGCATTTATTGACTGTGTGTGCCAAGGCAATAAACATTTCATGGCTTTTTTTTTAAAGAAAATGACCATAGATTAGTTAGATATTGTATCCCTTGTATACCTTAGAGCTTTAGGTTTCAAAGCCAGAGTTTTCTTTTCCCATTGTAAACTCAAACATAAAATAAGGGCCCGACTGTACCCAATGAACATATCTAGATTGGAGTGTACTTTAATGAACAGAAAGCATGTTCTGTGTTCTTTATATCAGTGAAGAATCTATGGTGTCCAAGAAATAAATTCTAAAACACTACCCAGTGAATCTGGAACACAAACTTAATCCTCTTCAAAAGATCATGGATTTTTATGAATTTTCTTCCCCTACCCACCTTGGATAATAGCATATGAATCCTGAGAAGAATCTTACAAGTACCCAAATTTTAGATTTTCTTACTCAGTTGCCCAGAAATCTTTTACAACCCAATGTCTTAGGATTATTAGCAATTTTATTAACATTGAGAATGGGTGAGGCCCATCTGTGATTGGCTATAGTGGATAACTACATCACTCCAAGCCTATAAACATATGTGCAATGAGACAGAGTGAGGGAGGGTCTGATGAAAGCCTACTGTGTTGCAGAAGACAAATACCTTTGGATTGCCTCATCACTTAAAAATCGTTATACACGTTGATGAAAATAATTCTTGGTTAAAGCATCAGGCATGATTTAGGAACAGAATGAGGCAATAGCAGGAACACAAAAATAATATCAAGATTCACCATCATTTAAGAGACCCACCTGAGGATGACAGGTGAGAAAGTAAAACACGAATCTATCCAGAGCTGGCTGTACATCTCATCAATTCTTACTTGGGAAGGAGTTGACATTAGGAGAACTAGTAAAATGATCTCAAATACATTTGACAAACAGTGTGTTTAAGCTACTTCAGCCTATTAAGATTTGGATATAGGTAGTAACTAGATGCACGTGCATGGTACATAGACGTGTGCAAGCAAAGCATCCATTCAGGCAGGATAAAATGAAAAGAAGTAACTAGACTTGTCAACACTATCTGGCAAGTAGCAAGAAAAAAACACAACATGAGAACAGGAAGAAAGATAACAAGGAAGGCATAAGGAACAAAAATAATGAATATGATGCATTGGCGATGATCTTAGATTTAATGTACAGAAGGATGTTTTCCTGACTGGATGAGCTCGAGTCCCAGTTGTATGGTCTATGCCAGGACTTGCCATGCCCCATCTATTCTCCAATTATAGGCCTGATTTGTTCAGTGAACTACACAATTTAGAAAGAGAATGTCAGTTTCTTAAGGGATCCAGATTGATCATCCTACTCAGTTTGAATGCTAGAATAAGGAGTTAAGATGCAACTGACCAGAGGTACATCTCTATAAGCGCCAAAGGAGCCTCTCTACATCTTAGGAAGCACAGTGTGCAAGCACACATACACACATGTGTGTAGTGTGTATGAGTGTGTATGTCCTATTTTACTGCAAATTCATTCTGTGAAAAAAAAACACCCACTATTCATACTGAAAATGACTCATTGGTTTTTGTGTTTGGAGCTGATCTTCACCTGTAAGCTTTGCCCCTTAGGACAGAGAAGATATGTGCTGTTATTAACAAAATGAAGCATGATGGTCAGTGCTTGGGGACATGAACTTTAGAGATAGAGGAGAAACATTTGGCACCTGGACACAGTCTCCTCTAATCTCACATGGGGGTGTTGCTTCTAGGGGACAAGTCTAGAAGAATCACTCCTCAGAGTTGTGACAACTGATAGTAGAAATGTCATCTGGCCTGCAGTCCCCTATCCCTGATAGCTCTGATGATAGCTACTAGCATATCCACCACTATCGACCCTTTCTCATCTTGACTATACATTAGATATTTGTCATCCTTATCTGGGCAAATCCTAAGACAACGGTGTATCCTCAACCCTTCTCCCTTAGAAACTTCTGCTTTAGCATTTATGTTCAAAGCTATGCAATTCACAAAATAGAACCAGTAAAACAATAACACGGAAGTAGAAATATATTTTAACAACAGGCACTGCCTCCTCACTTCTATCAGGAAGGCCACTAAAAGCTGAATAAAACGCTGATATTCCTCCCTTTCTTTTTAGCAGGTGATGCTTCTGCTTAACTCTTAACATGTGTGTTTCAATCTCTTAAAACATATCTCTCTAAAAGCAGTGATATTCAATATGTCACACCCTCTTTCAATACTACAGACACAAAAATAAAAATAACTGAAGTATCATACAGTCAGAATTTACAGTATCCTGGGGCAAATTCCTCCAGAAGTACCTGAATGCCTTTAGTCATGGTCTTAAACCTGCAGCTACCATAGACACCACGAAGCAGGGAGAATAATTACTTTACTGTGAGCTATCCCTAAACAGGAATCATTTCTTGGGATTCAGGGTGTTTTCTCAAACAATAAGACTGTTCCAGGCTGGAGAGAAGGCTCAGAGGTTAAGAGCACTGACCAGCCTTCTTCCGGAGGTCCTGAGTTTAATTCCGAGCAACCACATAGTGGCTCACAACCATCTGTAATGAAACCTGGTATCCTCTCCTGGCTTGCAAGCATACATGCAGGCAGAACCCTGAATACATAGTAAATAAATCAACCTTAAAATGTAAAATACTGGGAATTTCCCCCATTTTATTGAGTGAGGTAACCCAGACCCAGAAAGACAAATATAATATGTACTCACTCATAAGTGGCTTTTAGACATAAGGCAAAGAAAAATCAGGCTACAATTCACAATCCCCAAGAACCTAGACAACAACAAGAACCTTCCGAGGGACATACATGGATCTAATCTACATGGGAAGTAGAAAAAGACAAGATCTCCTGAGTAGACTGGGAGCATGGGGACCATGGGAGAGGGCAGAACGGGAAGGGGGAGAAAGAGAGGGGAGTGGAGAAAAATAATAGCTCAATAAAAACAACTTAAAAAAAGACTTTTCCATGGCAATTTTTATCTTCATTTGTTTTGCTTTAGAGATAGATTTCTACTTTGTTTCCATGCTTGTCTGGGCAGTCCTTTTGCACCAGCTTCCCCAGCACTAGGATTATGGGTATGAGCCACCATGCCTGACTCTAGGATCATTCAGCAAAGCCAGAACTGAGACAGCCCATGAGCCAGACCACAATTGAGCCATGACCTGTAATTATACATATTTCTTCTTCCTGTTTCAACTATTCCTTTATAAAATTTACACAAAAGCACAAGTTGGTAACCTGAAGGTGGGAGGTTATGTTACTTTCTTGCTAAAGCATTCATGTTAATTCAAATATTTTTTTTTCCTTTTTAGGACTACTTTTTTATGGTTTCCTTTGTGAAAATGACCAGAACTGACATACTCAAAAACACAGAGACCAGTACCTAGCCCCAAAACTTAGTTATGCAGTTTCTAAAATGCATATGACAGTCCTTAATTTTACATCACAGCCCGAGTATAGAAGACTCCTAATGACATTAGAGTAACCATTTAGCATGATGAAAATAAGATGAAATAAATGATGGCACAGAGCCCTTTATTTCACTGGGATTGGCGTATCTGAAGCTCTGTGCATGGACCACTGAATCCTCTTTGCATTCTGACTTACTTCAAAACAAATATACACAAATCTATTGTTGACAATGCCAGATTCCAGCTTTCTCATCTGGAAACCCAGGATTCAATATTAGACCAAGGTGTTAGTGAAGCCGTTTAACTGACTTCACCTGTAGGCGTACGTTTTAGGCTCGGTCTTCACAAAGAATGCCCCTATCTCTTTCCAGGATCAAAGCCTTCACATCTTCTGAGACCTACATTGGCCTCTTCTGCTCAAATCTGTCTCGTGAATTTCTGATGCTGAACATTTCTCTTACAGTATTTCTGGCCTTGACAGGGTCGTTGACTTTCACATCTCCATTTCACCTTATTCTCTAAATGAGAGATTCTCAAACTTCTGTGTCTTTAAGACTTCACCCCTGGAAAAGAGGCCCCAAATTTTGTTCCCTGGTATTTAATCAGGCTGCACAATGGATGTGCTATTCATTTATTAGTAGCACAAAGAGCACATAAAATGTCCTCTGTTACAAGGACATGGGGATTAGGACTCAAAGAGGGGTTAGATAGATGATCACCTTACCATTTCCTAAAGCTTAAATAGGTATTGCTTTTTGCTTCTGGGCAAATAGAGATGATGAATCTGTGCATATTTGAAGAGAAGCATTTAGCAAACACTGAATTTATTGAAGATATGGATTTGCCATGTAACAGCCACCATACTCCCCCTCTGGGTCAGGTGTCAGATCCCTCTAATGTCTTAGCCAATCTCTTCTTCTTGTGGGACTATGACACCTTGTAAGGAGCAGGGAGCGGTATACATTTCTAATAAGGCATCTTGCTGTTCTGATGGAGAATGACCAACACACTTAATGAGGCGCTCATCCATTTATTTATGATTTTCAAGTCTATATGCTATGTGAAGATGGGGGAACTAAAGGCCCAGAGGGAATTAATAAGTATCTTCTATTTATGAAGGTACTTATTACAGGTGAATTTAGCATATTTCTCTTCTGCCTTCAACTTGGAGAGGTTCGGTTGCCGAATTAGTCTTTAATGAATAAAACAATCTGACTTGAGTAAGTGTGCCTCACCTTTGCCTATATTTTATATTTCTTGTCTTTTAAATAATTTTCAGGGCACATGAAATAAAGCCATGCATCAAGCATTTTGTTTTGGGATTTAGATAATTGTTAGTCAATATTCTGTGATTCTGGGAAGCCTTGTAGAGTTTAATGACAGGGGATACGTACATGTATCATGTTTCTGTACATCATGTACATAACATGTACATCATGTTTCTGCCTCTTATCAAGCCAAGCTTTACATTCCAAGGAACCCACCCCACAGGTCCAGTCCAGCTACATTCATAGTGTGACAAGAAGACGAGGTTCAAAACTCCCCCTTCTCGCTGCTGCTCTCCCTATTTCCATCCTCTACGTTCTCAGAGAGTTGCATATTTCCCAGTCTGATTTGTGTTCTGTCAGCATTTAAGGGCATCTTCACCTCTGATAACAAACTGCCTGAGGGTAAGGTGTGCACCCTTTCTCTTGCCTTCACCCTGGCACATCAGCAAGCCTATGTGGTGTCTGGCTTGCAGGATGAGCAGCATTGCTCAAATATTGTTTCAAGTGAAAGTTAACAGTGGCTCTGCCTAGTGCATTGACTTCTCATTTTATCACGACGCTAAGAGGAAATGGATGCCTTTGAGAATGTCTTACATTTCTAGTGATAAAAGTTCTGTGCTACACTAAAATCTTACTTCCTACACCTACACTACAGTATTATGGGTAGCAGACAGGCACCTTAAACTATTTTGGCCACATGAAATAATGTTTGAAAAATATATGGAGAGGTCAGAATGGGTCCAGATGGCTTGTAATAGTTAAGAAGTAAAGAACCTAACATATGCACAAATTATTAAAACATATATTTTTAAAACTATACAATGGTAATTTTAAAAACACAACGATTCTGGAAAAGTTATAGGCTACATTTTGGGAAACCCTTGTTAGTTTTTTTAGTACATGCAGAATCTAGGCTTGCAAACTTTATTCCTCTCCCCACGTTTCTGAAATTGCATTTGTAATTCAGTGCTACAACTAACCAAAAAAAAAAAACAATTTTTTAAACGTATAATCCTCTACAAATGCAGAAACATACCAACTCATTTGTCCTGCCTCTTGAAGTAGAAGTTTATATTATAGAAATGCATAAACCAATTAAATGCCAGAAGCAATTAACTTCTCAGTTTCTAATGCAACATGAACTGAGAAATTTTTATAGAGCTCCAATAATTAAAGTTAATAAAAATGAATGTGTAATTCCCCAATGAGTCATCAGTCATTCTGATTCCTCTTTCCATAACACACAAGGAGTCTCCAACTTGCATGAGGCTTGTGGCTTTACTGAGAATGTTGTGGAGACTATGTCTGCTGTTTTCCACAGCTCTCTTTTCAGTGAATTAACTCTTTTCTTCATGGTTGAAAGGTAACGAGAGGAGAGTGCTGTATGATTTCTAAACTAAGAGGCCAATCTATCTTCTACATTTGTCTGGGGGTCCACATTTGCACAGAGAACACTAACTCCACTAACAACGAATTTGTGAGTGAGATGGGACATGAGAGAGGATAAAAGCAAGAGAAAGCTTCAACTCAAAGAGAAAAGAGATCTTATTAAAGTCTCATTTAAAAGCTGCAAAGCAGAATAAGAGTTAAAAAATACAAGGACATTTTTAGCCCTCATTCATCTAAGAGATCAAAGGTATGTAATAAACATGAATAACATCGTCAGGCATAGAGGTTTGGGCTTCCATACAGACAAATCATTCTATTTGAGATACAACTTCCTGCCATCTACATGTATGTAGAGAAATTATAATTTTATGTAATTATAGTCTAAAGAGTATTAAGATTGGAGAGATAGTTATTAAAAGTAATTGTTCATATTCAATTTTTATTTATTCTCACTTGTTAAAAACAATTCCAAACAGCCCTCTGTACATACGTAAAGTCATAAGATGGTGTAAGTGGATGATTAACACGATAAGATGGAAATACAGGTAGATGCACTGATGTTTATTTGTGTAGGGTCAAAACTTCATGTTCCTTCCTCTATCAACTTTGGAGTGTCTATTCAAGCCATCACTTTTCAGTTCACACTTAGGCCATCATGCTGGTGAGACTTTTTGCATGGAACTTCTAAAATTACTAGAAAATTTTATCCCACAGCAAACTCCATAATCCTCTGGTTCTTATAATCTTCCTAACCTCTCTTTTGCAATGTTCCCTGAGTAGCACAGGCAAAAGTATTTTGTAGATTTATACATCCACTGGGATTGGGCTTCTACCTCTGGGTTTGATTAATTGTGATTTTCTGTAGTGGTCTTTGTCTAAATGAAGAAGGAATACTACATTTAGATATAGGTATAAGGACAAATATTAGGAATTATGCTGGCTTAGGAAAGTGGCAATTGTAAGTTCCTTTTCAAGATTTACGACTTGGCTAGCACTTAGTATTTGGCTAGGTTTCCAATATCAGGCATGGTTTACCTATTGTTGAATGGATCTCAAGTATAATTACCGAGACATTTGTTACTGCAAAGACATACAAGCCACCACCGCACCCAAAGTGTTATTGCTCCATTTTGGTCACTTTTGTGGTTCATAGGCATTAAAAAACCATAACACCAGATATTGAAACCAGGTAGGTACAGTATTATCCTGTTTCATTAACGGAGATATTGATGTCCATCAAGTTGCCTGTGGTCACTTAATAATGAATGCAGGCCTGAACTCAAAACAAGGCAATCTAATACTGTAACTATAATCTCCAATGTTTTGTTACTTATAAAGAATAAATGAGGCAGGTTTTCTCAGTGGGTAAAGGTACTTGCTGCCAAGACAAAAGATGTGAGTTTGGAATCCACATAGTGGAAAGATATGTTTTTCTGACTTCCACACATGGAATGTGATGAACATATATCTTTTTTTCCTCATATATTCATTCTCTGTCTCTGTCTCTCTGTCTGCCTCTCTCTCTCTCTCTCTCTCTCTCTCTCTCTCTCTCTCTCTCTCT
>NC_022020.1:57024015-57058349 GCF_000317375.1 Microtus ochrogaster
GATAGATAGATAGATAGATAGATAGATAGATAGATAGATAGATGATAGGTAGATATCAGTGAAGGCAAAAACAAATGATAAATTAAAGTAGAATAGTGTTTATAATCGTGGATTATAGAAATGAATGGCCTCAGGCCACCAGACATACCTGTTGTCAATAAAATCGTCATGCAAGTATCTCTAGCCACGTAATACTAATTAAGACATCAGACAGTACCCTTCAAATAGCAAATAGTTCCAGACTTCAGAGAGTCTGGAACCAGTGAGTTATTTCAGCCACCTTTTGTGGATGCCCTTACTTTTTAGTTTCTCTAAGTGCAAAGTAAAATAAACGATACCTTCTTTCCTAGCTAGTGATGTCCTATTGATAAATAGAATTTTTATTTATATTTATAGACATTTGAACTTCGCATGATAAAATATATTGTGATACTAGAGTTTCATCTCACCGATGTGAAGAGGCTCTCTATTCAATAACTATGAGTAAGAACATCTCAGAAGTGCCCCATTAATTGGATCGTCTTTGTTCCCACAGGTCACCATCTCATCACTAATGGATTTGTAAAGGTTACCCAGTAGGCAATGGCATCTTTGGAACACGGATCCAGGTTACTAGCACTAAATCCATTGTGTATTCAACCATGGCAGGCGTTCTTTGAAGAAGAATGAATGAATGTAGAAGCATTCTATTGAACTACATGAAATTCTGTTTTAGTCAGCTGAGGAAAATCAGTTGAATACTAGCAATTTTATGTCATTCTATATGCCTTACAAATGTGAAGAATTTCATACATACCTATGTTAATTTGAAAATTGTGGCTGATTACCTTTGTGTGTAGTCACAACAGATACCATTACCTTTGAACAGAATCTTCAACTATAACAACCCCATATTGTTACTTGGCAATGTGTCCACTCTTTGGGAAACAGATCTTATGTTGAAGGTGGGTATAAAGCAAATGGACTGCACTGTACATTACAGCAGCCCAGAAAATGAGGAAGCTGCTGTTGTAAGTAAATTGTTCTTTTTTTCTCCCGACTATCCCTTCCTGAAATAATGAACCAAATGTTTCTTTGTGTAGCAAGAATTGCTTTGTGCTGCAGAAAATTCAGAATTGTCTCTAGAGATATTTCTCAAAGTATTCATTTTATCTTAATGGGCATTGGTGAGACAGTGTTCAGGCTAGTGCTGGCTGTAAATTCTGCACAACCGCGAATCAACTGGGAAGGGCCATCTTAATGAAGAATTATGTAGGGAGGCTGGCCTATGGGCATGTCTGTGAGGGATTATCTTGATTGCTAATTGAGATGGGAAGTCACCTAGAAAGTGGACAGCGCCACTTCATAGGCTGAGGCCTGACTTATTAGACAATAAAACATGCTAGCTGAGCATACACAGTAAGCGACATGCCGGTAGCATGGCTGATTTCTCTCTGCACTTGACTTGGGATATAATCTGACCACCTGCTTGAGTTCCTGTCTCACCCCAATGATGGTATGCCATCTGAAACTGCAATCTGAATAAACCCTTAAATGCTTCCTCTGTCTAGGTTGCTTTTTGTCAGGGCATTGCACCACATCAGTGGACTGAAAGTGGAGCCGATGCTTTCACCACAGCATTTTCTGAGAGAGAGAAAAGCAAACACCAGTTTTCAGCAAACCACAATGGCTTCTGTGACTTTTCAAATGAACTTGCAAGCTTCAAATGAAAGTATCACCTAGAAGATATTTAGAAACATACTACAAAATGAACAATTACTGAAGAAATGAAGAGAAGTGTAATACCAGATATAATGATCAGTAGGTTGAAATATGCTTAGGGAAGGGAAGCTTGTGCTGGAGCCCTGTGACAGCAAATAGGATTCTCTGGAGCTCTGGGTGTATGATATTTTTGAAGAGATGCTAAATAACAAATTAGCCAGCCAAGCCATTGCAGTGTGCAGTCAACATTTGCAGCTGAATTCAGTATCTGAAGACATGGAGCATAATTACATAGGAATTAATTTGCAAGCTTCAGTTGTTCTGTATTCTATACCAGGACTTCCCATTGCTGAAATGTACTCATTAAATGTTTTTCATATTTCTAAAGAAAATTCAAAATTTATAATTTCATTTCATAGTTCTTCATGCATTTTGGATTTTGCCTTGTTGTTTTAGATTCCAGGAAAAATCACCACCAACAAAATTCTCTTTGACAGACATTCTTGCAAGGATTTTTTAAAAATAAAATTAAAATACCTTTAGTTTATTTTACTGTTGGAACTAAATATAACCTATTATCTCCCCAATAGATTCTATATGTCATATGAATATGCTATTCATAAGAAATGCTGTACAATGTATGTATTTTCATAGATTTCCTGTATTAACAACATATTTTTCTAAGACAAAAGACTTAATTTATTATAACAGCAAAGATTTATAAATAAGTAAAATATCTAAGTAAATCAGCTAGATTTGTCTTAATAATAAATTAAGAGTATAAAAATAAAGTTGTTGGGGATAAATGCAACTAAACAGGAGGAAAAAAAGCAAGTAAAAGGATTTTACACTTATGTAGACTCTTTTCTTTCTAAATACACTCTCTAGAAATGTGGGCCATGGACAGAGTTAGAACCAAACATGTGAAGAAGGAAGCTATAAACAGAATAAGCTACTATATTAGAAGTAGAAAATGCTCGGTTCTGTATTTGGATACCTTAAAGAACACTTTGAAATATCTACTTTAAAATCTGGCTATTCATCTACTTATTCATAAGCTGCATGCTAAACAAGTCTTGTTTAATTTGAGGGAAGAAGATGTGAGAAAATGGTAAAGGGAATTTCATTTTCAAAGAGTTTTTTGTGATAAAGTATTGTTTTAAGATAAGGCATAGATGTTTATACGTACTGAGAAAATAACATCAAAGTTGCAATTGAAGTATTTCCAGATTCTTATTTTAGGTTAGATCTTAAGGGCAAATTCCATTTTTTATTCAGACAGTAGATTATATACTAGAAGTGACTTTGTCTTCTACTAGATTCATTTTTCTCTATATTTCTCTGTTTTGTTTTTCTAAAACAGTTACTTGCCCACCTCAAGGAGAATTTCCACCTTCAAGGACCCAAAACAATTTCTCTTGGCATTTGCCCATTAGGTACCACCAACTGCAGGATGGAATCAGTATTGTTAGAGATGTAAATAAAAGCAATACTGGAGTAAAACAACAATAATAATTGGTTGATATTAATCAAGTCCCTGCTGGAGGAGTGAAAACTTTGCCCTGAAATGTTTCTAAATGAAAAGGCTTTAGAGAATAAGACTTGGAAATAACCAGAGTAGTAAGGTTTAGAAATCCAGAGAGAAAATGGATGGACAAAAATCACGCAGCCATTTTTCAAATTCTGAAATGAATCATGATGAATGCATTTATTTGAAATGTTAAGAGATTGGACATAGAATTATTTATTATTTTACTTGCATAGAATGCAATTATACAAAGACACAATTTATACTGTCCTAATTCAGCATGAATTCACCCAGTTGTATTACTACACTTCATAGCTATTATGAATAATTTTAGCAACTTTGAAGAATCAACCTGAATTGTGACACTGCAAAATGCTGAATTTTGTGTGATCTTATTTATAGTTTACAAACTTACAAGAGATAGCAAATGGTGACAGGATTACACAGCACCTTTATCATGTTAGAATGGTTACTTTAACCATAAGGACAGAGAGAATATTAGATGAACAGAAGGTCATGTTGGACTGTGAAAGGATTTGAGCCCATCAGCCAAATCTAAAGCACGCAATATCTCTCACTCATGCCTTGTAGGCAAGCTCTGACAAAACTATTCGTAACTCTGGGGTAGAAATGAGAAATCTATTTACTCTTTACAAGGATAGGAAAGAGGACACTTGTTTCTTTCTTACTGTTCTGCATTGGTGTTAACTGAATGGATCACAAAGGTTTGGTCTCTACACTCTCAGCTCAATTTCTTCCTTCACCAAGTTCCCAGCTACAAAAATATGAGTTTACCATGTTTGATACTACATAAATTATTTATAAATTTGTGGCACGAGAAAAAAGAGAGAGGCAGAGCAAGGCACATAATTTCCCTCATGTTTTCTTAGAGTACTGTACAAACACAGCCTACTAACATAAGATACTGACTGCTGTCCTTGGTGCTGATAGCATTTCCCATAATCGTATGGTTAATCTGAGATGGGGAAGCTTTGAATGCTCAAATTTGCCTAAGCCCGCTTAGCTCATGAAAACTCTATATTTTTAATAAAACAATAATTTATTTCTTAATAGATAAATGAATGTCTCTGCATTTTGGAAAAGTAAATCCACACCATATTTGTGCCTGCTAAATTTACTTATGACTTTGCCTCTCTGTTCAAAGATACTACCCTTGTACCAGTCAAAGGCAAGAAGGACTCTGTATTGCCAAGACATTTTCCCTGGTGTCATATACATTTTTAATACAGAAAATTAATATTTTAAGCCTGTGGAATTCAGAATAAATCACAATGAGGGTCAACACTTACTAATTGCCCATGACTAAAGACTCACGTAATGTGTAGTGACACAGAAAATTCTAAATAATACCTCATATCTCAGTGCACAGCATTGTAATCAAATACACATTAAAGGGGGCTGGCTTTCAAGAGCACAAGTGTTGGCATCAAATGCTGCTGAGAAAGCTCTTCTCATGTGTGAAATATGTTATTGCATTAGCGGCAAATTCATTATTTAGAGAAAAAATATACTTTGAATATTGAAGGAACATTGCTTCACTCTCCATTATTGGTCTTTCCTGGATAATTTGTTCTATTTATTTTCTTCTACATAAGTCCTCCATAGAGTTTATTGAACCAAGAAAAACAAAAATAATATAAGAAAGCAAGATAACTCTTGGAAAACAAGTTGCATGTTCTTATCTACCATCTCTTTGCCAGAATATATCTTGATATGTTCTTTAAGAGGCATGATATTGAACACAACTATAATGATTCATATATTTTTAGATATAATTTTAAATCCTCCAGAGAACCCAGGCCTGGCTACCTTTCCTAAGACTGGGAGAATAAGGATTATAATAGCATTATAGTAGAAGCTAAGTGTATCCAGGGCTCCTTCCCTTTACTTGGGCTCCATATTGAGACATGTGTTATAGGAGGTAAGGAAGATGAATGCATACCAAAATGACCTTCAAAAGAGAGTGCTCACCTTGGAGGCCCTTTTAACAGGGACTGGTGACACAGTTGTCACAAAACTTTTCAAAATTTATTTGAAATTTCATGATATGTTAACAATAACCATGTGGGTTTTTTTGTTTGCTTGTTTTTCTGTGTCCCTATTTTTTCCCCACAGTGTCTTATCTAATTCTTGAGATAAATACTTTCTGGGTTTGTTTACAAATAGAAAAACTCCGTCCCCTCCCTCCATTTTTTAATTATGCTAAAAATTTTGAACAGCTTTCAAAGAAATGGCTATATGGGATGAATTCTGATGAACTGTGCCACTTCCCCAATCAAATCATTCCATTCAGTAACACAATCCTATATCATTGCCTCGGTATAGAAAATGCTAACAGATTTGCATGGTCTGTAACTCATCAACTGAACTTCTAACTGTTTGAATCACCACCCTATATGAAGATGATTAATTAGTGCTTCTAACAACAACTTTCAAGACAAAAGGCATCATGTGAACATTCATGATTAACATTCATTAGTATTCCTTTCCCTCCCAGCAGCCGAACTTTCCCCTGTTAGCCTTTTATCACTAAATTCATTCTTAAAAACTCTCTGCAAACATTAATTAAAGATTATTCTAGCCCATAAGTGCAATATACAAAAGAATGCCAAAGAAAGGAGGGAAATTAATCTCACTCATTACGCACTTCAGAGTATAGAATGAAACAGAGAAATCATTTTATTTCATATTTTTAAGACAGAGAAACAAGAAACAAAGAAAGAATCTTTTAGTAGGATGATTTAAAACTGGAGGTAGCTCTTAAAAGGGGAGATCAAATAACAACCATTCCTTGAAATGTTCAAGTCAAAGCTCAACATGGGCTTCTCCTTTGTACTTAAGGGATGAAGGGATAGAGGGGAAAAGATTATGTGAACTCAGGAAAGAGAAAATGAGCTGTTAGAATGAACAACTGAGAGTTTATAATATGCTATAGAGGCTGACATATGCACATTATATACTCAGATACTTTCTTCATGTAGAATGGCATATTCTTTTATTTTTAGAAGACATCTAAAGCATATTGCTTTTATTTGTTATTTTATTATTCTTGGATATTTCATTCATGTTTACGAATTAAAAATGATCACATCTATCCAAATTTCCAATTTCAACTACCGTATTAGACCCCCCCAATGTCCCCAACTTGTCAACTTAATGCACATTTTTGGATAACCCACAATGTCCTCTTAGAGCTCCCAAATTTGAGTAGGTATGGGGCCTCTTCATAGTAGACACTGGAACTTTCTCAAAAATTGATTCAAAATTACTACACAAAACACATTTCAGCCAAGTTAGGAAAGCTGATTTAACACTATGCAATCTATGTGCCACTGTGGAGTAGTGCTAGCTACCAATAGCAATAAAACATACAAAAAGTACATAAACCCATGGAGACAGAAGATGACATCATATACCACAATATTGAAAGACAATATTGTGATAATTTTATTATTTAGACAATATGAAAGTGAATCAGAAACAAACTGACAATATTTTCATGGAGACACTAAAGTGTATATAATATTTCTGATCTATTCTTATAACAAATAAATTGATCCAAAATAGCAACAAAATTCAACGAATTATGTCTTCAATGAATATCTAAGATCACTCGAGGGAAGTGGTTCTAAAGAGAAACACATGTAAAAATTACATACAGCCCTGATATTAAAAACTCCTTTTATCTTGGAACCTACTTGGAACTGACCTAGGCCCTCTGCATATATGTAATAGTTGTGTAGCTAGGTCTTCTTGTGAAACTCCTAACAGTTATCAGGGGCTGTCTTCGACTTCTTTATTGGCTTTTGGGACCCTATTCCTCATACTGGATTGCACTGCCAAGCCTTAATACAAAATGAAGTGATTAGTCTTTTTACAACTTGGTATGCTATGGTTTGTCGATATCCAGGGGAGGCCTGGCCTTTTCTGAATAGAAATGGGGAAGTAGACAGAGGACGGTGGTAGACAGAGAGCAGTGGGAGGACAGAGGGACAGGGAAAAAACTAAGGAGAAACTGCTGTCAGCATATAAAATAAATAACTTAAATCACTTTAAAAACAAACAGAAATTAAGACAATTAAACAGATAGATAAATAATTGCAGATAATAAACACTGTCCCTAAATGTTTTTTTGTCTTAAAGGGTATTAATGTTTATTTCTCATGGTTCCAGTAGTCAAATCCTTACCATGTTAAGGGATTTTTAATAGCAGACTGCTGTATTCTAACCACTCAAAATAAACTAGGTCACTTGGACAGTCCCAGGTATATTTGAAATTATCATAGAGCAATTACCCTGATCTATTACCAAAATAAATGTTTAACTGTTTCATTTAGGCATTCTCATTCAGCTGTTTTCATTTAGCATGGAAAAACAAGATGCTAAAATTAAAAAGATATCTGAACTATACCTCCATCAGATGTATCCACAGTACCTTTCAGTCAGTCACTGATATGAAATGTGCTTGCTTATAAGAAGATAGTCACATCCATTGTAAGACTGGCAGTCATTTTAAGCCAAATTGTGTGTCTATTATTATACAATTAATCAGATTTTATTACACAAAGTTTTTTTCATTCTATAGATATAACAAAAATGATCAAAATATAATTAGAAATATAGTTTCACTCTGTTACAGACATTACATAAACAGACTTTAAAAAAACTAACCTTCCCAAAGGGTGCTGTCTAAAATAATGTTTTACAAACTCTGCTGCATGGGCCAGTTTTATTAACTTTTCTTTAGATTGAATGTAATGAAGTTTTCATTGAAAAATGTTTTATCTTTTCCTAGCAAATCTCATCCCTGAACAAAAAGACATAATTCTCTGCTTTGGGACCCAGAGTAACACTCACAGTTAAGGTGTCTGATTGTCACTGTTGGATGCAAGGCTGCACCTGAGAAAATCCATGGAAAGGCAACTGCCTGGAACTGGACCTTTGCCACTGACCCTAGCTCTAGAGCTAGCTGGAGACTAAGTCAAGTAATCCAGTTCTTTTTTTAAAGGTTTTTCTAATTACATTTAATACTACTTTAAAATTTCTCATGCAATATTTTATTGTATTTCTCCTCCCCAAAATCATCTCAGATCCTCTCAGCCTTCCTACCCACCCAATTTTGTGTTCCTTATCTTTTTTTTCTCAAAAACCAATGCAAAACAAAATGTGAAAGAGCAAAACAAAAAATCCTAGACAAAAATCAAAAGTCATAAAATAACATAACAAGAAAACACACACACAATACAACATACACACAAAACAAAATAAAACAAAAACATGTATTTTTGTTTTATAATGTTCAACCATTCTTGAGCATAAGGCCTGCCCTAAAATGTGGTTGATATACCCATCATCACTGACTGCTCTATTTGGCAAAAATTGATTTTCCCCATCCCAATTGTTACTAATTGTCTGTAAGCTTTAGACTGTTTCTCCTTTCCCATCCTGAGATTTTTGTCAGGTTTTAGCTTTCATATACTATCACCATCTTTATAATTTCATATATGTATTAATCCTGTTGCATCTGGAAGATACTTTCCTTGAAACCATCTTGAAATATTTCTGTCTCCTCTTCCAGATAGATTCCTGTGCCTTGAGCTTGGGGAATGGGGATTGGTAAAGACATCAATTAGGACAGAGTGCTTCAAAATCTCTAACTTGCTACACATTGTTCAATTTTATATCTACATATTAATTACCATCTAGTGAAAGTAAAAGATTTTCTGATGAGAGTCAAGCAATGCTCTAATGGATGGGTGTAGTAATATGATAATTGGCAGTTACTTAATTTTGTTCTCCTTAAGCAAAATTATAGTAGCAGTTTTTTTCCCCCTAGACCAGACCCATGACCTATTTAGTCTTAGGTTCATGGCCTCATTAATAATGCCAGGTGTGGGTTCCATCTCATGTAATGGGCCTTAAATGCAACCAAAAGGTGGTTGGTTACTCCCACAATTGTGCCACTATCGCAACACTATATCTTACAGGCATTTTGTAGGGTTCGTTGCAGAGTTAAAATGATGGTTACTTTCCTCTTTCTGTGGTATGTATGATACCTTTCAGCCCTATGCCTGCTCATCAGTAGGGGTAAGCTTTTAGTTGGGCACTAGTTTGATTTCTGTATGCTTGACAGCATAATAAAGTCCTGTCTTCTGCAATAAGGCCTTCATGTTCAGATTATGGAGGTATCACTGAGTCATCTCTCCAGTCCCCTGCAAATAATATTTATAGATTCACAGGGGTGGCATAAAAGCACACATATTAATCAATGAAATAGAATTGGTGATATAGATATAGCTCCACACACCTAGAAATACATGAGTTTTGATTTTTAAATAAGGCAAAAATATACACAGGAAAACAAACCGCATCTTCAAAAAATGGTGCTTTTAAACCGAATAAATACATACAGCAAAATGAAAACAGGCTACATGTAAAATGCTGCACTAAATCAACACCAAGCACGTAGTGGATCTTGACATAAGACCAGATACCTTGAACCTGATAGAAGAAAATGTGGGGAAGAGAACTGAACTCACAGAGAGTGGAAAGCTTTAAGTCATAGCTTGGTGTGAATGTGCTGGATATCTCCATGATCTATATCACTGTCACCTACTTGCAAAAATATTGTTTTATGTAGAGTCATTAAATGGTGATAACATGAACTTAACCAAGGGTCTAAAACCAAGGAATTCTAATTTGAGAGGCAAGAAGGTGGAGGCTGCAAACGCTGAGTAGAAGAGAAGAAAGGAGGGGATTTATTCTGCCACCTCTTATATTTTACAAATGCTGACACAGAGCACAGACTATGGATTTCAGGAATGCACACAACTGAATGTACTTCTGCTAAGTTCCCCCAATTCCAGCTAATAACACTTTGTACTCAGTTTCATTAGAATTTACATAATCTTAATTGCATACAGAATTTATGTTGATCAACAAGTGTTTGATGCATTATGACTTTTAATTTGTTTTGATTTGGTTTTTGATTTTTGAAAGGAAGGGTTTCTGTATGTAGTTCTGGCTATCCTACAACTCACTTTGTAAACCAGGCTGTCCTTGAACTCTGAGAAAAGTCTGACTCTGCTTTCTGAGTTCTGGGATTAAAGGCATGCACCACCACAGCTCAGCTTAACTGATTTTTAATAACACAATTACTAAAGAGTTTTAAGGAAGGTTACTTTACCAGAAATTTCACTTATACACATATGTGTATCTAAGGACTTTAATTAATCAACTTAAAACTTCATAGAATGTTTCTTTGGTGTCTGCTGACAACTCTGACTTCAATATTACCATTTTAAAAGAATGTGATTGATACTTTATATTTCTTGCTGTCCATAAAATTTCAAATACAATTGGCATACTTTTCTGGGTTCAGATTGTAAAGTTCTTAAGCAAAATCAGGTACAGGTGGTTTTGAAATTGATTTCAGATGGTCAGATTGAGCTATAAGTTGCTCATAGTAAATGTGTAATTTTCAAATACATTTCAATTACAACATAAAAATATAATCAAAGGAAAGTCTATAACATGGTGTCTGATACAATTGTCTTACTATCCATTAATTTATCCAACAGATATTTCTGATTAACTGTTCTCCAGCGGTGTTTATCCACTCATTTATTTAATATATTCAGTCAGGCATTCATCCTCTAAATACGTAGTTTACCTAGTCAGTTATTAGCCAGGCACATTGTGTTAGAAAACGTTAAAAACATTAATAAGAACATAATAGGCTCCTCACCCTCAGGGAACTCAAAGTCCAATGAACATAGCAGACAGGTGAATAACTGCTTTATAGTGGAAAAGGCATTAATAACTAATAAATTTAAATAGGGTGATCATTATAGTACATAAATGCATTTATTCTGTATCAACACACTTAGGAGGGTTTCTTAAACACCTTATCCTTTGATATGGGCTTTGAAGACAAAATCAAAATCCAGTTGTGAAGAAGAGACATGTGTAACTTAAAATTCTTATTTTAGAACATACAAGCAGATCAGCAACAGTGACTCACAGTGGGTTTCCTTACTAAATGACTCTGGTGTAGTGAGAAGATTATATTGGGCGTCAGGTTGCTGTGTCTGTCCAAACACAAAGCTTTTTGGATGGCTACTATCCAAACACAAAGTTAGAATAACAGGTTTAAAGAAGAAAAAGATACACCTCGCACACTCTGAGGTCCTACTTTTATAAAACAAAATGGAGGCCTATGAAAAACAAGGACATCTATTCATCTTCTATTTAAATCACTTCTGCCTGGTGTACTTTGGTGTATTTGATTTGTTTTCTTATGACATATATGTACATGCATCTTGGCTCTTCTATCATACCATATATGCTTGAAAAATCTATATAGAACATCATAATTTCTGCTTTGTGTAGAAAGCCTCTACAAATAACTGCCTTGTGAGCAATGGATGCTGAGTAATTCTGTGCTAAAGGAATAAATAATTAAGTTTAAATCGATTTTTACATAAAAACTTAGAGAATATTCCCTAAGATTTCATAAAGCAATACATCATAGAGAGTAGTTTTAAGAAGACATCACATTGTTGTACCACTAAGGGCACCATACATGCCAGAAAACCATGTGGGATACTACCCACTATGATGGCTAGTGTTACTCAAGAGGAGAAACATCATACATGTTTTCCAACAGTTCCTATAGTGGTACAAAACACACCAGAATGTTGTGAAGAATTTCATTAAAAGAGCATTTGTTCCCTTGAAGCACAGAGAACAGAAGGACTCTATTGGTCATTTACTAGGCTCAGTGGGAATTTAGGATGATTTCATGCATGTTGACACTATTACTGAACTTTTGAAAATGAAAATTCACCCACAGAATGACATCTAAGGGCTCATAAGTCTGAGGTCAACAGACAGGGATCCCAGGTAATGGAAAGTGACCAAGGTACCCATTTTGAAAACCATGAAGCAGAATTGTAGCCTGGCAAGCAAGTCATAAAATGGACCCATTAACTCTAAAGTTAATGGGAGTGAGATGCATCAAGGGCTGTGTGTATTACTAAAGGAATCCTCAACTATTTTCCTCTCTTTGCAAGAGTAGACTGCCAGCATCCTCTTCTGAGCCTTGAGAGCTCCCAAAGAAATACTTGAAAAGACAGGCATGTGCCAGCAACCGTCATTTCTGAATTGTAGCTCCTTGAACTAAGACTATAGATTAAAATGGACAAATCAATCCCTCAAGCAGCAAACAGCAATTTGTTGTTCCTGGTTTCAACTGATGTAACACCAGCCACAGAACACCTAAAGGGGTTCTGTGTTCTTCCACAAGTCCTACACTGCTTCTGGAGAATCAGCTACACCGAATTTAAAAATTACACGGATCCTATTGGAAAATAATCTGACAAGATTAAGACATATCTTCTAGAGGGATTTTTTTCTCAAAATGAATGTACAGTGCATGCATGTGGCAACTCTATCTTCACTGCAGTGTATTCTGCATCCCCTCCTGATTGACTGGTATGGTAATCTTGCCCCAGACAGCTACAAGCCAAATAGCTCTTCTGACTTAACATCACATCATTGCATGTATCTTGCCACGAAGTGCACACTTTCTTATTTTGGTGTTTTGCTTCTCTTAAGCAGGCAATAGGGAACCTCTTCCTTGATTGGGCTGTGCATACCATCTTATCAAGACTGGTGATCACTAACTTGTTCAAAATTGTCCATAATAGGATCACATGGGCTATTGTGAATGATTGCTACAGACAGTATGTGACAGAAAGCGACTGTCCTTTTGCACTGATGTGCTATACTGCTGGTGTGATATTAGATACAGCTTGTGTATCTTAAGGAATATGTAGAAAATTCAGATCAGTGTAAAAATGCAAGGGATGACAAAGACATCAAACACTGTGAAGAACATTCCAGAGTCAGTATCTGAGTTTTCGTAGAGAACTTGTTCCCACATATTTTGTGCAGATTCTATGAGGAAGTGTTGAAACAGTAAAGACGATACAGGCTATGGACACAGAGACATGTAAAATATATCTACCAGAAATTCTAGAGTATTAAGACTGTGTTTCCTTTTCTGCATATGTATAAATACAAAGCTGGTCTCAGGTGTGAAGTGGGTCCTAAGCGGCTGCCATTAAGGATTACATGAGTACTGAACAATATACAAACTCCTTTTGAGTTCCTCATGTTCTCTGGTATCTGGAAATAGTACTCTGCTTTCAGAAGCCTTGTGTTTGACAAGGATTTGTGGTGTGTTCCTGTTCCCACTTCTACCCAAACCTATTCAACTCTTTTTGTTAAAATATTTTATTATTATAAAGCAATACTGATGGATGTTCAATGTTCACCATTGACAGATGTATCCAGAACCAGCTAGAAAATAGTTTATTTTGATGCAAATATGATGAAGGAATTAATTAGAACAAAAATATTATATAAGTGGAAGGTATAAAACCAGATTCAGTACCTCTGGTTTGGTCCAATGGGAGTAGATGATCTTACAATATCCCTGCTTACTATGAAAGGGGCTAAGACAAAAAACAAACAAAAATACAAGAGAAAAACAACTAGAGCAACTCTGGCTAGCAACAGTCAAGCTAGCATCTCCAAGGATGTTAGCCTGAAAGGATCTTTGATGCCAGTCCATGAAGGAAAAAGTAAACCAACATTAAAAACTGGCCTGCTGTCCTGTCCTGTGGAGGATCTCTGTGAATCTCCTCCACCAAGCCATCATTCTGTGGGAAAAAGTAATGGGAAAATGAGCCTGTGCCAGGCTGGTATCATCCAGGAAGTTATCAAATGTTCTCCAAGTGCTTTCTATAGATGGGGACATGTTCCAGGAAAAAAATCACTTATATCAAAATAATGAAAACCATTAAATAGATTAAAGAGTTAGATCTATGCTGTATGTAGCATTTCTAAGGAAAGCATGCAGAATTCAGCATTGGTGACCTGACAACTAACGCATGCAAATGTTAAAGCTCTTACTCCACGATACTGAACCAGAACCCGGGAAAGGGGCCCAGAGGACTGTTTTGCGAACTCCCACAATGATTCTGATGCAGACTCACCTTAGCAAAGGACTATAAAAGCCTTAACAAATAGAAAATAATAAGCATACATAATTTCTTGTGAAAAATCATCATTCATTCAGAAGAGACCACCAATAGCAAAGCATAGTATATTTCCCCTCTAAAACAGTATTAATTTCATATATGGAAGCTTATTTATAATTTTTTTAACCTGTAGAGATTTTTCTGAATATCCATTATAATGGTCCGGGGCAATGACAAAGAGATTTCACAAAACCCAGCTCCCTCTTTAGGAAACATCAGACCAGAGGAATTAATAATTAGTCTCTTGCTATGCCTTCATTCCTCATCTCATCTCGGGCATTTGTTTAATATGTTTTTAGTTACTGTTCATTAAATTGAGATGACCCATCAGTTATGAAATGACTGCTGGTTCAACTTATTGATTTTAAATGAAAATTTGCCAGTATTTTCCATCCATTACAATATAATGTCCTATTCTATTTTATTGAAATTTTTCTACAGTAAAATAAAAAGGCAACCACTCTGTTGATTAAATATTAATCCCAAAGGGAATTGTAAGAGCTACGGGAATTAATATTGAACCACCGAGCCATTTCTTAATGAGGATGGAGATGTTCTGGCCACCTCAGGACTAAATCATAGGGCAATGTTAAGGAACTAACAATCTTTTATTAATTAACCTTCAGGTTTCCCTTGTAAAGGGGTCAAATGACGTTTAGAGGAACAAGTTAGCATAACGTAACTCTGGGAATCAGCGTCCTGTGAGAAACCCCATTACCAAGGAAAACGGGAGGGAATATCCATCCTTTACAATTTATTACCTAGCTTATCCAAACCCTTGGAGTTCATGTCTTTTCGGGGATGACAGTCGGTTCTCAGGATTGTTTTACTGTTATTGAAGTTCATAGGCAAGCAGGTAGTAATTCACTGTGCTACAGATGAACATGAAAATTAAATAATATGTAAGAATAATAGCATTTGTTTTTCTTGCTGTTAGAAGAATGAATACACAGGGAAGCCTGGAAAGGACTCAGTTGGCATGGAAACACAAACTCCATCAGCCTCAGCGGTGATGGCCTGAAATTTTGGACAATGATTTCCCAACCCATACAGGGCAATTCTCTTCCTTTCTCAGAATACACTGAAAGTTGGTTGCCTACCTCCCCCTAAGTAGTTGATTAGACCCTCGTAGATATTGTGGGAAATAATTTCATATTGTTTGTCTGGATGTAAATTCTGACTTATATGAATTGTGAAAATGTCTAGAGTAGTGACTGAACTATGAGAAACCTAAGAGCTCTGGATCATGGGTATATTGTATTGATAGGCAAGGCACAAAACAGATGGAATAAAAAGTACAAGAACTCTGGAGGAAATGTGGCCATAGCAAATGTTGTGCTCAAAATCTGAGGAAATAATCTTGACTCTGAGGTTCTAAGATAATAAGAGAACCCTTTGTCCAGACTGAGCTGAACCTAGGTACGAAGAAAGGCTCATCTAGTTTCTCTACTGACTGCTTGGAGCTGCTACAGAGTGTTTACTCAGCCAATTAGTCTACCCATCTGTTAACTCTTCTCCAGATGTTGTCACTGATCTGAGTATCTGTACCTTTCCTAAAGTGCTGAAGGGAAATGTTCTTTCATCCCTTTGACAATGGTTGCAACAGCACACAGCCCAATAAGCCACCTGAAACCATAGCCCCACATGCCTAGCAATGCTGCAGGCAAAGCCACAGGCTTTTCTAACAGAAGGAAATAGTTCACTGCTGGACTCAGGAGTCTGGTGACCATGATTGCTTGGTGAATAACAGTATCATTGTTTTCAGAATCAATAAATGTCTCTTTATTGGTCAATAGAAGATTTCAATCCAAACATCAGGGTACAATGTTTTGATCTCTATTTTACTATCCCCCCACCATAACATGCCTGTCCTTAATTGTGGCGTTACCCTCTCCAAGCTCAGGTGGGTAGCCTTGATGAACAGAAAACAAGCACAAAAGATTGTTGTCTGTTTAATTGCCTCAGTAACCTTGGCTCACACTGCTGATGGATGTCCTACGGTTTTGATTCTCCCACTTCTGTTTCTTTGTGTATTTTATTTCTGAAGAATTACCCTCAGGCTGAGTGTCTGAGAATTGAAAGGAGTATAGTATGTTTCTCAAAGTGAGTTTCCAATCTGTCAAATATCATCACAGCTCTCAAAATTTTTTATTAACTATTTTAAGACAAATCTTCACTAGCAACATCTCATTCTGGCTTCCCTCTGCTTGATGCTGTTGGCTTCAACCCAAGCCTTGGCTTAAAAACCCTTATGATTAGAAATCCTGGACTTTTTCTGCATGACAGATTTTATTGGAAAACAGTGTCACTTATACTGAGCTTAACACAGGTATTTATCATTACAAAAGTGCTTTGGGATGTTGCAAGAAAAAATTTGTGATGTCTAGCCTCTAAAATCTCCTGTCTCTTTGAGTCTGCCTCTATGTTTTGAAAAAATAGTTACAAGAAATTATCTAATGAATTAAAACTCATAAGCTGTTGCCACCTCAGCCTCTTGGTGTAGACCCAGAGTTCCCTTAGTTTTTTTTTTTTTTTTTCCCAGAGTCCCTTTAGCCCATCTTCATTCTTTTGAATCTCTACCAATCAGCAGAATTACATTCTGCCAGGGATCATAGCGACCTCACTAGGTTGATACTCAGATGAGAGTGTCATTCAATACCCTTCATAGAAGCAACTCCTTGTTGTAAATGGTAATTAACACAGACACTCACAACTGAACAGTATGCAGTCTGATCAACTGAGGGGCACTCAGTCCAAGACAGGATATCCTTGCAATCTCCCTCCCACAAGGTTCTGAGATCTGTGTTGAAGAAGAGGCGGAAAGATGGGAACATTAAGAAGTGGTGAATGACTTTCAGGAACAAGCTTTTTCCAAACACGGCAGGCCTGATGCACATAGGAACTCACTGAAACTGTGAAAGCACATACACGACCTACACAGGATCAAACCAGACAAAATTCCAGTGCTGAAAACAGAGAGGTAGACATATAATCCCCTTCTGACCAAGAATCTATTTGTAATTAGTACCAACTGCCAAAGGGAAAACCTATTTTCTCAAACGGCATGCTATGGAGTATATCAACCAGACTTCGTCTACTCCACGGCAAGTCCCACATCCAGAAGAAGTTGACCAATACAAGATGGGCTTTGTATTTTTGTTTCATTTTGCTAAATTTTGTGCTGTTGGATTTTTATTAGCTCATTTATTTGGGTGGGTTTTTTTTTTTTGCTTCATTTTTGAGTTGGGGGAAGATGAAGTTAGGTAAATAAATGGGGAAGTGGATCTGGGAGGAGTTGGGAGAGGGGAAATATGATCTAGTATATTATATAAAGAACATTTAAGGGGCTGGAGAGATGGCTCAGAGGTTAAGAGCACTGACTGCTCTTCCAGAGGACCCGGGTTCGATTTCCAGCACCCACATGGCAGCTCACAACTGTCTTGAAAATGTAGTTCCACGAGATCTGACACCTTCACACCAACGAACATAATAAAGTTAAATAAATAAATAAAAGTTTAAAAAAACATTTAAATGAAAGAATAAAAGTAAAAAAAAAAAAGAAAAGAAAACTGGTGTCATTCAACACCACACAAGAAAGGCAGGGATAGATTGTGAAAAAGGGGTGATCCATTTGAACCCATCTTCCTGATGCTAGGGTTTAGAAGTTAACTTCTCTCAGTGCATTTGTTTTAACCCATAGTCTCATAAAATGTGCAAGATCCAGCCAATGAGGCATTCTTCATAAGATATCATCAGCAGAGTGGTGGGATGCGCGCTGGGTGATACAAACAAGCAGTGTCGATTAGGAAGTATGTCACGGATCGAAAACTCAAATACACACTGGGGAAACAAGACTAATGTGAAAATCATGAACCTGAATCTGGCAGGGCTTTTAAAGATAACGTAGTCCAGTAATTCTCAATGTTGGCTGCATATTAGAAACTAGGAAATTGAACTGTTTGGAGATAAGCCATCTGTATTGTTTTTAAAAACTCCCTGGAGTGATTTTTACCATGTAGTTCATTTTGAGAACCACTTTTCTAGAACAGTAGTTTTCTCAAACTTTTAGATTTTCGGGCTGAGTTGGCCAAAACACAGAGAATTATCAACTCTAGAAATTTGGATTGATTAGTTCTTGGTTGAGAGCCATAAATCTTCAGTTGTAAGAGGTTCCTGGCATGAGTGGTCTGGAAACCTTACTTTCATGTCTTCACCTGAGCCACTAGGCTTCAAACTTTGTTGTGTAAAGATGGATATGGAGGTTAAAACTGAATGATGTGCCCTGTCCTCTAGAATTTCTGATTCGAGAATTTGTATTTAAATGAGTTCATTGTTGTTACAATTTGATTTGTTTTGTTTTTGTTTTTGTTACAATTTGAGATACACTAACCTAGATCATTCAAGGATGAGGTAGTGCATTTGAGAGATACCTGTTGTGTTTAACTCTACGTGTGCATCATCACACCGGATTTCCATGTCATTCTATTTATTCTGAAGAAAGAACTATGTTTGTTGACTGCTATAGATGAGTATCCCATGTTGTCATTTCATAGATAAGGATATTGAAGTTAGAAGCTGTTATAAATTTATCCTAACTCCATTAGTTTCAAGGATAGTCCTGCACCACACTACCTATCTCATAGCAAGAGCCTAGATAGTAATTCTGAGAAGAAATGAAAAAAGAAGTCACTGAGGAGATGTCTAATTTAATTCCTTTTTAAGTCTGTCTACCATTGATCTGGTTTTGTCATCTACAATCCAATAAAGACAAACAGTTTTCCAAAGTTACAAAGAAAATGAACACCCTTCTAAGATTAGAGACAATTCTAAAGAATAATGACATATCCACCCTAAATTTTCATACCAGAGGTAGGATGCTATCTGTAGTGCATAGTTTTATTTCAATGCGCCAAAGATTATAGGCTGTAAGTCAACCTTATGTTTTTTTCCATTTTACAATCTTTTTTCTCAATATTTCTGTATTTACACACAAATTTGAGTATCAATATGTCATTTGAGATAATGTAGCACACTAAAATAAATTATCCACTACCACTTACTGTAAACACGACACCTGTCAGCAATCTAGAAGAGGCAGTATTGTAACAAGCTCCTTTCATACATATAAGCAAACTTGTAAAAACTCTGAAAACTACTTTAAGAAGATGATTTAGTAAACAGATTCCATTATTCGTTCACACTGTTTTAATTCTTGTCCCACTAAATTGAGCAGTTTGCAAGGTAAAAGTGTATTAAGCTTGTACATCTCTTGCCCTTTTCACTAGGTATAAATAATAAATATCACCAGAAGACTTAACTGCAGTACATCAGCTTGATCTTATATGCCATCATCATTTAAAAGCATCGACATGTGTCAATAAAACCTTTAAGTTTCCTAATTGATTTAACTGCTTTTTTTTTTAACACGATGGTGACTCGTGCAACTGTCACCCTTACAGCACAGATGGAGAAGTTGGGTTTTGTTTTGTTTTATATATTAGGCTGAATAGTGGAATATTTCAGCTTCCTAAATTGTATGCAAAGAACTCCAAGGCAATTAATTATTCGACCAGTCATCTACCAGCCACTTACCAAGAGTCTGTCACTGACTCTAAAGCATCCATAGTTGACAGAGCAGATTTTAATTTGCACAAAACTGAATGTGCATACGTGTTCCAACTACCAGGCAATATGTATGCTTCATAAAGCATATTTGATTTTGACTTACTGGGGTTTATGCCAAGAATTTGGGGAGTTGAACTGTTGACACATAGCACCATGTTGGCAGCCTTAAAGCTGATACACAGATTTGAGTCTGACATTAGCTGCCCCTCTGGAGCCATCCCACACACATCCCCTTGTCATGCATCTGTAATACATTTTCCAAAGGCTGGGTGAACAAACAGTCAGATCTTACAGTAGAGCAATCACGTTAAGTAGATTCTACACAGCCGTATCTTAGTAAAATACGATATATGCAGAAATGGAGGAGAGTTGCCGAATCATGACACTATATTCAAATGCAACATGGCACCCATTGGATTTCAACCAGTGTCTTTGATAAATAATCTAAATATTTTAATTCCATCTAATCACTCCTCATGCAAGAAAAGCATTTCAATCTAGGGAGATCGTCTGAGTATGGCAAGCTTTTGACATTTGTTGACAACCAGTTCCCAAACTATGCTCAGGAACAAAGATTAGGAGAATGCAGAATATAATACATACTCACTCATAAGTAGATAATAGACAGAAAGCAAAGGACAACCAGCCTACAGGCCACAACCCCAGAGAACCCTAAGAGATACACATGGAGTTACCTCAAAAGGGGAAAAAAGACCAGAACTCCTGAATAAATCGGAAGCATGGAGGGCAGGGAAGCATGGAAGGGGAGGGGGTGTAGAAGAGGAGTGTGAAAAGAATGTGTAGCACAGTCCTATGCAAACAACTAAAATTAGAAGAATATAATTTAAAAATGAAAAAGAATGCAGAATGCTGTGAGAGACAGTTGTGTTGCTTGGTCTGTTTGTGGGGGTCGCTGGCAGTGGGATCATGATCTATTCCTGGTACGTGAATTGGGTTTTTTGAGCACATTCCTTAGGGGGGATACCTTGTTCAACCTTGACGCAGAGGGGAGGGGCTTGGTCCTGCCTCTACTGAATGTACCAGACTCTTTAGACTCCCCATAGGAGGCTTTATGCTTTTGGAGGAATGGATGGGGGAGGGGAAAGGCGGAGGGGGGAGCAGGAGGATGGATGGGAGGGGGAATTGTAGCTGGTATGTAAAATGAATTTAAAAATTTTTTAAAATGCAAAATGTTCAGCTCTAAAGGGTACCACTCACCCTTCTCCCAAGGCTCAGAAGAGGGAGTATAAAGAGTATAAGCACCAGGAGTAATGGAAGACCAAAAGGAAACTGTCTTCTGAACCAGCAGGGAAGCTGCACAAAGAATTCACAGCAGACGTGACCGCATGCACAAGTCTGTGTCAGATGAGAATTGGTCACCTAATCCACACCAAGACCTGGGTGGGGTTAGCTACCGGCAAGTGCCAGGTTCTGGGAGAGGGAGAAACAGTTTTTCCTATGGGTATCGCCACTGGGAAGATGGCCAGGCTCCTGTGGAAGATCACATATTAAGGATATTTGGACAGCACAAATCTGCTTTCATTGATTGAAAGAAAAACAATAGGAAAAATACACAAAGTTGAATGGGTATGAAGAGTGGTTGGCTGACAAGAGTTGGAGGGGTGGATTTAATGTAAAGAAAAACGTTACACAATCTCTCCAAAAGCTAACGAAAGAAAGAAAAAAACAAAGCTGATAAGGAGCCTGCCAATGTGCCACAGCCCTCGGGAGGGAGAATCAGAAAGAATTCTTCATCCCTGACAGCCCTTGACTTACTACAGCTCCACCCCCATGTCCAATCATTCCACCTCCTTGAATGTGTTTAAACTGCACTTTTATAACAGAGGTTTAGATTTGGCTCTCTCTTTCCTGCTCAAACTATATGTATGATGGCTTGCCTTAAAAATAATCAGTCTGAGTTTAAGTATGGTGACCAATGTCTGTAATCCCATGGCAGAGGCAGGCAGGTTTCTGTGAATTCAAGGACAGCCTGGTCTATAGGGGTCCTTTGAATTTCCACTTGGATTCATGTTTCAGGTGAGGGAAAAGAAAAATCTAAGGGAAAGACGTCAAGAGCGTACAAATTGATTTTGACTCTCATAAACTGTTATAGCACCTCCAGAAATACACATACTAGTCTTCAAACTTCTGCTCCTTCATCTTCCAACTGGAAATATTAATTTAAATTATTGGTTTGAGAATCAAACGGCAACATATGTGTAACACAAAGGCCTTCAAAGATATATGATGCTCTTCCATATGACTGCATCAACATGTCACATTAAGTTATTCTACTCTAGCACAGACTGAATGGGATCATGATATAAGACTCATGAAGGAGGAAACATTTTCAAACAGGGTAAGAAAGGCAATGACAGTGACTGCTCACTTCATATGATATACTGTGCTTTGCCTAAGGAGCAGTAATACTGAATACAGTCAGGGATTTCTGACTTCACTGAGGCAGAAAAGAAGGGACACAAGGAATAACCAATATTTTTGGCTAATGTAATAGGGGACCATTATGCTAAGGCAGTTGATGTGAAAGAAGATTTTGTTGTTATTCTTTTCCTATCATGTTGGTGCACTCATTTCCATGACGTCTCTACCTTTTCCCTAAGTTTAATCATGAGCTGATGACACCTGGGTCTCTGCAGGTTACCCAACCATGTAGGTATAGAGCCACTCTGCTTATTAGCAAAGGGAAATGATTACACTGTGAAATCTGATCCACACGAAAATAAGCAAACTTCTTTCTTCTACAACACTTTGTGGGCAGTGGGGAGCCCAATGACTGCCACTAAATCAGAATGCCTGTGGCAGGGTGGTCTAATTTATGACCGTGGAACAGTTGCCCAGGATCCCAGGACTGCCACACACACAGCTGTCCCTCCTTTACACACCCTGCTGTGCTCCCCTAAGGATTGGCAGAGGCTGCATGGAAAGGCAGTGCTGTTTCCCAGCAGGAGGAGCCTTGGAAATAGATCTGCCTACCTTCAAAGACCATGCAGTCACTGCTGTTCTCACTACTACTGAGCAACTGGGCAAACTAGAAATAAATGCATGGAGTTGAAGTCTGCTGGGGAGTCAATAACTTGAAGATCTGGTATAAGAGCTTCATAGATGGATGAGTCTCACGTTAACATCTTTGCTCTTGTCTTTTCTGTGTCTGCCAGGGAAAAAGTACAGAAACTAGGAAAAAAAATTCCTATACCCAAATCCTATATCCCTCATGTAGCAGAGCTATGTATGACTTGGGACATATTATAATGTCGCCATCTCTTTATCTAAAAAAACAAACACAACAAAAAACGAAAAAACCTGGGCTAATTATACCATTGTATAGATTGAAAGCAACTTATGTGATGTGTTAACATAGAGTTCAGCAACCCCAACAAAAGGCTTTGCTGAAGTTCTCTTATAGACATAGCTGTTTCATTCACTATAAAAGTATAGGAGGTAGCCATGGGAAAACTGTATTTTTGTAAGAAAATAAGTGTCATTTATAAAAGAGCAAGGTGCATTGGTGGTGGTGCAATTTGTGGCCATGAAACAGTAATGTGGCAGAGATTAGTGAGTCAAAAATCAAGTCTTGAGAGCTAGGCTTGTGAGCTGTAGTTACCAAAGACCCAGTCCACTAAAGTGCTCACACCACATTTCCAAAGTGTAGAGCTGGAATCCTCTTTTCAAAAGTCCTTTCCTCACACACATGGAAATTTGCCTTCTCTAGAAGCATCAGTGTACAAAGGACAGCAGAGAAGTGTCTTACTAAAGTCCATGAAACAAGCTGGTGACAGGAGCAGTAGGTGAATATAACCATTCTAGGGCTCCCTGCCAGCAAGGCCAGGAGAAGCAAGACCTATTGAACTCTGCCCAGAGCTATGAAGAGTCCTTCACCCAGATGACCAGGGGAATGGTGTTCTCACCAGTGTGTCCATCAATGTGCACCTCATAAAAGTGACCCATGCACAGCATCCTCCAGAACTAAAAAGGTTTCAGTATAAGTGGAAAAATACAAACATATTTAGGGTGGAGAGTGAAAATAGTTATATAGTTTTTCTTTTAAATCTGCATTTTAGGTCAGTTTTTACAAATGTATAATACTTTCATATATTCATAGAAAAGAGGTTTGTTTGGAGGTGATATGCTAAGATCTCATCTCTTTCAATTAAATGTTTGGACAGTGAATATTATGGTGAACTTTCACAAAGGTGGCCGAACAGATGCAGATTGAAGCATCACATTATATATTTTAAGTACACCTTAAGTATGAAGTTGGTGTTTGTCAGTTATATTTCAACAAAACTGAAATAAATAAAAAAAAAGAAAATCTTTCCAAAAAGAAAATGTGGGTCTCCTTTGCTCTGCATTGGAAGGATTTGAAAGGAAGTTCCTCTGCTTCCTTCTGGTGGTTGAGGTAACCAAACACATGGCATGCGCATGCCAAAGGAAGTTCCACCAACACTGTGAAGAAACAGAAGCATACATCCTGTGCTCCTACAGGATTGGGGCATCTATTTATTCAGGTTCCTTTTGTATCTCCTGTAATATCAGAAAATTTCTAGCCTCCATCCCCACAATATTTATTTATCCTTTGCCCCAATACTCATGATGTCATCATCTCTTGCACACCTTCAAAAGTCTCCATGAAGACGGCAAGCTGCTGGATGGAGTGCAGGGCTCATTATAAACAGAACACCAGTGCTGAGTAAGCAATATGAGGAGCCAGGAGAGCCAACGCTCACTCATTTAATGAAGTTTCTCTCTTTCCCGTGTTTGGTTGCCAGTGAGATACAGTGCTGTACACCTCATCACCATCATGTCACTTCCTGTTTACGGAAATGCAGTCCAAATCCTGAGAGTTACTTGACTACAACGTATGGCATGGGAAAAATTGCTGCTCCCAAAATGGTGTCTGGAACAATTGCTTTATAAAAAATTGACTTTCATTAAGCATGTTTGAGCATTAGAGAAAAGTGGCTTTAACCTCTGGCCCATGCTGTGTAATTTGCATGAACTATGTATGCATTTGGAAAACTGTACATTAAAAAAAGCGAGGCTCTGAGAATTTAATGCCCTATAATCTTTCCCACTGATTTCTAATAGCACGACTTTATTCTCTCAATAAGCGTGGCTTAGATGCCTTTTCCTCTGTCCAACCATCACAAATGAGATTTCCCAATAAGTATTTTCAGAAATAATATATACACTCAGGGATTTGAAACTCAAGGCTCTTCAAGCTAATTAGCTTGGTTAATTAATATATCACACCATTTCTTTCAAAACTCATTATGTTCACAAAAAGCCTATTGGACCAACCGAAAAAGAGTGAAAATAAATGACAAGGGAACTGTCATTCTGAGAAAAAAAAAAAACATAATTTGCCGATTGAAAAACTAATATACGGATTATTAAAAATTCCCTAGTGACTTTCCAGCATGGAATCTAAATTTAAAATCATTTTGAAAACAAAACTGAAAGTTATATCTCTGTTCCATCTTAGAATCAAAATAGAACACAAACCTTTGAATGTGGATTGAAAAGTCTGAAGTTGCTGTTAACTATCTGGATAATCTATCCAATAAAGGTTAGTCTGTAATGTGAGTTCAGACAGGCTTGGGTTTGTATGTGAAGGCTGTTTTATATCCCACAGACTCAGTTTTCTCATTTATCAAATTGCAAAATAATAAACTCCTGAATGTTAACTTTACTGATTTTGCAGGTATCTAAACAATAACTTAAAAGTTTTGTGTAAAGAATATTTTTTAAATAATAAATTAAATACATACAGGTTTAAAGTTTTAACTCAGTGGCAGAGTCTTCATAGCTATGAGATCAATTCTCTGTACAAGTAAGAATGGGCTGCGTTCGAGGGGAAGAGGGAAGGCCTGAAAACAAGGAGCGGTAGAAAGGAGCGGAACTATATATACATGTGGATGGATTTGCATTTACATATATGCACACATGCCATTAGCATGAGCCCTAGCTATGTGCACTAAATGAATGGTCTTCTATACTTGTAAGATAGCTTTTTCTTTAGTCACATAAATAAAATATTTGAAGACAATTTTCAAGTAAGCCAAACAATACAGAACACTATTTGAATATTTAAACGTTCCTTGTTATGGATGACTTTTATGACTTGGGAGGAAAAAAAAGTGCCACCTTCATTGAGGAGCTAGGTTAAACTTTAGACTCAACTTTGTGAGTTCAAGGAATTTACGTCTCTGAAAAGCTTGTTTGTTACTACTTCTAATATGAAAGTCTTATCTACAATCACACATTCTCTGGATACGTTTAAACCACGGCTCTGATCCTGGAAGGGGGACTTCTTTTGAGGCTCTCCATGAACTCACTGTTCCAAGAGTTTGTCATTTCAAATGAAGACTTGAGACTAAACCGTGCAACACATCTCCCTGAGGACAAGAAAGCAGAGCACACAGCCAAGTGCATATTCTCTGTTGGCCTCTGCATTTGCTTCTTCAGGGAAATTTAAGCAATGGTTCTGAATCATTTACATTTAATTTCCCTTTGCTCTACACATCATTTATCATCCTAGAAGGTATCTATCTGGGCTTCTGGAAAAGCCTTCTGTTTAAGAATTCTGAGCCTCTATTCTGCGTTTCATTGTTATACGGAAAGCTGTTCCGTATAACAATGAAACTTTTGGAAATGAACTCTTTGGAAAAAAAATGTTTAATTAGATTAGGTTTCTTTGACATTGTAAGCACTGGTATACATCTTTCATTAATCCTCCTGTTTGTCTACGTTCAGAGAAAAGTGGATGCTTTATTGAGTGGGAGGTGAAAGGTCTCAATCAAAAAGAATGCGGCAGGAAAATGCTATAATCAGAATAAGCTGTCAAAACCTGTATTTTCTTCTGGTTTAGAATTGCCTTTCATTTCTGGCTATTTCCCCCAACAAAGGAGTTAATTTCTGACATAATCCCATAAAAGTGGGCACAAACAGAAGCTAGGTTTGTCCAAAACAGGCCATTCTAGTATTTCCTGAGCAGTTATTTCTGCCCTATATGTAGTAGACTCTATTACAAGCCCTGCTCCAGTGACATCCGAAGAACCCTGCCAACCTTCCCTTCCGACCTTCATCCCTTTTCACTTTCGTGTCATTTTAAGTGCCCTGAAAGAACCATTGGAAATCTTCTCACAAGTCAGATAATGGTCTCCATGGAGTTTCAGAGTCACATGGGATGATACATCCCATTTGATAGCCAATCACCACCAAGCATGTTTTCAGGTGTTCCCATAGGTTTGAATTATCACTGAGATAAAGAAAAGATGAATCACACAAAAGTCTCCCCTAAGATCACAGAGGTTTCTGATGACCACTGGGCTCAGGTGACATCAGTCACTCAGAGCAGCTGAGGACATCCAGTATTCCCCATAAGCCCATTGTAAAGGTATCAGCTAGGAATTTAACAATGAAACTGCACTTCCAGTGATGAAAAGCATGTATCTTATTATTAAAACAATCTAAATAATTTAGGTGATTTCAAAATCTTGATTAAAATAACAGCCTAAACAAATATTGAAGTAGAGAAATACGTGACTTGGAAATGGGGATACCGTAACTGCTCAGAAAAGCAACCCCAGTAGTAAGAGGGAAGATTCATATAGGATTTGCTTAAATGCACATGAGAGGATTAGATGTTTACATCCCCATGAGAAAAAAAAAAAAGAAGGAAGAGACTACTGAGAAGAAAACTCCTGGGGAGCATGCACCAGAGCCAAGAGAATGATTGCAGGGCAGTGGGGAAGTGGTCAGGCAGCCTAGAATATCAGTCAGCGGTGCTAAACACAAATCACAATTTTGTATTGAAGAGGCAAACACAAATTCACACTAACTGTATGAAACCCAGACAAACGGCAAATGCAACCCTCTGGATTAGTGATTTTAAGTATAAAACGAATGAAAGGATCATGAGAATATAGTTTTGGGTCTCATGGAAATTTAAAATTCACAAAAGTCATAAGGAAAAATTTAAGATTTAAGCTAGTCAAACAAACGTAAGACCTACCTGATATTAATATGACAAAATAACATCCCTAGTATACAGCCCCAGCATAGAAATTTAATAGTAATGTAAGATGAAATAAGCATAGAAAAAATTCAATGAGAAATAAGATTCAAATAAAAAAAAGCTTTCAATGAATATAATGGATAATTCATAGAATTTCCGTTATGTGATAAGAATAAGAAAACTATAATTAATAGAAAAATCATCCTTAGAATATTAAAAGATAAAATTTAAAATCTGATAACATTCTAACCATACTTTTCAGGTAGCACATAAAGATGAATGGGGTTCAATGAAATAGGAAGTGCTATAAATTTAGTAGGTATGCTGACATTTGTCCAATGTTTCTGGAGAACATTCACTGTAAACCTGTCTTTCTGTCATAAGCTGATAATATTTCTGTTCTTTTAACCCAAGAAAACTTGATTGTTAAGACCTTTTCCAAAGGAATGAATTGGGTATATGCAAATAGACCGATTTTGAGGAGCACTGGATTCACCACAGCATCCAGTGTGATAGCAGAGAACTTAGAATTCTATGTATAAATATAGGGGGATACTTACATAATTCATAATACATCAATGTGATAGACTATTGTGGAGCAATTCTATTTTTTTGACCATTTTGTATGTGTAGATAAAGTAAAAAAATAACGGTTTCATTGTTGCTTAATACATTCCCATCATGCATTTTGACCACACCCAATTCCCCACTTTTCTTGAACTCTTATCCCCACTGCCCTGCTACCCTTCCTTAGTACCCCTTTTATTTTCATGCCTTTAAAATTTATTTTTGTGTTCATAATCTTTAACACACAGAAATACTATTTTGATAAAAAAATTACTAACATTATAGGCAAAAAGGTTTAGAAGTCAAAATGCCTGATTTTCACACTGGCTCTGTCTCCCACATAGGTATATAAAAATTTAACTTCATATAAAACTTGAATCTACCATGTTTCCCACTCAGTTTTATCTGTCTGTCTCTTCTATTAAAGTCCCCATCAATCTATCTACAGGGCCAGGACAGAACCTTGGAAGTCATCCTCGATTTTTAAAATTTCTCTCACCTCTCAGGGTTGTTGGCTGCCTCTGAAATATTGCTCCTAATTTTTATCATGGCTATCCCAGTACTAGAATATTGGATCACTTCCAAAATAAAGAGTTCTTAAAATAGTCCTTAAATTCTCCCTCTGACCTCAAGTTTATGCCAGTAGAATCATTTGCATGCATTTTTACCGTATATTCTTGATAAATCAAAAACTGTTGGCATATCTGTGTGAGACAAAACTCAGAATGCAAATCTTAGAAAATACTATTTTAGATATACTTGTGTAGAACCAATATTCTTTTGATAATTTTTACTATGAATATTTACATCATTAGATTTATCTCGTAGGAGGAAAGAGGAGAGATGTACTCACTCATTATCTTCCCTTGTTATTTCCCAATAAGAGTTCAAAAATGCATCTTCCTTTGCTCCCAGGCCACTCATGCTCTTATATGACCCATTAGGCGGTTATTGAATCTGTATAATTTCTCCTGACACTAGTGTTCAAATTTAAAAATATGTCTGTACAAAACACCTGTCCGTGCATGTAGGTAGGGTAAACACTGTTTTATGAATGTTTTTCAGTTCTATATAGGTCATTGTCAAAGAAAATTTGAAAATATTTCAATCTGTATCCTTTTATAAATAAGATCACTATAACACATAAACCCTTCTTCCTATTCGTCTCTTTCGTCTACCGTATAGTATAAAGATGCAATAAAGATTATTATATTCTAAATACAAGTAAATCATGATACACACAACACAGAGTAGCAGCCGTGACATGCAATGGAACTGTACATTCATGTAGTTTGTAGTTTTACTCATTAGCTCATCCAGGCCAATAACCTGGTTCCTCATATAAATGCATATGGTTCCTGAAAAAAATTAAAGACAGTTTGTGTTCTACCCAGTGCTGGTCCAAGTTGATCTCAACGGGTCAGGGAGACAGTGTATTATATCATTATTATCCAAAATTCCTAAGTTACATTTCCAAGATTAATTTCTGGCAAGCTTTAACATTCTATGTGGAAATGTCCTAGGAAAGATCCTATCATAACATGAGCATAATACTACTGAGAGAAACTAGGTCTAATGCATATGTAGTCAGCAGGAGAGATGGGAACAAAAATGTTTTCCCTGGTAAAGATAGACCTTGCAATCACAAAAAATGAGTTTAGAATCTTTATATATAATTCCAACTTTAGTTAGAAGCCTCTGGGCCTATAGAACCTTTCAAAAGATCTGAAGCAACCTCTTTGATGACACAGGGAGAAGGCATAAAAAGCAGAACTATAGGTCCATTAGTTTGAATACATTCAATACCAAAACGAGGCATAGCTTTACCTGGTCAGGTTCTTCAATGTTCTTTATGCTATCTCTTCAGTTTGAGCTACTAGAATTTCACCCTCTGCTCAGGGAACTCCATAGAAGCCTATTCAGCAAAGACTTAATTCTTAGAATATTTCACTGATGGATAAGGCTCTCTTTCACCAAAATAAGATTCTACCTTTAGATCCAGAAAAAAAAATCCTTTCTTCTCTCACTGCTCCCATCGCTCAGGCCTTAAGTAAATCCAAATATCTAGAATAGAAAATTTTTGTTTGTTCCAAGATCAAGCTCAGACTTCAAAAGGCAATTTACAATTTCACAGAAATCACGCACTACAGTCCAAACATGATTTGATTATTTTCTTAATGAAGCCCTTTACTCATATATTCAGGAACACTAATTGTTCTATTTCAGAAATAATTAGTGCCCCCCTTCTTCCTTGTTTAATTAATAACTCATATTCAAGCTGATAGAAAAGGTTATAAGTCACCTGTTCTCGGTGATTTTTTTTTTGTTTGTTTTGCTTTTAAAGTTTGATCTAAGTGTGTTCCATAATGGTAGGTCTGAAGCTTGAGAACAGCTCTGCTAACATCTGGTGAGTGCTTCAGTTGTTTCCTTCAAACTGAGAGCTCAAAAAAAAAATATTCCTTTTCTGCTGCAGAGTAACCATGAGACATTAGTCAGCCGATGGCATCCATTGAGAAAGAAGTGATTCAGCCATTTCATATTTCAGGAACAGGAAAACAGAATCTTCACAGACTCTGAGTTTTATATGCCAGGTTGCTTCTGGACTATTAAAGCTCATTTCATAAGAGAAGACCCAAAGAAACCCACATGGTTTCTACATTCAATATATTCAAAGGAAGGAATGTTAAATCCATGTTGTACCCTCAAATACAGTGTTTTACCACTGAAGAAGTATAACCATATGGAATAATTATCAATGAGTAAAATAATAGTATACAAGATTAGAGTAACTTTCTTTTCTTAAAACCTTTTAGCTCAGGAAGCACAGAGGCCAGATCTGGGGAAACTGTGAGATGAAATGCCAGCCTCAAAACTTCTACCTGTTCTGTCATCAGTGCTCCTGAAGGCCAGTCAGGATAAAAAGAAGATGATGATTCTCCAGGAGACATACTTCAGTGTCTATAAATGTGGCTTCATTACTCTTGCCAATTCTAGTCACTATGTATTTTCTCTTGGATTGGAAGCATTGAGATTCTGATTCTTCTTAATGGCTGGAAGTTGCCAAACACTGTGTAAATAATTTCATGGATTAACAAATATAATAACCCAACTTAAAGAGTGGATTTTCTTTCTATTCTTATTTCATAGAAAGGAAAACTAAACCCCAGGCATCCCAGGTTAAGGTTTTCTGAATTCCTGCTTAAGTATGTTTGATTTGTCTCCCCAAATCTAGCTCTGCAGGGAGTCAACATCTCACACCTACATAATCTCAGCAGCACCTAACACCACTCTCCCTTACCCACACACGCGTACTGCTGCTAGCCACAGGCAAACAACTGTCAAAGGAAATTGTAAGTGTGTAGGACTCAGAAGGCTAAATTGCTACTAAACTTGACACTGCTACTTTATATGTAAATAAATTGTACACAAAAGAAACAAATACTTCTCAATTATTCCAGGACCTGGTAACTCAGATGAAATGGAAATAAACTCTCAACATTTAGATAAATGCTTATTTCTCATAGTACAAGAAGAGAGGAAAAACTGCACGCTCACACACACACACACACACACACACACACACACAACAACAACTGGAGGAATACCCAATACATATATAGGCACAATCATTCTTTATTTTCTTTATGGAAATTTGTTGCCTTACAGACAAGGCCAGATGACAACCTTTTAGCTGTAAAGTCCACTCTATATGTCTCTCATGTTATTTAATGTTCCTGTGTATATAACAGATGCTTATAAAAGCTGATTGAGTTATAATGTAAATTATATATTTAAATCATGATGTTATGTAACTTTCCTAAAATTCTCCATTGGAAACAGTAATTTTTTTCTAGATAGTCTCTATGGTTTAGAGGGTTATGTTACAGAAGTCTCAATTTATAAACAAATTTAGTTAATTATTTTCTTGAGGAAATTATGAAAATAAAGGCATTCTATTTGAAAAATAAACACAAATAGCTAATATTTATCCAGTTAAATACATGTGTAATTCTAAATAAATCTATTTTTTGTTTTTAAAAACTATCATGACACCTTAGGACCTGAATTTAGTAAAAATATACAAAAATTCAAATGTCAGAACTACTGGCAACTAAATCATGTAGAACTCCACCTACCCAAAGAAAAAGAACAAAGAAAAATAAGTTATAAACTGGCTATAAGGTGCGTATTTCTGTTTTGTTCTCCTTAAAGTATTGCTTTTACTGTGAGAAACAGAAAAATACTGCAATTAGTGTTGAAAACCCTTCTTTCACTGATATCTGGACTCAGATTTCCATGGTTTAAAATAAAAACACACAAACAAAAAACCCAGGGGGGGGGAGAAGAAACGTAATTCCCAACAATAGGTAGAGTCAGTCAGTTGTCAGTGGTGCTCTGGCTTTGTTCCTGAGCTTATTATCATCAGGAAAACTGAATGTACCCAGCAGTGTGACTGCTCCTGGTTATCCCGACATATTCATACACGCAAAAAATTTATTTAAGAGGATGTTAACCAGTGCAAACCCCATAAATAAACCCCTCCAATCACCAGCCCTCACGCATTTTCCTAGTCACCAGTTGGGAAAGACTGTGTTTGTGTCTAAGTGATCCATGAAAGATTAGAATAAAAGCTAACAAGGACCAAGCATGGGACCTGCATGAGTCTACAGAAGATCTTTTTGACATATATAATGACTGTTATCTTGGTGTTTCTGTGGGACTCTTAGCAGTGGGAGCAGGTGTATCTCTGACTTCTTTGCCTGCTCTTTGCACTCTTTTCCTCCTATTAGGTTGCCGAGACCTGTCTCGATACGAGAGCTTTTGCCTTTTCTTACTGCATCTTGTTTTGTCCTGTTCTGTTGTCTTTGGGAGGCTTGCTCTTTTCCGAAGAGAACACTGAAGGGAAAGTGGTTCTGGGAGAGAGAAGCCGAGGAGGGGTAGAGGAGCTAAGCTACAGCTGGAATGTATTTATAATGGGCGAATGTAGTTTTAAATTAAAAGCAAAAGCTGCCATGGGCACTGCTATATACCAGTTTTCTTGAAATCACTGTCTCAGCAACACAGGAGAGCTCATCAGTAGTTAATTTGGTGATTACACATTTAGACCAGTTAGAGAAGGGTGTGGAGCGTTTGAACCTAAGCCCTGAATTACATAATGTCCCTAAACGAAGCTATTCACTCAGAGTACTGCAGTGACAGTCAGCCTTCTTCTGCAAAAGCTTTTATATCTAAGGACTGAGATGATTCTCAACAAGGAACTCTCATGGAGGAAAGAATGAGAGATGGGTAAGCGTCTCATGGATCCAGCCAAATAAGCCAGCCACTATGTGAATGCTAGGCTTGACTCTCTCGTTCTCATTGTCTCTTCTCCCACCTCTCATCATGAGCACCTGGTGAGAGATTTTTTTTTCTTGTGAAAATATAAAGAAACATTCATTTGCCTCAGGGGTCGGAGGGGGGGGCATCAACTACAAGTTGTTACTAACAAGAGTGTGTGTGACTGAAAGGCAAGTGAACCAGCAGGAAATCCTGCAGGCAAATCACAGGCAGCACCCACTATAAGCACACTCCTGGCTCCAAGGAATCGAAAAGAGCTGTATCACTGGAAAGTCCCTCTAGGTGATACATTTACAGCTACACAGACACAATCAAGGGTTAGCCTTTTATATGCTGTCAGGGAGGCAGAGGGGTGGGGCCTCTTGAGGGCTTTTGGAATGTTATTTATTTATTTTTGATATTTGAGAAA
>NC_022020.1:57061984-57166198 GCF_000317375.1 Microtus ochrogaster
CAATTTATGACATAGACATTTAAATAAAGGATAAATCTGGCACAGGAAAATTAAATTATGAATTACAATTTTGAAGTCTTTTCCTAACAGTATTCTGTGACATTTAAAAGATTAGTGCACCCTGTTAAACTACAGATGAAGAAGAGCTAGCCTAAGCTTTCCCACTTCCACATCAAGAACATCTGGACTATGACAGGGTGCGATTTAATCCTTCCACCTCCAGATGGACTGAGAAGTCATGCCCTTTCTAACCTCTGCAGACCTCCCAGGCTTTCACATCTGCCTCGCTGACTTGGTGCCCCAGCATACTTGATGAAGCCTTTTCCAGTTTGGGGGCAGGATCTGAGCTATAGTCTCAGGAACATAAGACAATGCTTCTAATGCCCCCCCCATCGTCTCAGGAGGGCACTGACTTAGCTACTGGACCTTCAGCACAGCATTGTTTTCCTGGAAATACTGGGTCTGTAGATTTCTGGATAATATTATTCCAGCTAAAATTTTAAGACAATTCAGGCCAGGTGGTGGTGGTGCACGTCTTTAATCTTAGCACTGGGGAGGCAGAGGCAGGCGGATCTCTGTGAGTTCGAGGTCAGCTTGGTCTACAAGAGCTAGTTCCAAAACAGGTTCCAAAGCAACACAGAGAAACCCTGTCTCAAAAACAACAACAAAAAAATTAAGACAATACTTCTGTGCACACACCTCCCAGAATCACATTCTGAATCGGGAAGAAAATTTCAAATGAATCCTAGATTCCCATGCTTGGGTCCACTGAGAAATAAGTGCTAAGCACTTAGCAGCATGTCAAAATTTGTTCTTACAACCTTGTTTCTGGAGAGTTATTTGAGATTTTTAGAATGAATGATGAAGATTAATTATATGATATTATTAGCAAATGTCTCAAAGGAGCTAAGCCAGGACTAGAACTCTATTATTTGACTATATTATACATTAATAAAAATATAGCTTAGATTTAGTTTCCTAATGCTTTATCCTTAGACACATCTTTAATTTGTGTATTGTAGTTTCACTTTTCTTAAGTTCTAAGTCCACTCAGACTTTTGCTCTCTTCTGATTGTTTGGTATCCTCTCATATAGGATAGATTAGAACTCAGGACAACATTAAAGATAAAAAAAAATAGATATTGACTGTTAACCAGGATTCTAACAAATACTCCTTGAAAAAGGAAGCTATCTACCACATAGATGACTAAAATCTGTATTGGGAATATACCTCAGTATAACCCTTGTTTAGTATGTACAAGTTCCTGAATTATTGCAAATATTATAATAAATAATATTAAAATCCTCCAAGGTACTTCTTCAGCAACTTTCAGCTTTATACCAAATTATTTATTTCTATGATGATAGTGTTGTTCACAGAAGGTCAATGGACCAGGCACTTGCTAGGACAAGAAAGGAAGAAGGATGAGGCAAGCAACCACACATAGGAGGAAGAGGATGAGGTACTTATCTTCTGTTAAGGAATATGGGGAAAGGGAGGAAGAGGAGAGAGAACAGTTGGGGGAGAGGCGAGCGCATTTTTTTTTCAAAGCTTTCTACATGACAGGTGAAATTAGTGCAATGGGTTACATGACATTCTTTAGACTAATCTTTCTGGTCCATAGAAAAGGATTGGATTTGGCTTAAGGTCTTGGACACTTAGACTTAGCCTTTTTATTCAAGGCATCTGTCAAACTATCAAAAGAATTACCTGCTTTGCCTTTTTCCTTTGTTTGTTGATGATCTAAATTTACAGGTGATTCACTGATTTCCTTTGATTCAAAAATTGTCTTTAGCTATTTGAGCTTTTCACTATATTTATACACTTTTAAAATTAACAAATTCATGTGAACACATAACGGATACCTAGTTTATTTCTCAATGTTCCTAGACACTGGGGGAGGGGGCGGGCAGGAACCTGGAAATGATACATGTCCTTAGTTATTTAAGGTTTTAACAATGAGTTGAAAGCAAAGTGTTCAACAATATTGCTTTCAATATGAAGGATGAAGTGAATCCCAGTAAACACTCTCTTCCCTGGAAAGCAAAAAAACCATCTGAGGAAGTGTATTCAAGCTCCGCAGGTTCATTTCACTAAATAATACATGTTTCTACTTATTTACTCTAAAAATCTAGAATCTAAGAAAATGCTATAGAACTAAGTGTACCTTAGTGGTTCCATGTTCTTGGCTCCTTGTTGGGAAGTCCTATTTTCTCTCCAGAGTGGTAATGAATATGTGAGAAAAAGAGAGAGTTCACCAAGAGCCAGAATGAAGCATGAGTTATTCACTGAGGCTATAATTCAGAAGATAAAATACATCTTAGTTTACTTCCATTAAACGGGCAAGGAACAATGCATTGAAATAAGAGTGAAGAGTCATGAGCTAATCATTGGTGTGTGTAGCACAGCAGAAATGGACAACTTCAAAGATGCTCTATTCTTCCACTGAGAAAGTCAATGAGTGGATACACATGAGTGTTCCAGTATTTCCAAACATATCATGAGGAATACATAGTGGAAAAATAATGATTTATGGGCATTGTTTATTTATAAAAAGCCTGCTCATATATGGAACAGTATAGAGTATGGAGAGCTTTAGGTCTGCACTAGTTTCATATGTGTTGAGAACATCATAAAATTGTAAAATCCCTTCAGCATTTAGTTTCTGGTGATGGCCAAATTGTGCCAAATTAATAAAAATTAATTTAAAAAAAAGACAAAACCTAATTTTTTGGGGTTATTAGGTCACGTCAATCTTCCTCCTGGTTTCTGTCGATTCATTATCAGTCATCCTTCATCACTGTAATGAAACAGATGATATGGGTTCCCTTATTCTTTAAGAAGTTTAGTCTTTCTTTATCTGGAAGGCTGGTACTTTACACAGGAAGATTAAGCTCTGACGAGGCTCCCTTGGCTACATGATATTGTATGGGAGTCTTTGTGCTTCTGTGAATCTGTCTTCTCCCTCTTAAAACCACTAGAAGTGAGTCATGAGAGAGTCACCCTATGGTCCTAATCTATTAGCGGCCAATTGCCTCATGTCTAAACATTGCGGGTGGATTAATTTCCACTCTCTTCATATTACCCATGTAAGACTCTGGGAAAGAAACCCCTCTATGAATTTGGAGGAACAAATATGATTAAAACCACAATAATTCATAAATCTTCCCCAATTAAATCCTTCCTCTGGCTGTCCTTACGCTTTTACAATTCTCTCTCTGACAAAGGAACCGCTACTGCTGAAGAGGCTGGTCATTGATCATAAACCACAGGTGTGTTGTCAACACAATCAAACCTGGCATGGGAGTAAAGGTAATGATGCTAACTACAGGTTTTTAGCACAACTTGCTGCATTTCCCATAAACAACAAATTGCTTCCAATCACTGCCTCTCCCTTAATCATCTCAGGTTTTTGTCATCCCATCCTCCGAGTGATCCCAAAGCTGCCCTGAGCTGCATAAATTAAATTCAGAACACATGCAGCAAATACATTACGTCTTGGGATCTATGATCTCAAAACACTATTGGTGGGCTGAGGATGGAGTAGATGAAATATACACAGTGATATCTATGCTTCTATTTATTTCTAACTAGATCATGTCAAAAACAAATGTTTCACACCTGTGATAACAAATTTTAAAAGGTTTTATTCCATGCATGTCTTTTTACCCATAAATATTTATCCAAACTTACCACATATATTAAAAAATGTACATAGTCATATAAAATAAAGTTACAACCTCTCTTTGACTGGACTTTGGGAACTCAGCCCAGTGCTTCACTGTGGATCTTTGCATCTGCTTCCATCAGTTGCTGGATGAAGGTTGTACTAGATGAAGTGATGTGCTAGACTTTGTTGACTCCCCATGGGAAGCCTTACCCTCTCTGAGGAGTGGATGGGAGATGAGTAGAAGGGAAACTGGAGGGAACAGCAGGAGGTGAAAGAGTGGGAACCAGAAATGGGATGTAAAATAAAAAATAGTGTTTTTAAAAATAATTAATTAATTAATTTAAAAATAAAATAAATTACAGCTACAACTGTACCTAGTCTCCACCTGTAACAGTTTCTGTCACCTTCAGAGATCAGAGAGGAACCTCCACAAACCCATCTCCACTGTATAATGAGAGCATTGTAGAGTAAGTTAGACTAGAGACCTCTTTAATCACCAGCCAGTGAGCAAACACTTAAATGGCACACTGCATTGTGAGGGATAGAGGGAAGCCTCATCTCTAACTGGCATTAAATACTTGCACAACCAAGTCCCAGAGATACCTTCAGAACTCTAGCCAAAAGTCTAGTGTTGTACAGAGGTCACTTGTCTGAGATAGAAAGACAGTCATATTGAAAATTAGGCCTTCTGTTTAAAGTAGTTATATGTCCCAGATAACAGTCTCTTTTGAAGTACTTTGAAGCAAGAGAAGAAGCATAATTAAAGTACTGCTCACCCAGTACTCATTGAAGGACTTAACAGCTCAGTACTCATTAAAGTACCAATTACTCCTGTACTCACTGCTTCGTTGCCTGGGAGATTGGGCAAAACATTTGTCAAGTTTTATATCTTTTGTAAAGAATGCAGGAAAATATCAAACCCACAAATGTGCTATTTCTCTGGTGAAACATAATCAGAGAGGAAAGCAAAAATGAACCCCATCTTATTTTGCACCTAGTGGCACCAAGGTTTACATGCGACTAGTGGGGGACATGCCACTGAGTCATGAGGCAAATGCTTGGCAAATAGTGTGCACAATTTCAGAAGGAATCCTTTCTTAAGTCCTGAAATTCCATCAGGTCCAAAATAGAACCCTGCCAGGAAACTCGTACAAAGCACGGAGAGACCTGTTAGGTTCATTCAAAGAACCCTTTCAGATCAATTCGGCTTCCACATGATTCCACGGTAAATGAGTCCAATGCTTTGCTGTGCACACCCAGACAGCGAGAGGAGCAGGGAGAGGAGGCGGCATTAAAAATCACTGCTTCTGAGGCTGCTAAGCAACTTCCACAATTTAAGAAGGTATAAAAGGGCAAAAAGAATAGAAATAGCAATTAAAGAGCACTTCTCTCCCTTGAAGCTCTTAGCAACCATTAACTAATTAAACTTCTCATTTTAAAAATTGAGAGTGCTATATTTTAGGATATATCAAGGGCCTTTTCTCACTGAAATATGAAAGATACAAACTATTGCAGAATAGGTAATAAAAGTCGCATGAAATCAGTAGCACTTTAATTGCTTTTTTTATCCACAAACAGCAACATTATTGACATCTTGTTGTCACCCAGATTCTACTAGTTCATTCATTCATATGCACAAACATACAGAAATTTCTTAGCACGGACACATTAATCTAGTTTCTGAGCCCATGAAAAGAGAAAAGGTTAAACGCTGTGTCAATGGCTGATCTTTCAGGAAGATGAATAGTAAGCCATCACTGAGGTGATCCTTTCAACACAGGCAATGTTCTCTCTATTGCCTTAAGGAAGTGTCGGCCACTGAGAAGATGGCCTGTCCCTGCTCTGTTTCCTTCGTTACGGGAGTTTATATTTGTGTTGGCCTATCCTACTAACTTGTGCATTCTCATCTACCTCTGGACTTTGGGATGTTCTTTGTATTTACCAGCTCGTGCTCATTATTTCCTTTTGATAGTGGATTTTTTTTTGTAGACAACTCTGAAAGTATAAGTAGAGTTTTCTGTGACGTTACCTGCCATGAATCCTTTTCTTTTCTATTAGGAAACTTTCATCATGGGCAAGCAAATTCCCCTGTCCTTCCAACTTTTCTTCAAGCAGTATTCCTCTTATTGCTTTCTGGTTGTCATAGTTTTAGTATTGCACATTACAATTTGATTTTTTTGTATCTGGGTATTTTCTTTTCCCCAATTCGGTAAACATCTGGTTTAAACAGATGTACTGAAGTGAGTCTGTGTTAGCAACAAAAACCTGCTAGACCATGATCTCAGCCCTAGTCAGGCTGACTCTAGCATGAATATGTATCACAGAAAATGTTTGCATCTATACTGGGGGTTACAATCAGAGGTTACTGGGCTGTGTGGTAATATGGGGGTGAATCTGTGCTCTCTCATGGGAATTTGAGGAGAACAGCTCCCCTTAAGTTTATAAATGCTGTGCTGATGTTTTGAGAGAGATATTTTCATCACACCATGTTTTAGCATCGGCATTTAAAGAAAACATAAATGTAACAAGACAACAGAGGGTCTCCAGCCTGTGCTCTAATGATTCTCTACATTCGCAAAGCCTGTGAGGTGAGTGTTGTGACCTCATATGAACGATACACAAGGTGTCTGCTGTACTCACCCTCCCCCCCTTTTACCCCTCACAAGCACCCAGCCATCCCAAACAGTAAGATTGCTCTCTTCATTCCATTCAGCCATCTGCAAACTGCAGATTGAGGATATCTGGGAAAAATCTAAGCAGGTGAATAATATGTAGGAGGACCTGAAGTGGGGATAATTGTGTCTGCTCCTCAAACATATGTGATAGCATAATTAAAGCAGAAATTGAAAGCAAGCACCTGACATGCATTCTTATGGCACAGTCACTTTTAAGTGGTTTTGCTTGCTTCTAATGAGGAAAGGATCATGACTGTGCATGCTGTTTAATATTACAGTTATTAATCTGTTTTCTTCCACTTTGACTTATCTTATTTGGTTGTCTTTTCTGCAGACTGCTAGTCATTGACTTCCGTTTTAACATAACTCTTAAACTGACACATAGAAATGTATGTATTTATGGAGTATAGCGTGCCATTTAAATGTATGTAAAGATTGAGTAATGATGAACCTGGGTTATTACCATGCCCATCTCAAGTCGTATTTAGTGTCCTGTTATTAGTTATACTTAGTTATTGACAACTATATACACATATGTGTGTATACATATAGCTATTTCTTGTGATATTCCCATATAGAAGTCATTCCTCCTATGCAACTATACCCTGTACACATTATTTCCAGATCCTCTATTCGCATCTCCCTTGTCCATCCCATTTCCTAGCTCTTTTACCTTATATTGCATTCTTTGCTTGAAATTTAACTCTACAATAGTTTTTGGGAAACCATATCACTCTCAGATTCATCTTAGAAGACACAAGAAATATCCACCTCATTTTTCATGTGAAGAAATTTCAAGAGTTATCTTTGCGACCTTGCCAGAAAGACTTGTTTTCTGCCAGGATGCTCCAGAATACGTGTGTGCTTGGGAAAGATGCTCTCTGGGACGAATCTCTTCTATCACATCAGAGTTCAACAACAGCTCATTTTGGCTTGTGTTTGGATGAACACTCTTATAGCCATTTTACAAATATTATTTCATTTGATCCTCATCTCTACCCTTCAACACACACAAAAACCAAAGACTGTTTCCTGAGAAAATGCCAGGATCTGAATAAAAACAAGAGTTGCTGTCTTCCAAAGACTAAACATCTCCAAACTTTGGGGAAAGGACATCCTGATGTCTTAATTACTGTGATAAACACTATGATGAGACTTGAGGAGGACGGGGTTGATTTCAGCTTACAACCCTCAGGTCATACTTCATTACTGAGGGAAGCCAGGGTCGGAACCTAGGGTCAAGATGAGGGGCCATTGGTGGACAACTGTGCTTGCTGGTTTGCTTCTCATTACTTTCTCAGCCTGTTCTCCTATCCACTTAGAGATTACTTTGCCAGGTTTAGAACCACCAACAATAGCCTAGGGCCTCTCACATTTATTAAGAAAATTATTAATCACAAATCAAGAAAATGCCCTATAGGTTTACCCACAAATCATTCGTGTGGGACAATTTTTTTTTTCAGTCAAAGTTCTGTCTTCACAAATGACTCTAACTAGTGTCAAGGTCACAAAACATTACCACTTAGCACCTAAGTCAATATTTTAAGCATCTCAGTCACCATTAGAAAATCTGTGGGGGAAAAGCACCCACTTTTTCATGCTGGTCAGGCATGATGTATAAGTCTCAGCAACTCTAACTTGATAATCCAGTTTTTGCCTTGTGGTCACTTGGTAGAGTGTGCAAATGGGGCAGAACCACTATGGGGCTAAGGAAACAGACTCTTAGCAGAGGAAGCATGTTTTATATTAAATATTAATATGTCTACACTACCTATTCATATGATAAATGACCACCACCTCCCAAAATGACTACTTTCCAATTCTAAATGAAAACAGAAAGAAATATAGACCCTAAGGAATTGAGGACATGTCCACAAAGAACAAAGAGATAGGGATAAATGGTTCAAGACCCCTGAGTAATTTCAGAAGTTAAACAAGCATAAGTCAAAGCCTGCTTGTGACTATGTGTGTGTATGTCAGTGTGTGTATATCAGTGTGTGTGTATATAAGTGTGTGTGTGTGTGTGTATGTGTGTGTGTGTTACCTAGCTAGAGTGTGTAGTTTTGGAGTTACAAGAAATTCCATTCCTCTCTCTGTCTCCAGTCAAGGGTAGACTTAAGCCGATCACAAACAGCAGAGTCTTTCTGAATGGAAAAAGGTCTGCCATCTACAAAGTTTGGATAATGGTTTGCTTATTAGTACAAGTGCAGATGCCACCATCTGGACTCAAACAATCCACAGAAAAGGGAGTCATAGACAAAGCCTCAGTGATCAATACTCCTGTGACTCTGAGCAGCATGGAAAGGCCTCTCCTGCTGGAGGAAGACCTGTAAACCACATAGCATGCTATCACACTCTCAGGCTTCTCTGTATATAGCCAATTTCAACTCCTTCTCAGTGGGAGCATCCTGCTGGTTTGGATTCAGAGAACCTCTTCAGATATGCTGTACCAATCGATCTTCTTGGGGGGTAGCTGTGTCAAATGGGAGAAGCAGCCATAGCCTGACTCTGGGTTTGCTAAGTCAGTCTGAGACAGGATACAACTGCAATCATCAATACTTAGCCAGGAAATAAAAAAGATTAGTTCTTCTCCGAAAAGCCAATAATGAACAGCATGACCCAGGAACTAAGGTGTAGGAGCCTAAGAAGTTGAGGGTCGCATCTCCCAGCAATCCTCCAAAAAGGGAGACACTGTTACTGGATAAAATTCATACTTTAAACAAAGCACACACACACTGAAATCTTCTATTTTCGTTCCACATCCCTAAAAATGATAGGCATTAACAAGGATGTGAAAATGTAGAAAATTGAAGTGAAGCAAAAGTTTGGAAGAATTGTGTTCTGAGAAGAGAGATCCAACAAAGTGACAGTTTACTTCCTAAACACAGTGTGAGACCCAGTAGTCAGAATCTAATCTGAGAGCTGGTAAACTATGAGCCACAACTATATTCTATTTTTATAAATGGTGCTGTATGAGAACAAAGCCACATTCATTAGTTTATGGATTGCATGTGGTTTTATTAGCTCCATATCAAAATTAAATAGTTGCTACACACAGTGTGTGAATTTTTAAAGTTTAAAATATTGTTGATCAGACCTTTTATGGAATTCGTTTGCTGAGCCCTGATAGTCCATAGGTTTCCAAGTCTTGGATATCAGCTCTTTTCCATGGGATGATGTTTGAGTACAGTGGAGAAGCATGCACTTGGTTGCAACCCAAGTGAAAGTCACACTGCCACATTGCTTCACCACATGTTCTGTGGCCATGCTCACCACTGATATATCTGGCCAGAAGTCTCCCCTAAGCTATCGCTATTGGGACTCCTCAAACTCCCATCTTAGGATGTTTTAAGATAGAGGACAGTATCTTTTCCTTTCAGAGATAATAGCAATGTTTAATTAAATCTTTATTCATGTAATAAGCAGCCTTGTGTGGTCTCTTCATCTTTTTCACTAAATAGTATTCAGGGAATGCATCTGTCGCCTGCTGCTGTAATCTCTTTGTCTCCACACCTAATGAATGAGTGAGGCAGTTAATAGAACACAACAGTGGGAACCACCTCACAGAAAACGGCTGCAGTGCCAGGGGTGGTCTGAAAACACACTTCAGCACTTTTTCCCAGACATCTGAGCCCTGATCACCAGCAACTCATTCAATCATCTTAAAACCGGAGAGCAAGGAAAGTGAAGAGGGCACAGCTTCAAACATGTCACATGGTAGGAAGTTAACCTCTAGAGAGTTTCCTACTCAATCTGTTTGCAAACACAGCCACCTATATTTTTTTCCAGAAATTAGTGTGGCCCAGCATAAAATGCACAAGATTAGTAAGCATAATTTATCACTTCTAATGTGTCTACATCTCTAATATTTTCAGTTTGAAAGAGGACATATAATCACACAACCTAAGTCTCTGAATCTCTGAAAAAGAGCATAGTTGTGAATAAATTCAAAGGATCATCTAAGACATCCACTCGATCTCGTGACCTGGCAATTCTGTTCCCCATAGAAAGCAGTAACTGTCTGGATTCATCCAGCTCTTACTGCTGTCCTGCCAGCCTTTTCTTGTCTTTATGTAAGCTCAAGAGTACATAACAAGGCTCAATGAGTAAGTGATTGAAGAGGAAGACAGAAATGTCAAGGGCAAAAAATAACTGCAAAGTAGAGAGAGCATCACAATAAGGCCATGGGATTCTGTCCCTGGTGAAGTCAAGGATGAGGTTGCAGAACTTTAAAGAGAAATATTATAAAAGGAATTCTTTTCCCTTGGAAAAAAAAAGTTGAAACTAAGCGACTTGCAAGTTCTTTCTCAATGTTTACACATGAAAACTATGTTCATAGTAGACTGAAAATCTTTAGTTATACAAGTATGTATAATAACTTATTATTGTAGTCACTGATATACTATGCCATATCTGAAATGTAATACTTTACCCTATGTTATGCAATGGTTGTGCGTGTGTGTGCATGTGTGTATAGTGTATTGTGGTGTAGTATAAGTACATAATTGGAGCTGTATATATGTATATAATATATATAATATTTCTGAGTACCTTTTAAATCCCCTCATTGGATGCTATTATTTTGATAAATAAGACAAAAATAACAATGACTGAAACAATTTTAGACTCCTATGTAGTCTTTAGCATTGGACACCACATGTCATGTAACTTACCCTCTGAGTACTTTTCAGGTTCAAAGGACTTTAATGTTGTCTTCACAGAACAGAAGCAGCATGCATAGATATTTCAACATTAACAATCAACAGGATTAGGGTTGGATCCCTACTGTCTTCACTTATCCTTAGAACCCTCACTCCTACTGATACCTGAAAACCCTTATCTGCTCAGGTGCTACAGTCTCAAACAACTAGACAAATGCATGAGGGCCTTTGGTCACTGGAAGCAAATTAACAAGGAAGCCATGCAGGATAGTCAGGCTTACAGAAGGTGTTGGAGGAGTAAGAAAATCCCAAGCCAATATGTGTCTCATGAGGGAGTAAGGCATATCTGGCTGTCTAAAATCAATAGGGAGGTGGAGGTCAATTTTGATACTTTAGAAGCAGCATTTTTATTTGGAAACTCATTGGCTTGGATATTCTTTAACTAGAAAAGAGTGGGAAGCCCTAAAAGAGTAAATATTTACCAACCAGTGAGCAAATACCTTGATACTTTAGCACTGAATATCAATCATTCCACTCAGTGACTAACTAAAAATAGGTTTGAATGATTTGTTTTTTCTATCACTTGAGCCTATTTTCTCGTTCATCTGCTGTCTTCCACACCTATCCTGCCTCCTAGCTATAGAACTTCCTAAGAGCTGTAGCTTTGCCTAAAAAGTTTTCCAAGTGACAGAGTCTCCTCATCAATGAAGACACAGGTGCAATTGTTGGGAGGGAAGTACGTATCCAAGTTCTAACTGTCATTTGTCTTTCAAGAAGGAGAATTGAACTCTGTTCCTCCTGAGATAGGTGAGATAAGGAAATAAAGAAATTAGAGATTGTGAAGCATAATCTCATTAACTTCATTGCCACCTTCAGGTTCTCATTTCCTAGATAGAAAAGAATCAATCAAAGACCTGATGTTATTGATTAATAGGAGATGAACATGGTCTGGATACAAACTCCGTGATGAGACCTGAATCTATTAGATTACAAACACCACAATACAGCCCTAAAAAAAAGGGTCTACCGTAAAGAACATGATAATGAATGCTTTCTCGGCCTATAATTCTGGGCTAAAAGAACAAAAAGACACTTTGTCCAATTCTGCTCCAACTCTCTACTTTTCCACTAATGCAAGTATAGGTTTTAGGAGAAAAAAAAACAAAAGAGAAAACTTTTTAGGAGATAGACTCCACCGCAGGATTCAAACACCTGTTGCATCCTCCTCAGCCTCTTCTTGGAATGTGATGGAGGTCTACTTGATTCAAACTGAAAGTTTTCTATATCCCTATTGATCGTGTTTCCAACTTAAAAAACAAAACAAAGAAATCTTAGAGTCAGGCAGGGAGAGATGAGGAAGTCTGGCTGTTTATCAGTGGGGACAGTGGGTGACTTTGGAAACTCATCAACTTGACCTGTGAGAAACAAAAAATGCAACTACTCAAGAAGACCATTCAAGAGAAGGAACCATCATCCAGGCATTTGTGGGAACTGTCAGTCACCTCTAGTTAGAACTGCCACTCACGTAGAAAGTCTCCCAGATACTGGTCTAACAGACTTAGCACATGAGATGTCAGCTGCCCTTTCCACCCTGTAACAGATTAGCTTCTGCTAGCAGAAGGTTCCCAAAATAAAATGTCACACACAGCCAAAGGCATGTTTCTTTCTTTTTCCTTCAGTCAAGAGTGTAATTATAATGTTTGGAGAAGCAAAGTGTTGCCATCAGTAGAGACAAACTGCGGTTCAAGATTAGAGCACTTCAGAAAAGCAGACAAGCTCATGAAAAATTCTCTCAGAACCATCACTTATAGGAAGTTAGGCATCAATTCGTTGGCTGTCCTGGAAGTCACTAGGTCAATCTGGCTGGCCTTAAACTCAGCCACCTGCCTCGGCCTCCCAAGTGCTGGGATCACAAGCCTGTGTCACCATATCCAGCGTTGCTTTATTCTTAAAATTCATCATCTTTGCAGGCCAAATTTTTGGTACCAGAGAAGTTGGAATAAGAGTCCCTTGTCCCCCAAAGACTTCTGAAACAAAACAGAGAAATCTTTGCCAGCCTGAGTTTAACAGAAACCTCAATACAATAAACAGTCTCAAGACAGCTTCAAAAATTTAGAGATCCAAATTGCAATGGCAAACAGTAATTTTCAGGCAGTGATTCATAGTTATTTCACTTAGGGTGTTGAACATACCATTTGAACTCATCTAATATATTTCAATCTGGATAGCAATGGGAATATAATGAACCAAGTAGGAATGGAAGTTTGGATTAGGAGAATGCATTGAAATGCCAGTTTTTCTTCGAATGGCTCTCTACTTATTTTTCACCAACATTTTATTCCCTAATAATTAGGTAAGTGGTTCAGCTCATTTCTGATTGGTCCTATCAGGACTGACTTTCAGTAAAGGAAAGTTAAAGGACCATAGGAAGTTCACTTTACTCTGTGTACTAATGAGAAAGTTGTTTTTTTTTTTTTTTGGTTAAAAATGTGTTTTATACAAATTACAGAGAAATGAAGCATTAATGGCATAAATGCCCATGAGATGAATAAGAAGGAAACTAGCAATGCCTTTGTTTTCCTCCCTGCAGAGAGCTAATAGAATCTTAAACTTAATATACTTTCCTCCAGTGAAGTTATCATAGCAGAAAAAAGCAACCTCATCTTTACTTCCCCTGCATCCCACTGGAGGAGATGCTATAAATTCTGTGGTGTTTTCTGCACTGTGATGTCACTGTTGCAACGAAGTCCTTGGTTAAAGAGAGGAAGTCAATAGACTTATAGCCATTCTCTTCAGACCTTCCGTGTTTTACCTGACTGGAGTCCTTATGTGCTCTTGAAATCTCATCAAATGACCCCAAATCAGTGACAGGTGATTGGAACAGGAATGCTAACTCTTCAAATCAATGTGGACATTAGTGTCTTAGGACTTTAAGGATGAAAACGCGGGGAAGTGAACTAATGAAAGCTAAGTCTTGATGGTGATTGTCAGCCTGACACTGTTCTAGGAGCATAGCCCTCAGTCCTTCAAAGGAGATCTAGAAAAGCTATCACGATGCTGCTTCTTCTCTACCCAAGATCATAAGTTTATGTGCAACTCACAGGCCTTATAGTCGTCAGGTCATGAGGGTGCATCATGCCAGAACCAGGACATCATGAACCGCTGTCAATGTACATGCCAACTAAACCCCTTACTGAAATCCTGACTGTGGGATGATGGGCCCCAAAGACCTATATTTCTAACACCCTTCCATATGATGCTTGTTCTGATCCATTGGCTGTACTTGAAAAACCAAGATCTTGATGGCAATGGGAATTTCTAAGTCCTTAGAACCAATGATTTCTCTTCACATAAAAATGAAGAAAATCCATACCTAACACTTTATATCTCGTGGGGGATAATTTTGATGGAGAACAGCAGTTTCACCTTGATCATATCCTATGTTGCCTAATCAATTAAAAAACTTATTTGAAGATTTCTTTCCTTCCAGATGTGCCTGGGTTCATTGTTATCAAGACAACATTACTAACATGTTTTAACGGGTATTTAATTATTCATTTTTTGTATGTATGAATGAAAGCATTTGTCTACTGTATGGGCAAGAGTGCACCATGGCATAGCTATAAAGGTCAGAGGGTAAGTTTCAAGAGTCAGTTCTCTCCATTTTCCTTGTGGTCCCTGGGTAATCAAACTCCGGTCATCAAGCCTTTGCCTGCTGAGCCATATTGATGGCCCACAGCTCTGTTTTAATGTGATACAACATTAGATATTTACCACGCTCCATACTATTTGTGTAGGTGATAGACAATAAAAATACAAAAAATAAGAAAACAGAAAAAATAACAATGAACAGTGCTCTACTCTAAAGGAATGGGGAATAAAGCAGTTTTCTTCCTCCAAAAAAAACCCGCAATCTCTAAAATTATCACACTAAAATCTCCAAAATATCACAGTGTAAATGCATATTATAAATAGAGCACCATTATGTTATAATATGACCACCACTTCTGTCATATGAGCCGTACTGCTCTGTACTGCTGAGACGTCATGGGAGAGAAATCAGGCAACCGAGTACAGGATTCCATCTTTGTATAAAGCAGGGAAGAATCAATTAGTTTTAAACTGTAAGTTTTAGGATTAGTTTATTTTTGCTTGGCACTTCATAGATGAATCCACTTACAGACCCCTAATCCTGAGTATAAACAATGCATCTGTACCAGCGATCCCAAATTGGTGCTTTCCTTCTAGCAGCTGAAAAATAATAAAATGCTTCAGGAACTGAGCGTCTGTATCCAATTTCACTTTTGGCTTAGTTAAGCAAAATCATCATCCCTGAAAAAGGCTTTCAATGTTTCTCAAGCTGGTTTCTTTGCTGAGGCAGCTCTTTTCATGAAATCATAGAATAATCTCTGTTATTTTTCTTTTCTTTTTTTTTCTTCTTCTTAAATGATGCACTGTCTCTTTAAGGGAAAATCAGGTTATTGATTAATTGATTATATGCTGCTCACAAATGCCAACTTAAGCACAAGTAAAGAGACACTACTGAATGTTCATAACTCAAAGCTTGCAAGGCCATACTACATGTTTGCATAATTATCATCTCCTACTTTAATGAAGACACAGCACAATGCTTGGTTGGTGTAATTTACACAATCTATCAAAACTATGTGAAATTCTCTATACCTACAATGGGAAACTGCAACCCACATGTAAATTACAGAGCTTGGCCTGATTGTTAAGTCAGGGCATTAGTATTCCAGGGCTGTAGTGGGAATGTTAGTCTTTATAAGGTGATGCTGGGAGTCTTCAGAGGAAATTAAAGTGCATGGGGCTGGCTTATAACTTGTTAGTGAGAGCCATGACATTTGAAAATGATTAGCAGAAAATAGAGTTTTTATTTGGATACTCAATAACCTAGAAGTGTCGAAATAATAAATGGCTCATAGAAAAATATCACCCACTTGGAGAGGGGAAGCGAGTATTACAAACAACAATAGTACAATACCAGCATCTACTGTTTGTTCAGGATTTGTAGCACAGACTTAAGGACATGTGCTTTCTTGTAGGGATTTAAATCATAGCTCTATAATTCAGTACCATGAAACCATGGGGGATTCTCACTTTCTTGGTGTCGAATTTGCTCCATCTGCAGAAGGGTGTAAAAGTAGTCTCTTCATCACAGTCAGGAATATATAGCAATACGGGGTATGTGGTAGTTAGTACTGAATGTGGCTACACGCTGCAGAAAGCAGAGTACACAATGTTAAAACCTCACATGACAACTAATCTAGAATGGCTCGGTGTGAGGGTTGTAGAAAGAGTCAAAAGGTCATCATGGGCTAAGAATCTCTTTTTTGTCTGTCACCCCGAAGAGGGAAGCCAACAACCATCCCTGTGAAATTCAGCAGTTCTCTCTACTGTCCAGGCTGAAAGAAGGAAGCAAGTGGCAGAAGTCAGTGGTGCTTAGCTTGGGATACGAGCCTGCTATTTTCTGAAATCTTACTACCTATACATTTACCACAACTCAGCTCACACATGAACTGTTTCAACTAAAGGGGAGTCTTGGAAATAACATTTTAACGGACATATGTTGCTTGGAATAAAGCTGACTCATGTACATAATAAGAAAGGAAAGGGAAAATAATATTTCATGAGTGATAGCTGTTATGGCACTCTAGCTATACAGATTCATAAATATTAGTCAATATTGTTATTTTAATTCTTCTGTATATTCCCCAAGAACACTGAGATCTTGGTGTATAAATCATAAAGCAGATACATATTTAAATGGATTTAAGTATCTATGTATAAGTGAGAAGAAGTAAGGACAGAGAATAGTGGGAAAGACAAGAACAGAGGATTGAGTGCTGTTTCACACTCTGTCATTTGGCATAGTAAACACAGTCAGAACCAGGGCAGCTGATCACCAATGCACAAAGAATTGCCAAAACTTCATGGAAAGAGGTAGTGGGTACCCGAGGCCCTAGAGAGCATCCATCAGGCATAATTGTCAGTCAAACTAGTGACAGTTCCCATCAGAGGTTTGCTACATATTGCCTGAAACTCCTAAGAGACATGTAAGGAAGCCATCGGAAGGCATCAAAAGTTTCAGAGAGAGAAGTAATTATAGCAATGGGGATGAATTCAGGTTTCACTTATGATAATTTTTATAAAGATTTAATATAACGCCAGTGTAGCCAAACTGATTTGTGCTGTGTATGTGAGGTAATATGAAAAGTTTCATACAGGCTTATTTCTCAAATATCTTATGAAATCACTTTGAATTGAGTGTGGTTCACCTCTACAAGCAAGTGAAAGATCAACGAGGTAGACTGCCTTGCTTCTCTTACTAGAGAAGGTTCTAACCCTGGGACTTAATCTCATCTCCACAGTCATAACATGAGTTCAAAGACTGGTTGAAAATACTGAGTGACACTATTCCTCATTTTCAGAAAGAATGCACATAAAAAAATAGAGTGATTTTCAAGAATGTGTACATATCATATAAGAATCATCTAGAAAGTGTGTTAAAACTTTTTTCCCTCCTGAGTCTGTCCTTAACTCGGTAAGTATGAGGTGGCACCATGACCTGCAACAATGATGTGGCCAAATCTGAGAAGAGTGCTCGCATGCCTAGGATGGATGAAGCAACACTGTTCTTCTCAGAAGGGGCACCCAAGAACAGATCATCCTAAAACAGGAAGAAACGTCTTGGTGAGGATGACATACTCTACATGCATTTTACATTTTACTCTTAGGAGATAGGTGATATTCTTTGAAGAAAAATATTTATTATAGAACTTCTTTAAATTTGTGGGTAATTGTGAATAGAAAACAGAAAATTCGATGTATCACACATCAAGTATTTGTTAATATTAAAAATGGACATGAATATATCATACTTATAAAAAGAATCATCAATCAACGTTGGTACATTACTGACAACTAAGATCCATACTTGGTTCAGATTACATTTTGTTTTTACCTGAAGATGACACAGCAAGTTATCCTATGGTATTTTAGCAGTATGACTTCTTAGTATCTATTGGTACAGTTCGCTTATTTCTCAGTTTTAGGAAAGCTTTGAAGAATATGGGTCAGACATTTGTGGAAATGCAGTTAAGGGAACACTGGTTGGGTTGTATTTTTTGTTCATTTTATAAACTGGATGTAGGGTTATTTAAAAAGAGGAAAGCTGAGTAGAGAAAATGGTTAGATTAGGCTGGTCCACAGGCAAGTCTGTGGAGCATTTTCTTGATTAATGACTAATGTGTAAGGGCCTAGTGATGTGGGATTCCCTTCTGTATACTGTGAATATCACTGGTTAATAAAGGAACTGCTTTGGGCCTATAGCAGAGTTATAGAGGAACAGAGCTAGGCAGGGAAAACTAAACGGAATGCTTAGAGAAAGGAGGCCGAGTCAGGGAGTGGCCATGTAGCCCTGCCTGAGATAGACACTGAAGCTTACCCAGTAAGCCACAACCACGTAGCAATACACAGATTAATAGAAATGGGTTAAATTAATATGTAAGAGGTGGTCAATAAGAAGCTAGAGCTAATGGGCCAAGCAATAATTTAATTAACAGAATTTCTGTGTGATTATTTCAGGGCTATGTGGCCAGGAGCCAACAAGCAGCCTCCTCACTGCAGCCCAGCCCTCTATAGGCAGTGCACGCCCTCATCGTCCCTTCAGTTCTTGCTTCCAGGATTCTGCATTGAGTTCCTGCTCTGACTGCCAACTTTACAATGAAACATAAACTATCAGGTGAAATAAACCTTTCCTCCTCAAATTGATTTTGGTTATGCTGTTTATCACAGCAACAGAAAGCAAGCTTGTACAGGCTATTTCTTTTTCTCCTGAGAAGGGAGTTATAGATTTAAAGGAGGAAGGTCACACTGGTACCATTCTCTTCCCATCATATCAAAGGCACATACTGTCAAGACAATCTATCAATGTTAGCTGTTATCTTCATCATCTGGATGAGAATGAACTGTGGCACCTGGCTGCCAGGTTTTCCACTGAAAGTATTCTGCCCACCACTAGATCACACGTTCTTCTCTTTGGAATTAGATCACCAGACACAGTCAATCCTCAGCAGGGTGGGGGGTTAGATTTGTTTCTACCTGCATGATAGTGGAATGTTTCTATACATACTTTGGATTTGTTCTATATGTACGACTATAATCTAATTAATTATTTATTTACACATATATTTATATCAGTACGGGGTCTGATAATTATTTGAAATATTTTGACACAATTTCTTGCTTGTACATTCCATATTTGACCACCCAGAGCCATTCCCAGTAACTCTTGGGTCCCTTTGCTGTCTGCCACTATTATAGATGTTTTTCTTCCTTACCATAAACAAGAACTTCCTTATTCTTTACTGTCTGGCACTCTAAGATGCCCCAGGCTTATCTTGTACCTTTTCTACCCTAGCCTTAGACTCAGCTATTTCTCCGAGGAAATCTTGCTGTTTCTATTGCAGAGTGTGGTGAGAAATGAAAATGCGGATGCTAAGTAAGGAGAATATATTAGAATATCCTTGCTTTGAAATTAATAAGTTCTACACTGGTGTGCTTTAAGAGTCAACACCAGGTCAGGGATCTTCTTCCAGGGCAGGTAACTTCCCTAAAGAACAAATGAAACATTGAATATTTCTCTCCGCAAAGATAAATAGCCTGCAATCTTTATGACCTTATTGATGAAACATATGAGTTTGACTAATGATTCTGACCCCTTTATAGAGATTCCTAACAGCAAAGATAGAAAGTACATTTCAAAGGGATGGAAGACAGGAAGTATCAGGACAACCAAGCAGCAACATTATTCTCAAGATCATCATTTAATGTTCATTATTATAACCTTTATTAATCAGAATCTTCAGAGAAAAGACAAAGAAAGAGCTATATAAATGGATATAAATTGAAAATTATGGGCTGGGCTACTCGCTTTTGGGGTATAAAATGTACAGAAATTCTTTGATGGTACATTAGTAGTTTGGGACACTACTATATACCAAAGATCATCAATGCATTTTCAAGTTGAGCTAAAAGGAATCAGATGGGCACACTAGGATCCAGCAGAGACTCATGCTGCAGTGCACAGTATAAATTTGTTTCCCCAGTTACCATATCTCCGTGTTAGAAATCACTGCCTAGTGGCACCTGCCCTTCTCTGAGCAATCCGTTCTTTCAAGATCCCTATAAAATTATTAGGAGAAGCCTTACGGGCAGAGCCTCTTCATTCTAAAATCACAGTATTTATTCTGCCAGTTGCTTCTTAGATGATCTTGTCACTTCTTCCTGTCCCTTTATCCCAGTCTTCTCATACATCTGCTGGAGATGAGGCTAGACCCAGAGGCACAGTTGTCACATGTGCTCACTCATAAGTGGTCTTTGAACATGAAGCAAGGAAAGCCAGCCCACAGATCACAGTCTCAGAGAACCTAGATAACAGTGGGGACCCTGGGAGAGACATGCATAGATCTGGTCTACGTGGGTAGTGGAGGAAGATGGGATTTTCTGGCTAGATTGAGAGCATGGGGACCTTGGCAGAGGGTTGGGGGGTGGGGGGAGATGGGTAGGGAGGGGAGTGGAGAGAAATGTAGAGCTCAATGAAAATCAATAAAAAGGAAAAAAAAAGAAGAAAAGGCTAGTGAACAGAGCACCATTACTGGTGATAAGAACTAGAGCCAACATGGAGCAGAAAACTAGGTCTCAGCAGTGAAATACGAAGTACAGTGTCCCATAGGGGAATCCTTCTTCCTTTTCAGGCACCTCATTTGCCCAACTGCGCCCCTTTTCACTTAGGAATTCATTCTGACGCTATTGCTTGCTTTCTCATATTTTTCATATTGGTTGCTCATATTTCTCATTTAATTCATTTATATCTTAATAACAAGGATACCTCACCTTGAGTCTATTTTTTTCCAAACCGTGTAAGTCTTCTTCCCAACCATTTTGTTGACTGTAGAGACATAGGTATTTTTGTTTGTTTTTGTTATTTTTTTGTTATTTTTTTTTTGGCAGGGTTTTTCTGTATAGCCCTGGCTGTCCTGGAACTCACTCTGTGGGCCAAACAGGTCTCAAACTGAGAAATCAGCCTCTTTCTTCTTCTCAAGTAATCAGATTAAAAGTATGTGCCATCACACCTGGTTAAAGATATTTTCTTTATATTCTTTATAAAACTCCTATAGGGTACAGTCACATATAATATGTCAAATGTCAATTTAATAAGCACCTGTACCATGAATGAATAAAATCAGAAATAGTTTAGCGTGTGTTACATGTTAAAGACTGAAGGTTTCTGTCTGTGTAATATATTTTTCATCTAACTATTCAGTGATGCTTTACAAATTTAGGGAATTAGGACCCTGAACCTTCATGACATCTTTGACAGTGCCAATATTTGTACCAAGGTATGTAAAAGTGTTTTATGGTTACCCACTGTTAGGTTTGTGATGGGGGGTTGCTCACTAAATGTTTCTCGGGTCCTGTTTCTCACCTATCCAACAGCACAGCCATTTAAAACAACCCCAATTACCTTTCTGTGTTCGACCAATCATTTTACATAAAAGACTCAGCCTCATTTGCCAAGCCATCCTTATTTCTGTGGTCTTGTCTTGGCTTCTCCATTAGTTTCTAGAACATGAATATTTTAATATTGTGCCTCATCCCAATTCTCAGGAATGAGTGTCCTAAGGTAAACCCAGAGTCTATGCTTGGGATTACTATGTAGGAAGCAATTATTTATACTTCTCTTCCCTTTTTCATATTCAGCAAGGGAGTTGACAAATACCTTGGATGTCTTAGGACCAGGACTCATGGAGATAGCAAATTGTAGAGTTCACACATTTGCATTTAACATTTGAGGGATTTTCTTGACTTTTATTTTCTCACAGGCACTCTGGAAGGTTGCCAGTAAAATTATTAACAGAGTACATACAAAAGAAAAAAAATAACCAAGGAGAATTAAATGGGAGGTGGGGAGAAAAAGATCAGAGGGTAGCCCTGTTTGAGTTAAATAGTTCAGGAAATTAGAAGTTTGCCTTGTGGTTTGCTGAACATTCGAAAGCAGTATACACAGGGGTACCATGAGAGTCTGTGCAAGCCCATGAATGACCAGCATGTGGAAATAAGTTGTGAGCAAACTGTTACACACAATGGAACTCAAAAGACACCTTCATACTTAAAGAGGTCCATCTGTTCCTGGCAACAGAGAAGTGTTGCTGGCTTTATCAACAGAGTGATAGGCCAAAGCAAGCCGTCACTGTAGAGTGTTCACTCTGATTACCCTGCAAGATTAGATTGTAAGGTCTCAGCGACCTGATAAATAGCAAAGAGGCAAGTTTTCTCCAATCAGGCACCCATACTCTCTGGACTGTTGGAAGTACAACCTCTTAATAGACCTTGCTTCTGGCCCCGTGTGGTGAGCAGAGTACTAATCGCTTGGTGGTGTTCTGCTGAGCAGTAACATTAACATCAGCTGAAGACATTACAGACCAGTAGAAAAGAAACACAAAAACACCGAGATTCTTCCCATATGCATCTACACGAGAGTGGCCTGATACAGGGAGACCAACAATCACACTTTACAGGAATCTGCTCCATATTGACACTGTAAATCCTACTTCTTCACCATACAATTCCTCTAGCAACCCAGGCAGTGCAATACTGTTCTTTTTGTGTGTCTTTCTTTCTGTAATTCTCAGAACCTCTGCCTTGGATTTTGTTCTGCCTTTGTTCCTTAATTCTTTGCTGAAAATTGATTGAATTCTCTTGCTAAGTTATAGCTAGGGAAATGCAGTTTCCCTGGGAGGCGGTTCACCCCTCTATAAATAGAATTTAACTCTGAGGGGAAAAGGAAAACAGCAGCCTTACATAACCTTTCACAAAAGCACTACTCTTTTTCTAGCAGGACCAGAGAAGGGCCTACAGTTCATGAGCTAAGCAGAAACTTGTCTCACCAGTGGGAACACTAGTGATTTTCATTCAGATTGATCCAGTCTGCACAGCTGAGCCCTCATGGCCTCTCCTACTCCACTGTGATTTGGAGCTCTGGTTAAAGCTTGTCTCTCAACCAGGCAGGGCAGAGCAAACGCTTCAAAGCCTCGCGCTGAGATAGCTCCCTGCCTGAAAGCTTTACTCCTCTCTAAACATTTCAGTTAAGCCCTTTCTTTCCCATCACAGAAGCTCAGACAAATGAGCAGTTGGTTTGTTTCATGCCCCCAAGACCATTTCCAATCAAAAGGCAAGGTTCAGTTTGGGGTCGCTTCCACCAGGGTCTCACTTTTAGCATGTGTGTACGTTTCAGAACTGACCTGAAGGACACAGGGTGGAAATGACTCAGGGCTCCAGCCTCCCTTTTTATGTGCCTCCCTGTTCTCCTGAATCATAGTATTTTCCAGAGAGAAGAGAGTGGCTGGAGGGAGAAATGGGAAATGAAAACTAGCAGACCCTTTTTGAAGTGTATAGTCTCCTTGAGAATAGGAGGGGAAGGGAGGAAGACTGAATACTCAAGCAACTTCCAAGGGCTTTCTATCTCCAGGAAAATGAAGCATGTCATGACCTCTGAGAGTACTGTAGCAGCAAACAACAAGCCAGAAGCCCCTTTGATGTGTGGACAGTTTGCCATTGTAAGACCTAAAGGTAGGCCACCCAAAGATGGTGAAAACTAAGTTTGAATTCATGTGGTCAGGGCACTTCACTGCATTTATGCTCTGTTTGGCTGATCAGTTATGGTTGTAAGGACTGGGAAAATCTCTGTCTCCTAGATCAATGTTTCTAAATCACCTTTCACCCCAAAGACAAAGAAGCAAGTCAAGGCACTGGCCGGGTTTTCTGAATATCTGAGTCCCCAGGTGATATGAATATTTTTGTTCTGTGGACAATAGCTCAAACAGCTGTTGCAATACCTTGAGACAACGAGAACCAGTGCAGTGGTTGAGTATCACAGTCTTCTGAAGATTAAAAACACCAATAAGACTTGAATAGTTATCAGAGATTCTAAATTACTAGTACGAAGAGAGCCTAAACTGAGGAAGAACCCAAAAGAGAGATGCTCCCCGAGAGAAAAGACCACAGGGATATAATCTACCTATTCCTTTTGTTAACAAAGCAAGAACCAGCTTCTAGGCATTCATGCTAGAGAGCGAATTCAATACCTCTGAAGAAAACGCATGTAGCTAAAATAAAAAGAAGTCATAATTAATGATTGCTTGAATGTAGAATACACAGAAATTTGTTATAGGCTACCAAATTTGATCAGTGTCACAGTGAGGAATGACCTACTAGGTGTTATGCTTTAAACCCCTAAATCCAGCAAAGGCACGAGCCTAGACTCACTAACCCATATAGATGTCAAAATTGTTAGTAAAGTATGATTTCTTTTATTTCTTACACACACAAACAAAATAATGCATTTGAAGAGGATTTTACAATGGGTGCCTATGTTTGTGAATGTAGCATTTGTAAAATCCATCTTAATACAGGGCAAATTATGTTAACAACAGATTCTATTTATGAAATAGTAATTACAAGTGAATTGAAATACAAACTCTATATATTTAAGCACTGGAGTGATTTTTATCACCAGTTTAGGGTTGGAACATATAGGCTGATTTTCTATTCATTTGAAAGATGGGGGTGTGTAATGCAGTGGCCATAAGTGTTTCAGTCAATCGCATTACTTGGATAGCTTTGTTTTGTATTCTAGATTGCGTCTGCTCTGTCTTTATGTCCAGAGACCACAGAGCCTGACCCTGGAAGTAAAAACTGACTCAATAGCAAAACTATTATTGGGTACAGTAATATGATGTAGTTGCAAGCCACTGAGTTTTTGATCAGCAAAGAGAACATTTAACAATATTTGAAGAAACAGCAATGCAGAGAAAATGTGGTGGGATGTAGCATACGGAAGTAGAAATGATCTACACTTTTAAACAAAGCTTAGTCTCACTTTTTCTCTTTAGTTCATTGAGAGAAATTAGATACATAGTTTTCGGGAGGCTACACAAAGAGGAAATGCCCCCATGTCAATGCTAGTCCTACAAACAAGTGAAATCCTGTTCTCTCTCTCTGCGCAGTGGAATTGGCTTCCTGAACACACTCATAAATAAACTTTTACCTTTTCTTAGCTCTCCATATTTTCTAAAACTCTCTCTCTTTAACTGTATTATGTCTATTCATAAAATCCAACAGTCCACAAGTAGGAGAGACTGGCTTATAAATTCATAACTGACTGATGAATGAGGGAAAAAGTTTTCTATGCAATTTATGTAAATTGTATGATGTTTGACATGTTGCTTGGACTAAATACCTGGTATCATTTTGGGGTAGGTCTTCTGTCCTTTGGTTTCTGTGGCCCACTTTGGATCTCTGCCAAGTGTGGTGGCTTTTGGTCCCCTGGCAGAGAGTATTACCGTGCCACACACGAGGGAATGAACTTGAGCTACAGAGAAAGGCTAAAGGGAGCTAAAGCAAAGAGCTAGGCAGAACCTTAGGTCAGGTGTTGTTTACCTAAATTTTAAATAATATAAAAATGTTAAAGAATGCTCCTTGATATGAGCTCATTCCAACAGATTCCGCAAGTTCCCAGAATGTGAAAATCTGTTGGTGGAGGACAAAGATGACTTTGCAGCATCACCTAGCTCACTACCCTACAGTGGGTTCCTGAAGCAAGATCGGAGTTCTCCTACCACGGGGTTGACACAATCACCTCTTTCTCACGGCCTATCTCCCTCTGCTCCCTATCAAACACCCTCTTCTTAACTTCTAATTTATTCTTCCATGGCCAGCTCAACCCCAGTTTTCACAATCTGCTTTTTGGCTGCCTTCACTGTTTTCAGTGCTTTATCATTGTAGAGTAATGGATTTATTTCTATTTGTTGCTAATTTGAATGGGCTCCTAACTCCATCACCACCTAAACAAGGTGCCTGGACCACTCAATAAATGTGTAGGAGCCATGGGAGTGTGCCAATGTGTTTATAGAAAACTTGCCAAGATCTGAAAGAAAAACCATGATAAATTTCACTCTTCTCACATGTATGCCTTAGTTTATTTACATTGTACTACATCTTATTTTACCCCTTATTTTATCTTCTTTTTATTGGTTATTTTTTTTTTAACTGAGACATAATTTGGTTTTGTAATCCAAGCTAGTCATAAACTCACTTTTTGGTCCAAGGTGCTCTCATAATCATAATTTTCCATATTTCAACCCCTAAATTCTTGGATAAAAGCACCTATGTGCCATTGCTTTCAACTTAGTTTAAATATGGCTTATTTCACCTGTGATTGACAACTATTTACACCCAATGCTTCAAAACAAAACAAAACACATACACACACATAAAGAAATCCCCAGTCAATCTAAGAATTCTAAGAATATAGGGATAAGAGAATCGGTTCTGTCAGCCAACCTTGCCAGTATTAACATATTAATGGTAGAATGTGTAAAAATTATAGTTGACATTTTTTCAGTCTCCCCGCTTTGTGTTTTTTTTTTTAATGAGCACTTCGTTCTACCCTACATGCCATTCACTCATCGATGTATGTGCCTGTCTCATTGACTTAAAGATAACTCATGAAAGGCAGACGTACATTAACACATTCCATTTAGCACATCATAATCCCTGTTAAATATCCATAATGATGATCTTGATTTAAATATTTGATCTCATTTGATCTGATGATAATTATTAATAATTATCTTGGGCTTTTGAGAAACTACATGAAAAGTGAGAGCCCAAGTTTTGGAAGACAAAACCCAAATCCCTGGGCATAACATGGGGAAGAGCATATGATGAACCTACATTTTACAATGCATTACTTGGGAAATCTTATCGAGAAAATTACACGAAATTTAAGGCCTTTGGTTAAATGAAAGAGCTAAATAAACTAGAGGGAGTTCAGTGTATTTTTTAAAAAATGTAAGTGTGATTAAGATTCTGGAGGGATAAGAGGAAAAACTAAGTGAACTATTTTGCTATGGTTAGATTAAATAAAGATGACTCCGGGAAACAAAAACAACTTAGAGCGAAAATGATTTAGCCTTCTCTGGACCACAGAAAAGGCTGTGTCATTGCAAAGGGAAAACAAGAACCCTGGTTCTATAGCACAGGTGTTGAGAAGAATATTTGGAACAGCATTATCTAAGATAAATCACAAAGTGAATTTCCAACAGCAAAAACTATTGTGTTGATGAAATGTTTCTCGGGGGAAGGAGTCAACAAACCATCCCTTGAGATGCTTCAGATCAGGGAGAAAATAACCAGAAATTGTCCTGTGGGGAACATCTCTGTCCAGACATTAGACATGAAAGGCAAAGCTTTGCAGATTTTCTCTCTAATTTATATTCTTCTGCAATCCCATGAGGCTGAGCAAAGGCATGGCAACAATGGCTGGAGCAGTCTCGATGCAGACGATGCAGAGGCTTGCTTAGATGCCTCAGCCATGGCTCACATCTCTGAGTCAGCACAGAGAGCAACCTGCTAGAGGCCACTTCCAGCATACTCAAATGTTGTACTTATTCCAGAGTCCTTTGTTAACCTGCTCAGTGAGACCAACTGGAATAAATTAAGAACCTATATAAAAGATGAAGGCATATATGCACAGGCTGTCTTAAACCAACAATCAAATACGCTGTAAATTTGACAGTGATTTTTTTTGCCTATGCATTTTATTTGTATTGGAAACATATTCAAGGTCAAATGACCAGATTAGGATGCATTTTTACTAAGATTTGGTATCTACCATTAGGACTGCAATTCAATCTTTCTTTGGTTCCATTACACTCAGGAGAGGCCTAACGTGCCTACAATTAAGCCTGGTGCCCCAGAACTGTGTTTCTTTATAACCTGATGTCTATACAGACATCATAGACAGGGTAAGTAAAGATACAGAGAAAGAAAAAAGGTTGTTCATTAGAATAAATAATCTTAAAATGACTAAGGGCATTTTTTTCTAGATAAATTAAATGTGCATTTTGGGAAAATGCTTAAGAAGTGTCTGGGGAAAGATAAACTTGGTGTAATATAAGGTAACTTACTAAAAGTTAGACTACTGATGATATCTAAGTTTAAAATCAAAGGGTTGGTTAGTAGGTAAAACAGAGTAAACCACCAATAAAATGACTAAGATAAAATGGATGTTCAGTTGGAGAAACAGAATCATAGAAGTATCTTGCTGCAAACACAAATGGCCAACAAATTTATGAGAAAAAAAATGTGCACTTTTATTAGCAATCAGGGGAATGCAAATTAAACCCATAATGAGATGTTAATTCACATCCACCAGATGAAGGCAAATTAAGCAAATGAAAATACCAAGTGTTGGTGGAGACATGAAACAAAGAAAATGTTCATATGTTCCTGGTGTGGGGCTATAATAAATGTGGTATGCCATTGACAATTAATATAAAGATGTCCATTATATGGCTCAGAATTTCCATACCTACATGGATGCCTGGAAATGGTGATTAATTTTTACTGGACAATGTCTAGAAAAATGCTGAAACAATCAAGATAGATAACAGAAAAGTTGGAGTTCAAAAGAGTCTGTCAACAACAGCTTAGGTTAGTTATAATCAACTAATGTCATGGATACTACACAGTAGAGGGATTGAGTGTAGCCATATGCACAGACACAGGTATTCTCAGATACTTAATGTTTAGCCATAAGGCAAATAAAAAAAATGTATTTCTTTGATTACAAGCACACACAAGGAAACAAAATAGTATGTTAAAGAAAGATGCATTTGTGGTAATGTTACAAATTGAAAAGGTTAACACACACACACAAAACCTGTCAATGGTGTTTTGTATAACTATTATTATTATCTTTAGTGTTACTATTAATTACTCCAGACACTATATGTATATATGTGAAGCTCGTAATGCAAGTAAATTATGTGATGTTGTAACCAAGAAAGCATTAGCATTGCTCTGGTCCACACCTCCATTAACATGGAAACTTATGTTTCATGAAAAACAAACGACATCCAAATTAATATATCAGATTTCAGAAACACCACAAGCCTATTAATTAAATACATTAGGGCTCTTTCCTTTAACAAGGGAGTTGGGTCCCCATTTAGAGTCGGTCTTCTTGCATGAAAGACAATCTCCATAAAACTGAGAAAAATAAAATAAAAAAAAGGGGACAGGGAAAAGTTTCAACTAGACATAAAAATGTAAAGAAAAGATATTTTCTGAATACAGGATCAATTTTCTTAATATGTCACAACTAGAAACTTGTGTCCTAAATTAAACAAAAGCAATGTTATATCTTCAGGCTTTTAGAAACAATCAGTGTAATGTAAATACGGTATCAGAGTGATGACCTGAATAGAAGACAAAGAGGCTAAATCATATTCTCCATCTTGAACAGCAAATGAGTGGAAAAATTTCTCTAAAATTCTATTGGTGAAAATCTAAATCCCAACATGAAACTTCACTTATTAAACAAATGGCCTGAGTTAGAATCATTTATATCACATCTAATTATTTTATATTCCTATGAAAATTTAAATATAGATTTAAGCACATTTTAAACAACCTAGAATAAAACTATATTGATAATCTTTCTTGTCAGGTTACAACTCCATCGAGTAATATTTTATTACATATGTTCTGAAGAGCCAACAAGTTCAACAGAACGTGTTTGTACTAGATAGTCTGGAAATTGCCTTTCCTTAAGATCTGCATGTAAAAGAAAACTGTTGTGAAATTTTAGTTCAACTACGTAAAGATGTGTTGCACTTGTTATTATGTTAAGCTGTGTTGCTGTTTTAACTTGCCTGCCTAATGCAACTGATTGGTCTAATAAAAAGCTAAACAACCAATGGAGAAGGAGGAGGTATGGACTTTCAGGCTGGGAGAGTAAGTAGCAGGAAGAACTTAGGCTCGGAGAAGAAATAAAAGGGAGTCCCAGTAGTCAGCCAGCGAGACACAGAGGAAGCTGAAAAGTAGGACATACAGTTGAAAGAAAGGCAAAAAGGCCCAAGGCAAAATGTAGATGAAGAGAAACAAGGAAAAAATTTCTAAACTGCAATGAATGCCCAGGGAATTCTGTGTAAAAGGTATCTAAGAGAAGCTACAGCACCAGCTGTGGTAGTACACATTGGTAGGATTTGCTGAAGGAGACAGAGGCAGCAGGATCGCAAGTTTGAGACCAGACTGAGCTAACATTTGGCCCCACCCCTAATAGGAGAGCTGCCCCACACAAACTTGGGAAAGTTAGCCCCACCCACCACCATGAACCTGGGAGAGCTGGCTCCACCCCTCACCTGAGGGTAGTTGTCCCAGCAACCTGAACCTATCAACTCAGCTGCCACCCAGGCACACATCCATGGCTTAAAGTTGGCACACCTCCACATCTGTCCCATCTATGATCTACTGGAGTGTTTGAAAGGACTGATCTTGCAGAACTATAGCCACAAGATCTCTATGGCTCTATGCAAGAATATATACTAGAGAAATATAATCAATAAATCTGAAATGATTTTTGTGCTTCTGTGCCAGACTTTCCCCCCAAGAAATGAAAGCTATGCACACTACGGTTGTTAAAAAAACCTGTTCATAGAAAGCAATATATACTCATATGACCATTGGCAAGTTATCCTCAATATTGAAAACAGAAGTTTGTTCAGTCATACACATTATTACATATTTCTAAATCATACCATAGCACAAAGTTGGGATATTTCTGAACTATCAAGGAAAAATATTTTTACTTAAGAGTTGTGTTCAAGGGGATTTTTAAACCTCAGGCTAAATTTGTCAGAGAATTTTAGAGCTCTAATGCAATTTTGATCACCAATCAGCCAACCTGTGTTTCTTCACACTAGTAGAGTGCTGAACCTCAGAAGCACACAGCGAGGGAGATAACAGTCATGCGGAAGAAGGAAATGTGCGGTATGAAATTGTGCTGCAATTTACCTGAGTGCTGTGATTATAAAGGTGCATAATAATTTGCACTTATTTTTTTTTTTTGCTGTTGCTCATTTGGCATATATAACATGTAATTTTCTCTCGTGAATTTTTTTATTGGTCTACAGAGAAAACAATCCGATTACCTATCCTTTCTCATCAGCAAGTTGAATATTCACTTTATACAGTCTTAGTTTGAGGGAAAGTATCTTAAATATATTGGGATAGGGCAATGCCATGGATATTAGAAGGACACTGAGAAATGCTCTGAATTTTGAAAAGAGAAGGTATTGACGTAGAATAAAGTTCTCTATTTTAACTTAGTAATAACAGTGTGGCCAAATCACTTGCCTCGGTTAGCATCACCCACTACTTTAGAGGGCTCACTCCTTTCTCAAAGCTTGTGAACTCTGGGATGCTGATAGTCCTGGCTCAGAGGCAACAGGTGAGTCTCCTAGTCTAACAGTATTGCTTAGCTCTTTTCTGAGTAGTTTATTCTTCACTGAAAGAAGCACTCAAAAACATTTTAAAAATTATTTTTAAGAAAAATCCCAAGTCTTCCAAAGTGTAATATAACATGGCTAAGCAAAATGCCTATGGAACAAGGGCTTGATTTCTCAATAAGAAAGGCTTTACTGGGTTACATCTAGAGGGTGGCCTTGATACCATACTATGATATAGAGAAGGCAGCTGAATTCTCCAGGGACAGCCAACAGAGAAGAAAGCAGACCACAGTAGGTCGCTTAAAAATTCATGGGGTATTATCCAAATATTGAATTTGGTGTGTTCCAACCCTGAATCAATGATACCAAGCCAGGACACAATAGGGTCATGAAATTCCCAAGACTTTCTCTGTTCTGTCAAACTGACATAGAAAAGACAGAAAAGGAAACATCATGTTTATATTTTATTAATTGAATGTTCACCATACTCTCCATTCCATTTCAGAGGTTATGATATTTTCTATTATATGATGATTTTTATCAGTAATTAATCAAGCAATCCTCAGTGAATTTGTGTCATTATTATCTTAACCCAAGCAACACTAGGTTTTCGGAAACTTACGTATACGGTTCATCTAAAAAACTATCAGTGTAGGTATATGAAAACGTATCATTTGAGAAGATACGTTTGCAACAAATACCCAGACGCAGCAACCTGTTTCTAATTTGACATGAGTTTCTGATGGTAATCCAGGCCAGGTCTGTGGCAACTGGGGAGAGTTGGACACAAGCCAACAGGACGTCACTAATGAAGTCATGAGCTCCCTTATGGACACACTTGGAGAAGGCAGGGACTGGGAAAAGCTGCTTCTGTGCAAGTACCATCATGCTTTAATGAAAGACGATGATTCATGGCAACCATATCCTTTACTAATTACCCTAACAGGGAAAAGTCCTGAGGAGAAAGTCTCATATACATAGTTTAAGGTGGTAAAATTATTCATAAAATTGTAAGACTATCTGCTCTAAGCAATCATCTTAGGACAGTCTCTCAAGGAAGGACGCGATTCACAAACTTCAGCTCTTCTTTGCATTCAGGGCCAGCAAGAAGAGCACGGCCAAGATGACAGGATTTAAAGCAGTCTGTGTGCCGAGGACAGAGATCATCCTACATTCCTTGGCATTACTGTGTGCTGCTAGTAACATCTCAGGAACAATCACATACATAGGAGAAATCCTAGAATGCTGAATATATACGGTGGGAGGCATAAACCAAGAAGAGAGAAACGTTCTCATAAAAAGTATCTTTGAGGTAACTGTGCTGGGATTCCCTTAGATGGTGCATTATTCCTTCATTCTAGAGACAAACCAGCAATAAAAACAGCAGCGAACTATCCCAGCTTTACAAATGAACCTCCTACTCCAAATGTCAGATTCCTATTGGCTTAGACAAGACTCCAAAGGAACAGTCTGGCTGTGTTCCATTCAAGACAAAAGTTCATCCTCCCCAATGAAGCAAGGAAGTCTGCAGAGAGGTTAACTTGCCAGGGAGTAAATGGAACACACACACACACACACACACACACACACACACACACACACACATGCGCGCGCGAGCACTAAGAAGTTATAAATCTTTTCCTGAAAAAAAAAAGTGTCTATCAGGCCCTCACAGTAGCCTTGCTGTTAAGAGCATTAAAGCAAATGCACTGAGCCTAATATATTCACATATAACACATGTGCGGGCCATTTCCCATGCTTCATCACTCAGAGGGCAGCTGCTGCAGGGTGGAAAATGGATACTGTGGCAGGTCACTGGTGATTTATACTGCAGCATGCGCAGAACAGAGGAGGGCCTGCTTACCCAGGCAACCCCAGGCCCTGACACCCCCCTTCCATAGAGCAGCAAGTGCGGAAGGAGCACCTGACCTACTGTGGCTGTCAGAGTAAAAGGGGGGCTGGATAGAGCCAATAACAAGCCTCACTTGGTTATGTCTAGCGTGCATAAACTCTCACCAAACGTAACACAAACATATATTAATAATTAAATACTTCATGGGTAAACCGCCTGTGGGGTTCATTAACATCTGAAATTCCCTTCTTACCTGAAATCCTGGGACTCTACCTGGTGCCTCTGCACAGGACTCACATCAAAAGAAAAAAAAAAGAAAAGAAAAGAAGAGGGCACCCCCACAAGAGCAAACTAAAAAGACACTCTCTTCTGCTTTCAGCTTCAAGCCCTCACTCCACACAGACACTGTTCAGGGATGTCCTTTTTGTCGTGGCATAATAATCATATTCAAATCGACAACTTCCACATTTTGCCTAGGAAGAGGGGAAGGACCAACCCTATTGTGCTAGTCTCCATAATCCTTTGTTACCGATCAACAAAGTCTTTAAAAACCTTCTGCTGAGTCGGAATTTCAATGCCGGTGAACTAGACATTTGGCCTTATTAAGGGCACCTCCTACTGGTCCTTTCTTAGAGCGAACTATGCTTCTTCCGTGCCATGCTCCCAAAAAATTGCTACTAAGGAAAAGGGTAATATTCAGGTAAAGGAGCAAAGGTGCCTGAAGCAAGCTGAATTAGCAACATCTTCAAAGTGCACCGCCCACTTTCCGGGGAGCTGCACAAACCACATCACCTTCATGTGCAAAGACCCCAAAATGAATTTTGAAATGTAGAGAAGTTTAGAACAAAGATCAGCAAGCATTATCCATTGGTATTTTCCTTACACGTATATACTTTTGTTTAGGATTTTTAAAAAAAAATTTCTGCTTAGAATCGTCTATGAAGAGAAAATTTTGAGACGAGAATTAAAATAAAACAGTAGTAAACAACTGACTACAAGCAAAAAACCTAAGTGAATGGAAGATTTAATTTAGAGATTAATATGACATATCTGATCTATCCACTCATCTACCACCAGTCGGTACCGGGAAGTAGTCATTTGGGAATGGCTTTAAAATGTTGTGTAACTGAAAACACTGTCCATTTTTGCACACTTTACTTAATTCAATATTATCAGCCTCCCTCTCTCTTTACTCCCTCTCTCTTCTGTGGGCTTTCTGCTTAGCAGGGAATGTCTCTAAACTTCCCTCTTTCTGTCCAGATGCTCCCAAAGTGCCAGAGAGAGAGCACAAGTCAATCTTCTGGGCACAAGGAAGGTTCTGCTTACTCCGCTGGTGAGCATTTGCGGTTTAAGGAGAGAATTTTTGAAGACACTTTTCACTTCTGCAAGGATAAACTACCCCTTGCCTCTTCACACCTACCTCCCACCTTCAAAGGGAATAATTACGGAGGACAAAGCTCTGGGAGAGAGGAGCCAGGGAGGAGGGGACCGCCCAGAGGGAGGAGGTAGGGCGGGCAACTGTGATGGGGGTGCGCATCAGAGGAGTGCACACACACACACACACACACACACACACACACACGCTGGCTAGCTCTGACTGCCTAGAGAAGGATGAAAGCCCAGCGCGTGTGTGCTCACGTTAATCCTGGTGGCTAGTGGCGAAGCTGGCTGGGCGCTTGCTTCATGGCCTGAGTCCCTTGCCACTGTGAAGCATTCGCAACCCCTGGTTCTGCAGCCAGTACCAGACAGCCGGAGTTTAGGACTCTAGGGAGGCTGGGGACTTGGCTGCTGTGATTTAATTTTATTCCGTGTTAATTTCCAAGGCACAGGTTGGGGCGCTCCTGTCCAACTCCTGGACCCAGCCGGGGCGGTCTTCGGATCTGAGGAAAGGTCGATTCCAGAGGGAGTTGCATGCTCACACAGCAGCTGTTCTGTCTTTCCCCAGCAGACAGGCTCCCTATACCCAGTGCCCACCTACTTGTGGTGGCGTCCCGCAAAACCAGTAAATCTTAGCACTTCGCTGGTTTTTATTCCTTTGGCCACAGAAACCGCAGCTCTGCATTCTGAGACTGCAGCCCTCAGATCCTTCTTTCTCCTTCTTTAGCCCCATCTAGTCCCCTCAACAGTTTTGTCGTTTTTAATTAGAAACTACGCTTGCCAAGTGCCAGGGCCAGGAGGCCTGTTTCCCAGAACATCAATCATTTGGAGTTTGGAGGTGTCTTGGAGATATTTGGAGACTTAGCTAGCAAACAACGTTCGCCTGCCGTTAAAATTTCAAATATGCATCTCTCCTTGCAGCTCTGCCCCTCTTTAGGCACTGCTATGCACTCATTCAAAGTACTCCAAACGTATATCCGTTCTGTCCCTCTCTTGATTAGCAATCAGCAAGTACAAAAATGCAAACCCAGGGTCCCACATATTCACACAAACAACCATAGCCCTACATCCCGCACAGACGTGCTCTAGGTTCCCTGGATGTCATCCTCTGCTTGCTCTTGTTCCCCCATCCACATCCCTCTTCTTAGGTTTTTGAGGCTCTGAGGATACAACCTAGTTATTTTCAACAGCGTCCCCATCACTTTGGCAAGCTCGTCCTCCAAATCAACACAAGTATTTGCAAAAGCAAAGATGCAAGAGAAAAGCACCAGATTGAAAGAAAAACGCGAAAGGATGCCCTCGAACCCACCAATATCCTCCGCCCCCAGGGGGGAAAAGTCTTTTTTTTTTTCTTTTATCATCTTCGAGGAAACGGTGGGCAGAGTGAGCACCGAATATTTTATTTCTCTTACACTCTAATACTATTCTCCATATGAAACTGGAAGAAGAAGAAGAAGAAGGGATAAGGGGTGGGGGAGTGTAGAGAAGAAAGGAACAGAGCTCTTACCAGTGACTTGAAGATGCGCGCTGAGCAAGGAAGCTCCGAAGAGTACAAAAGCCAGCTTGGGTACCCAAACACATCCAAGACTATTCTCCATATTTCAGCGAACACCTTCGGGGCCGGGGGTCCTGGGCAGCGGTGGCACTCACACTCATGCACTCACACACACATGCACACATGCACACACCCGCGCCGAGCCCCTTAGGCTTCCTCCTCCTCCTCTTCCTCGTCCTCTTCCTCCACCTCTTTCTCCACCTCCCCTGCGCCTCTTCTGCCTGCGGAGCCTTTTTTCCTTGTCCAGAGACACAATCAGCAGCAAGAAGAGGCAGCAAAAAGTTCCATTCGGTACAAGAGCTCCCGAACCCCGATAGCACCTTGGATAACTAACTCAAGGAAACGAAGAGAGCAAGGGAAGGGGAGACAGCTCTCCGCGGAGCTTGTGAGGCATCAATGAAGGGAATATCCAGGAGGGCTAGAGAGGAGACGCAAAGCAATCCCGTGGCTGGCCATGCGTTAGAACGCTGAAGCTTCTTCCTTGTAGTCGGTTGGATAAAGTTGGAGAGAAAAATTCACGCTGGTAATGCTGTTCCTTTGGCTTCTGAGAGCTGGGGAAACGGATAGGGGACAGAGGCGGGGGAGTGCCGGGCGGAGCGCTCTGCTCTCACTTGTTACTGGGGTGTCCGCCAGCGGTGTGTGAGCTGAGAGTTGGAACCTTACTATCCATTGATCCAGAGAAGTGGAGGGTTGGAAGGGAAAATGTGGAGACCGGAGGGAAACGAACTGGATCAGGCAAAGAATCCACGCGATGGGGGGCGGGGGCCTAGAGAAGCTTAGAGGGAAAAAAAAGAGCGGACGGAGGAGGCTTCCAGCAGCTGCGTTCGTTCGGTCTACATATCAATGCGCAGGGATGCCCTCTGTGGGCAAAGCGTGGGAAGTCACTTTTGTCAATGGAGCCAGCGAACATCATGAGCATCTGGAGGCTTTGCAGCAATCACATTTGATCTTCTGCATTCAGGAAATTATTTTATGTGACTGTAAAACCTGGACGGGTGATTCGGATAGGGCAAGTGGCCAGGCTTTTACTTTCTTTCTTGTCTTCTGTATTATTTAAAAGAGAAATTTTCATTAGGGGGAAAAAATCTAATGCAACACACTTCTAGAATTAGGCAAGGGAGATCCAAAAACGCCCCACACCCTAAGCAAGTGTCCGACTGCTTCCTGAGGGTAACTGTCACTGGCCTCTTTTCAGTGCGCGTTTTATTGCATCCATGGTCACTCTTCTCCAGAGGAGAGTCAGTTGTTCAGGTATTTAAAGCACTCACCATATTAAGGGTGCCTTGATGTCTCCCAAGAAACATGAACCTGGGATTTAGCCTGACTCAAACTCCATTCTCAAGGATCAAAAAGGTTTTCATGAGTTGGAAGCAAAGAGTAAAGGGACAATTTTAAATTATTATGAGAACTATGCCGATCCATAGAATGTTCTCATCAGGGAAAAAGAAAATGCACTCCTCCAGTCTCCGGACAGGACATGAAGAAAGAGTGTATTGAACACACACACACACACACACACACACACACACACACACACACACTGGGGGGGGAGGGTTTACAGGAAATTCATGTACTGAGTAAAAGTTCACAAAATTGCTTCAAGCCTAGTTATTCAACACATCTTACCTTCTCCACAAGACATCAGGCAGCCTCCACAGAAAATATTGCAGTGCCTTTCATGTCTGCCCGCCTTGCAAATGCTGGTGGGACTCCTAAAACAGCTCTGCAATTTTGTTAAAACAACGAACTAACAAACAAATGGATTGACAAGTAGAAGCCATCGGGAAAATCTTCAGCCGCACTTGTCTCTTATTCTTCATGGCACCATTTTGTTGATTCCTTGCATCTCTCCTTCACTCTTCCTTGTCACTCAAATTCACAAGGCTGTGAAGGATATAGTGGATTGTCTGTAAGAGAACAGTGGGAAAAAAAAAAAGAACTGTGAATAATACAGAATAAGGTCCCCATCCGGAAAACACTAAAGCTGATCAAGGATCCTTCAGGTTCTTAGCCATGCTCATCCCTTTCAGCCCAGAAAACGTTTAACATAAGCAGCACCTCTAATGACTACATCCAAATTTCTGAGGACACTTAGGTGCTTTGTTGATGTCCAACTTTTCAAAACATCAAAACTACCAGCAGCGAAAGTAGAAGGTTATAGAAATGTAGGGTTGAGATCAAGAGCATGGTTTTAATTGGGCCATGGATCTTTCTGAAAGATCGACAATAGAAAACTTAGAGAAATTTGTGACATTCAGAATTTGTTGTGAAGAATAATGAGGCACTGGGGACACGTGCTTTTTTACTCAGACAGGAATCTTTACCTTCCAGGTAGATGTACAAAATGATGGCTAAAACTGTGGACATGACCTTTGTATCAGAGAGCAAAGATGGCAGAACTATGATCACTCCTTGAGAGACATGAAATTGGCTACTCCCAAGACTAGTAAAGACAATTGTTATCACCTAGTGCCAGATAGGAACCCAAAGTAACCTGTGTAGTTGGGGTCTCAGCAAGCAGTGATTCTCCCCTTCCCAGATCTGTGACCCTTTAATATGGTACCTGATGTCATGGTGACCCCCAAGCATACAACTATTTTGTTGCTACTTCTTAATTGTCATTTTGCTACTGTTACTAATCATAATGTAAATATCTGATATGCAGGATATTGGATATGTGGGTCTATGTGGGTCATGTCCCATGGGTTGAGAACTATCACTGTCAAGGCATCCTACTTAGCCCAATACATTAAATCTAATCATCTGAATACCATGCCCAAATGAGTCCAGGCCATCAGCCGGGTTGACTTGAATAAGGAGGTTCTACAACAACGTATCGTTGCTTCCCTTCCTCCTTTATACTGCTGTGTCCCACAGCTGATGATAACTAACACTCTTTGGTACTCCTTTCTCCAACAGTCTCTGCTTCAGCTTAGTGTTAAGATGCTCTGTGGAAAACAGCCTTAATATTGTCAACTCCAAAGGATCCGTGGCTTATACTTGAGACACCGCATTCTCCTTCCCTACTAAGGTGTCAGACACACTTCCCACTCAGCCTTCTCATTAGCAGAAAGAAAATCAAAATATAAAATGAGAAGAGGAAAGAAATGGGACTCATGGGAAGTAGTTTAGTATCATCAATGTCTTCACATAGTCTTTAAGACATTTGGTATTAAGAAACTGCTGGGAGTTTTAAAAGCATGGCGAGAAACTACATGGAGTCTAGACTTCGACTTCAAAGACACTTTAGCTAGTACGTCGTTTCTTCCATCCAAATATACCTTGTTAAATGTTTGTAAGAGAGTGTGGAGAAGCCATGCGAAATCTTGATTTTTCTGAGATTAGACCAAAAAGATACGCCCAGTTTAAAGCATGCGATTCTTTTCAGTGTTCCAGTTGAGGAACTGAATTGCTTATCTTACCTTACTTCAGAAAGTTAATCACTCTCCCCCCATTTTTTTCCTGTTCTCACATTATTGTGGTCTGGTTTCGAACCCTTTTGATGTGACAGTTCAGAAATTTACTTGCAAAAACAGTAGAATCTACTCAGATGGTACCCATTGCAATATGAATTTCAATTTGCTGCAAATCTAATCATGTGAACTTGAAAATGTGATAAACCACAATGTATTCATTTGTTTAAGGAAGCCAATTGTATTACACACCCAGTCTATATATTATCTACATAAAATATGAACTATAAATATGACAAAGTTATTGCTATTGTCTAATTTGCAATCATGTAGTGAGGAGTTTTTTTCACTTTTTAAAACTTTTTATTACATTAAATATTTTATTGGGGGCATTAACCTATCTGACAGCACATGTGCAGAGGTCAGAAGACAACCTTTGAAAACCGTTCTTCTCCTTCCAGCCTGTGGGTCCTGGGAATCAAACTCACACATCAGTCTAAAGTGCCTTTACATACTGAGTCATCTTACTGGCCTAAGGGATGTATTTTATTTTATTTTTTTCTCTACTTATCTTTATTTTATACCTAATGGTTCCAATTTAAAATCTTTATATCTTTTTGTCCATTCACTGATCCCTGTTGAGGATGCTTAAATACAATATTGTCTTTTCTCCAATTTATATTATATCTTTTACAAAATTATTTAGATAAGATTACATTATTACAAGAAATATGAAATAAATAATAGCTAAGGCGAGCTAGCTTTAAACATCAAAACATAGAATTCCTTTTAAAAAAACTGAATAAGGATAAACACCTAAGAATTTCAGCAATCTGTTCAATTGAGTCTAAAACAGTTATTTTTAGTTTCTTATATAGGACAATCTACTCATTTCTTTTTATTAAGATAGAGATAATGTTTCTAGATAAATAAACCATAAAATATATTTACATGTGTATATAAATACAACCTAATATGTGTACTTGGTACATGTTATAGTCATGCATACATACACCACATAGATAAATATTAATACACTCACAAATATGTATAATATATAATCCTTCATGTATTTTAATGGCATGATAATTTAGGACTCTATGAGTAATTTCAAATGAAATTTCTTTTATACAGAATTTCTAGCTTCGTTTGGTTTCTGTTCACTTGGTTGCTTTGTTAGTTTGGAATACCTTTTTCTGTGTTTGGTCACACTTCCTGATGTTTGAGGGCATGATCCTTGCATATTTCTGACCATGAAATGCGGAAATGGATCGTGAGTCACATTAGTCACACAAAATGTTCTGCTCTTCTGATTGTGACGAGGAATTTAGATCTGAGCCCAAGAGCAAGTTTAAGTGAAGAGACCCTCACCTCCCCCAATAGGAAAAAAAATGGCATTCAAATTCTCATGGAGGCACAGTAGGAGAATCCAGGTAAGACTTCATTTGTGGAGGAGTGTGATATTCAGAGTAAGGGCTAACTTTAGAAGTCTTGGCGCTCATATTGGGTTTCCCAACACCAAATCTCCTGACCACAGTCCGTCCTCTACTCCAAATAATTCCTATGTCCTCTTCCTCCCGGCCATAATGTTGACTTATCTGTTAACAAAGGCACCTCCAGATGTGATAAAAAACCAAGGCCAGAGCATAAGGAGATCACCCTTGATTTTCCATGGGGACCCATTGTAATGACATGATGTCTTAGAAAAACAAAAACGGAGAACAGGGAGATTCAGGGAAAGAGATGTCATCACAAAAGCAGAAGTTCAGGCAAAGTGGTAGTGTTACTGGGAGGAATTAAGAGCCAAGGAATGTGTCAGACTCAAGAGCTTTAAAAGATAAGCTTATTATACACCTTCACAAAACACATAGTCCCGAAGATCCTTGGATCGCAGCAATGTAATACCACTTTTGGGTATTTGACCTTCCAAATTATAAGATAGCAAATTTGTGTTAACTTTAGCTGTAACATAGTGGTAGCTTTACAAAGAAGTAACAGAAAGGCAGAACAGGCTTTCATATTATGAAGTGGAGAGATACTACAAAAAATGCTTACGATTATCAAAATGACTGTGGCATTAGGCAACTGATGGAGACTAGGGACACTCTAAAAAGCATAATAAGAAAATCCTGCTCTGACCTGAGTCAACTATAGGCAAACATGGTGTTGACTATGAGGGTTAACATGAAAATGAGGGATCCTGTTTGCTGTGACATAAGACTCAGTATTATACTTTCCAACTATGTGAGAAGCAGAACTTGTGATGAACTCGGATATTCACTGAGTAGATTACCTAACTCTTGATGATGTGGCCAAATTTCTTCTTATAGTACAATGTGAGAGGGATGGAAGACACCGAGGGAACAGATATCATGCATAAAAACCACAGTGTTTGGCAATGAGGACAATATCAGTCTATTCTATTATACATACTGGAATTAGGATATTTAAGTCAGGGAAGCCTCCATGAGAGTAGGAGTAATGAATATGACTGTGTGATCATATTATTCATACCTTATAAAGGTCGAAGGATCAGAATACTCAGTCAAGCACAGGCATCTTTAAGATTAGGCATGTGACTTGTGGAGCCATTACTCTGCCTGAGCTGAAGCAAAAAGTGAAGAAAAAATAGTCCAAGAAGTTTCCACCAGGAAGACTCTGGGTTAATAATATGTACATGGGAGGCCAACATGGGCCTTGAGACTACCATACGGGAAAACCATTGCCAAACTGAACTAGAAGGAACAGAAAACTGGCAGGATAGCAGGGGATATTATACAGGTAGGTAAGAGCTGCAAAAATCTATTGACCTTACAACATAATGGATGTAAGAAAAAAGGATGCTCCTAGGGACAAAGATGTGAACTTACACAGAAAACTCATGAGCCAAAAGTAAGGAAGCAATAAACCACATAAAATTGTACGTAGACTTAACAACTCTTATTTGCTTGGCTGGCTTTCAAAACTGCTTGGGACCAAACACTCACCTTTTTTTTTTCCCCTTCTACTTTTTTACTTTTGAACAATGTATCTAAAACTAATTTACTATGCCTATTGTACCACTTTATTTTGAAATCATATAATTCATCTTCTAATTTTTTATAACCCCAAGAAAGATGAATTTTCCACTAATATAGATTCACACATTGCTGCACCATGCTGGGGAGAGTTGAAGAGATTATCGATACTCATGCTGATGGTGTGTGAAGTTTTGTTATGGATTTGACACTGCTTTGGAATTAACTGGAAAAAGGTGAGCAAACCTTACAGCGAGATTGATGTGAGCCATTGTCCCTCTAAAGGTCTCTACATCCTGGTTCTGGAAGCTATGTGTATGTCATCTATCTGTGACAACAGGGTGGTATATTATTAAAGAACATATGGTAAATTATTAAAGAAAATTTAAAATGGAGGGATTGCCCGGGATAGTTGGGTGGATCTACTATAACAAAGGCCCTTTTAAAATAAAAGAGGTAGGCAAAGTTCCAGTTCCAGAAGTTTCTGTGATGATGAACATAGAAGTCAGAACGATAGTTTGCTGGAAAACAACCATCAACCACAGGATATAGGCAACCTCTGGACACTAGAGGACCCAAGATCAGATTTGCAACTGAGTCTCCATAAGAGAAACAACCCCATGCACACTTTGGAATTATAGCTGTAAGACCCATCTGTTGCCTTTTGATTTCTAGAAATAACTATAAGATATTAAGTTTATATTTATATTAGAAATCCAAATTTGCATTCATGTATAATATTAATTTTCATGATAAAAATCGTAAGAAAAAGTTAAAACTATAAGATTAGAACAAGAATGAAAACAGCTGAGCTCTAGACATTGTTGAGGTCAATTCAATAAACCACCTTCTTTAACACCAGCCTGTCCTCTGGAGTTCTTAGTTACAAGGGTGAACTAATTCCAAGAAAAGATAACATTCAACCTTTCATAATGTAACTATTAATTAAAAACAATCTTCATTACGTGGGTTTTCTCACAATGAAAGTTAAAATTTTTATTCAGCTCCCATTTTATAACTAACCTGAGGATGGGAGAACTCTACAGACGTTAAACTTTTAATAAGGTTATACAGCAGAAGGAAGGCCCTGCTGTTGCTAGGCCATATCTAAATATGATAGCTCAGTTGTTGGTAGGAAGACTGTCTTTGATGCTAAGATGTGTTTCTTGTATGCAACAGAAGGATGGATCCTTTTTTCCCACCCATTCTGTTAGGGTGTGTCTTTTTATTGGTGAATTAAATCCTTTAATATTGAGATATATTAATGACCAGTGACTTTTAATTCCTATTATTTTGTTATTGGTGATGGTGGTGGTATGGATTTGTGTGTTTGTTTGTGTGTATGTGTTTGTGTTTGTGTGTGTGTGTGTGTGTGTTCAAGCATGTCTTTCCATTCTTTGGATGGATATCTTGCTTAACCTAGATATAGTAGGGTGATCCTTGGACCTTCCTCAAAGCAATGTTCTTTACCCTCTCTAAGGAGTGGATGGGGGGTGGCGTGGGGAAGTATAGAGAGTAAAAGGTAGGAGATGAGGGAGTGGGAACTGGGATTGGTAAGTACAATGAAAAAAGGATTATTTGTTTTCTTTTCAAAAAATTAATTAATTAAAGAATAAATTAAAAATATAGTATATAGCCAGGCGGTGGTGGTGCATGCCTTTGCCTTTAATCGAAGCACTCAGGAGGCAGAGGTAGGTGGATCTTTGTGAGTTCAAGGCCAGCCTCATCTATAATTATGTGGTTAATAACCCATTCTGTGAGGAAGTACCTGAATAGTGAAACTAAATAAAAGTGACCTCTTATGGCCATGTTTATGATAAGAGAAAGTGGAGAATGTATGCAGGTTTGCCACTCTGAGAAAAGACATAACACTGTACAATGGAAGAGCAGCATGCTACTACCCCTTACATGCTTCCTGTCCATGTGGCTATATTCCAGTTTTTTTAGGGTGTGATCTTATCTAGTCCTCCCAATAAGACTGAAGGGTTGTTTTCTACCCATGTACATATGGGAAGCCTGAATATAAGATGACCAGCTGAGTGTACTGGCTGGTTTTGTGTGTCAACTTGGCACAAGCTAGAGTCATCAGAGAGGAAAGGAGGCCCAGTAGAAAAAAATATCTCTATGAGAACAATTCTAAGGCATTTTCTCAATTAGTGATCAATGTTGGAGGGCCCAGTCCATGGAGAGTGGTTCCATCCATAAACCTGGGTTCTATAAGAAAGCAGGCTGAGCACATCAGGAGAAGCAAGTAAGAAGAAACCCCTCCATGGCCTCTGCCTCAGCTCCTGCCTCCAGGATCCTGCCCAGTTGAGTTCCTGTCCTGTCTTCCTTCAATAATGAACAGTTATATGGAAGTGTAAAGTCAAAGAAACCTTTTTATCCCCAACTTGCTTTGTGGTCATGGTTCTTTGCTGCCGCAATACAAAGTCCAACTAATACACAAGACAAAAGAACACATAAAATAAGAGGCAGTGTTTAAGTCAATCTCAAGGAGGCCCTTCCTGCTGCATGAATGGTGATGTTACTCTCAAGGGCTGCTGTTTGTTATGTTCTCAGTCACATCAAAATCGGGCTACACTTAGAGCCAGCTGCTCACAGACTGTGATTTCCTTGTGTGTTTAGCAATCCCTTCCTTGGATACAGGTTGTGTCCTTTGTTGACTCATGAACTACTATTCAAACACCATCCCATAACTCAAACTGTTGTCCTGTCTGTAATCTGGTGATTACCTGGTATGAGGAATCACAAGGGATCTTACCCTGGGCTTTAGAACAAACTTCCTCAACAAGCTCCATTGTGAACTCTTTATAAGAGCCCAGGTCCTTGAGCCTAGCACCTTGAGTGCCTGCTCTTCATCGCCCACAGGCTGATGATGACCTCCCACAGGGAGAACAGAGCTAGTTCCATCTCAATAATTGTCTTCTACAAGTTATCTTCAGAAGCACGGGTAGCTTTTTCTATAAGAACTCACGGAAGAGAGGAAAAAGCTTTATTGATTTCCAAAATGAGAAAGGAGCTTTCATTCTAGCTCAGCAAACAACGAGAGTAGGTTCTTTTGCGCATATTGAAGTGTCATTTCTGCAGTTGAATACTCTTGAAAATTGGTACTTTGGCACAACTCTGTTCACTGGTACTGAGGGAATACTCCTTCAGAGGCTGGAGAACTGCTTCCAAAATAGCCTATTTGTTGCTACAGCAGTGAACTACAGAGGCTTAATTGAATAATTTCTTGTTTCTGGTTTCACCTTGTAAAGCACTGCAGAAGGCACAAGGGCTGGCCTTGATCCACGAGAGACTTGTTTGCTATTTTTTTCATTTTCCTTACAGAATATAACTTCTTGCACACCCATAGCACAACGATCACTCAAGAGAAAAGAAATGGAGGTAAGCTAATTTTGTATGATGGCAAAGGAAGCAAGAGAAACAACCCAAAAAGCATTGGAAAGAAAGCCTGGAGTCTTTATTAAAAAGGCAAAGTAATAGATAAGGGAACAAGAGAGAAATTTTAGTCCCAGGGCATCATGAAAGGGAGCTGGTGCTCTTACGATCACCATCCTCAGACGAGTAAGACCATTAAGATCTAGTACCCAAGTGTGAAGCAAGATACTGATCCACTGGTTTAAGAAAAGCTAATCTATGAGAACACAGCTACTTTAACCTCTGCACACAGTATTGCCTCCTGCTACGAACATATTGATCAAATCTGCAAACATGACAAAGTGCATATTTGTGTTGCTGTGTGCTCATTTCACACACACACACACACACACACACACAAACCAAAATGTGATTTATTTGTGGGGATTGTTGTTGTTAGTTCATTTGCTTTGGAAACACAGGCTTTCTATACAGCTCTGACTGGCCTGAAACTCACTATGTAAAATAGACTAACCTCAAATTGACAGAGAATAGATCTGCCCCAATTTCCAGAATACTGATACTAAAAGGCCTGAGCCACCACACCCAGATAAAAATGTGATTTTTTTCAACAATCATTTTAAATAACTTAAAGTTAAAAAGACCAATGCAATAATCTGGCTTAAATTACTTTTTTATATTTGGAAGAACATCTTTGTGCCAGCAAGGAATTATGTAAATAATAGACTTTCTGCTGAAAATATTTTTTACATATTTGTTAAAATATTAACAACAGAGGGAGGATTATGTAAACAATGCACCTGAAAATGGGCTAAGGGATTAGGCCTTTAAACAATACCACGGAGTTAGGGCTGGGGCTAAGTTAATAGAATGCTTACCTAACATGAATGGAGCCCTGGGCTAGGTTTCCATCACCCTGTAAAATGTCCATCTTGCTTTAGTGGACAACTGATGCAACAGGAAAGATGACGTTAGACACTACTCCTAGTGTCTCGACCTCTCCCCAGGCTGTCCAGGTACCAAGAATGGCAACTGGAAAGAAACCAAGTTCAAGTGCAGGATAGGAAAGTTACACATCACGGAAAACAGAGCAGGGGTTTGAAAAGGATCAAATGCCAACGATTTAAGAATGAAAGATTTAAGAATGGAAATGGAAAAAGTTTCACAGAATATGATGTTTTGTATGGCAGTTATGAGAATTGTCTGTAAATAGAAACTTTGTACATATATTCCCAGCCTGAGACAGTCAGAGCAAGTCCAAATCCAGCTCTCACAGGATGGTGAACATTGCTATGATACTTTTTCCTATACAGTCTTCGAAGCTTTCACTGTATCAACAGACTAAAACCTATACTTACCTGAAATATAGAGTATCTTAATAAAAAATGGCCTTTTTCTTTTAATGATAAGAAAATGCCCATAACATTTTTTTGGCTACTGAATATATAGATTATATCTTTGAGTGTTGTTAAGAAGTTATGCTTTACTGTAGGACATGGTCTAGTCATTTGGAGTCACATATAAATTTTATTTTTTAAATTGTATTTATCTATTTATTTATTTTTCACCCTGACTGCAGTTTCCCCTCCTCCCTCTCCTCTCACTCTATCTCCCAAACCTTCCCCATCTACTCCTCCTTTTACATTCAGAAATGAGCAGGTCTCCCATGGATATCAACCAAACATGGCTTAGCAATTTGCAGTAAGACGAAGCACCTCCCCTTGTATTAAGGCTGGGAAAGACAACTCAGTATGAGGAATAGAGTCCAAAAGCCAGCAAAATAGTCAGAGCCAGCCCCTGCTCCCACTGTAAGGGGATCTCACAAGAAGACAAAGTTACATAACTGTCACAATATGCAGAGGGCCTACATCAGTCCCATGAAGACTCCCTGGCTACAGGCTCAGTCTCTGTGAGCCCCTATGAGCCAGAATAGCTGATTCTGGGGATGTTCCTGTGATGCCTGTCCCTATGTCTCTCATGATCCTTCCTCATTCTCTTCAGCAGGATTTCTGGGGCCTAGCAATGGAGCTTCTGTTGCTGCGAGGAGGACATGGACCACGTTCTTAGCACATGGATGAATTTGATGATCAAGGGGACATCCAGAAGTTCAGTTATGTCATTATGAGAATGTAAACCATTGATCACTGAAGGTTGGACTCAGTCTATAGCACATATCTTCCTAGTCGGCATGTGTGTGTGTGTGTGTGTGTGTTTGAGTACGAAAGTTCTGTTCTAATTGCATGAGTAAGCTCCTTTGACAACCAGCTCCGTTATTGAAGCTCTATAGAATCTGACCCATTGCTCATCTCATTAGCATATGGGAATCAGTCTTGCCATTCTGGAGTTTCCAAGGCTCACAGAAGCTGTTTGTGACAGCACGAAATATTATAACAAAATTAACAAAACTTGCCGACATCAGTCCCATCACTTAAAAAGTTGAAAGTATTCCGGGATGCTTTGTGCCAGAAACTGAAAACAGAGATCCATTGCATAGCTTTAACTCTGTTATGACAACTGAAACTTGGTCCAGCCCTTGTAGAGCTGACTGTCTAGAGGGAAAAGCACATGTACCAAGAGACAAATGCAATTCAGTGCAATCAGCACGGTGTGGTGTGGTGTACAAAGCCCAGCAGAGGCAGATACATCCACTCTCAAGGCCTGAGAAGTTGGCCCTGAAAGAAGTACACAGGCAGACCCTAACTAATAAGGGAAGGGTCAAGGGTTTGTCACTCATGGAGCAAAGGGGAAGAAAGTTGGGGCAGATGACAAACACAAGCAACAGTACAGATGAAAGGAACACCTGCATGTGCCATGAAAAAGGCCTCGTCATTTTTCTAGAAGAGCATCTGTGGTGGGGTTTTTGTTTGCTGGTTGTTGAGGTGGTTGTTTTAATTCTTCCCTCTGCAGCAAGCTTGTGAAAACACTGATGGGAAGGCAGAATTCATGCTGTTGTTATATATATATATATAACAATGCGCCCGTGTTATTCAGGACAATATGGCCTCTCCCTGACAGGCGGGGAAATAATACAAAGGGGCATCATTCATATTAGAGGTCACATTCATGATGGTTGCCTAAGTGCAGGAATTTTCTTCAGTGCCGATCCGTTCTGAAGAGCCATCATAATGAAGTGTTGTTGGCCCTTCTTCAGACAGGGATCCTCGAGGGTGAGGTCCTGCCAGGTTCAGCATTGTCAGCAGGTCTCTGGTGTTCAGGACGCACCCGTTACAGGGAATTTAGGCGTGCTTCCCAGAGTTCCATCCTCATTCGAAAATACAGCTTGGTGTTTCACTGGATCATAGAAAGAATGTGAATTGGGAAGTAGGGCTCAGGCTGAAACAGGTTGCCAGGTTCCTTCTAGCCGCTATGAAGCTTCCAAATGAGAAAACCAAGAAACTAATATGTGATAAAAATCTTTAGAAGCAAACACATATCTAGCACATCGTCCTGTGCTTTCTTGAATAATGTTCTAATTGTATCTTGTAGCCATGAGCTCTGAGCATTTAATCAATATGCATAAAATTAAAACTCTAGCAACATGAGGGGAGATAGAGGAAAACCCTCAATTAGGATGTGATAACCGTGAAATTGTGTTTAAGACTTTAGCAAATTAAATGGGTTGAAACTTTAAAACACAAATAGGGTCAACAGTTCAGCGAACTTCATGCAGAGCCCCTGAATTGGGATGTCTCAGAGTTTTTCAGCTGTGGGATAGAACTGGACCTAGCATCTGGGGAAGACCATATCATCAGGTTTTATCAATTATCTTCAATGCTTAAACCCAGAGAACAGCAATCAAGCAAAACCAACAAGATAATTATTACAGACCACCCTGGAATGGGAAACAACTTTCTTGAAGGAAATGGGAACTGAGGTGGAGGAAAGACAGCAGGCCAGGGAGTTTAGAGATCTGGGATTCTGACTAGGTTTTTTTTTTTTCTTTTCAGCAGGCCATTTCTGAAATAAGAGGACTAAACCACACTAGTGGTTCCAGAATTAGATAAACCAGAGATATTTGTTTTAAAATGCAGATAACCTGGGGATGTACGTGTAGCATAGCATTCATAAAACCTGAACAAGGCCCAAATACCCGTAAACCCATTGTTTAATCTTAAACACTTCTCTAATCTTCTAGGGAGGTAGAAGTAGCAAACTCTGAAGTTCAGGGTCATCTCAGAGACACAGTTAAGCGCCTGTCTGGGCTTCAGATCCTATCTCAAACAAGCAAACTGATATAAGAACATCCAAAATGCAAACTCATTGTCTTTATCCCACAGCCGCTTCCAAGAGCATTCTTCAAAATCCATGCCTTTATCAAGTTCCCCAACAAATTTTCTGACAGTATTCTAGAACAGGATCCCTTGCCACTCTCTGGAAATCCCCCTGTTTAAGTAAGCTAGAACTCATTTCAGCTCAGATTTTCTCTGATGCTGTAATCAAATATGGCTTTTAAGAATACATGCCCAAGGAGACCTAGGATGGGATAGTCTCCAGACTGACTGGAAGTGCTTCAGTTAATAAATTTACCCAACATTTCTGGGGCTCTTCCTGAAACTGAATGTTGCATACATAATAAATAAATAAATCTTTTTAAGAATGTAAACCATTGATCACTGAAGGTTGGACTCAGTCTATAGCACATATCTTCCTAGTCGGCATGTGTGTGTGTGTGTGTGTGTGTGTGTGTGTGTGAGAGAGAGAGAGAGAGAGAGAGAGAGAGAGAGAGAGAGAGAGAGAGAGAGAGAGCTCTCACACATGTGGCAGTAACAGTAGAGTATGTAGGATTCCCTGGAGCTAGAGGTATAAATAGTTACCATCCACCGGACACGGGTGCTTGGAGCTGAACCTGGGTCCTCAACAAGAACACCAAGTACACTTAACTGCTGAGCCATGTCTCTAGCCCCAAGAGAATTTAATAATGTGGAAAGCATATCTTCTTCAGTATCTAGTCAGAAGGAATGACCTGTTTTGTTATTAGCTGGGTTGTTTTGAAATTTTACTTAGTGTCTCTAGAACTGGCAGCCTTTAGATATGATTGTAAGAGCTAAATTTATGAACATAGATACAGAGATCTCTTAAAGAAAAGTGTACTGCATAAAAATTGAGGGTAGTAATAGACCTAGAAATCTATAAGCAAAAGACTATCTTAGGAAATATAATCTAGCTATTTTTGTTGTTATATTAAATATATTGAATATTTTGTTATATGAAATATTTTGCTATTATGTTAAACATATTTGTGTCTCCACTCTCTTTTTCCTGTTAAGAATATAAAATGCATTTTCACTAGGAGGTTCCTGCATATGATAGATATCCTCGTTAGAGTTAGCCTTAACTGCCAATTTGAAAGGAAAGCCTTGACTGGGGAATGGCATAGATCAGATCAGCTTGTGAGCATGTCTATAATGATTTGCCTTGATTGGCAGCTGACGTAGAAGGGCAAAGTTCACTATGGGTGACACCATCTCTAAGCAGGTACTCATGAGTCCTATAAGAAAGGTAGCTAAGTATAAGCTTGCTTGCAAGCCTAGTAGCAAGTGGTTTTATCCATTTCATTTATTACGCTTCTTTGGCTGAAAAGTGAGTTCTTTCATCAGATACAAAGCTATTTGGAATAGCAAACAGGTCCAACTTCAAGTTCCTGTCTTGATTTTCCTCAGTGATGGAATATGATTTGGAATTTCGGACCAAAGAAAGCCTTTCCTCTCATAGGTTACTTTTGGTCAGAGTATTTTTTTAATCAGGGCAATAGAAAGGAAACTAGAACAATGAGTGGAAAGGGGATGAAAAAAGAGAAAGAAGGTACAGATGGAGCGTGAGCTAGCCTCTACCTCAAAGAACTCTCAGAGGCGGGGCTAGTAATATCCAAGTACACACAGTTTTGGCAAAAATACGACTGCGTTTTACTCGATTAGGGAGGAAAAGAAGTCAGATACATATCCACATAGTCTCAAGACAGAGATTCAGATGAGCTTTTCTTCGTCTATTTTAAATATTAAGAGTTTAAAATTCAAACTCATTTGTGGAAATTCTACATTAGTCTGAAGAGCCATTAAATAAGTATGTGGTTTAAACACTAAAATGTACTGAGCCTTTTTTCTCCAAACAAGGATTATTGATGTGCACACTCAGCGCGAGAGAGGTTAGCTTCCCAGTAATGATACTGCACAACCACCCTGTGGTACCAGCTCATCTTGGGAGCTCCTAGCTTGCCTGAGTGTTGCATCTTTCATGTCCCTTCTGTGCTAATACACCGTGTTTCAAATTAAAACGTGATTCTATATATGTGGTGTTCACAGTCTTCATTTAGGTATACGCAAATATAAATCTGATGTGTGCACGTATGTAGAAACAAGAAGTTGCTGTCCAATGCTGTTCCACCTTGGGTTTTAAGGTAGGGTCTCTTCTCAAGCAAGGAAAACACTCATTTTAGGGAAGACTAACTAGCCAAAAAATTTTAGGTATCCCTTTTAGGGAATTAGGCATGCTGGACCTATACTGGCTTTTTTGTTTTACATGGGTGCTGGTGATCTGAACGTAGGTGCTGATGTTTGCCTTGGACTCAGCTGAGCCATTTTCTCCACCCCTGATTACATTTTCAAGCTGTTGGCATCCAGTGGCAAGAGATGCTAGAGATGTCTTGCAAGACACTTTGCAACCCTCCTAAAAGGCTGAATTATTTGGCTTAATTTTTTTTTTGTTCGAGGCCAGCCTGGTCTACAAGAGCTAGTTCCAGGACAGGCACCAAAGCTACAGAGAAACCCTGTCTTGAAAAACCAAAAAAAAAAAAAAATGTGCTGACAATGAGGGGTTCTGCTCTAAATGGAGCCGGAGCTGTCTGCTGTGTTTTGTTTTAGGGTTATTAGAATAAAGCACCAGTAACCTCTAGAGCAGTGGTTTTCAACCTTTGAGTCATGGCCCCCTTAGGGGTTACATATCAGATATGTATATCATATATTTATACTACATATGATATCACATCATATATTTACATACATGCATATCAGATATTTGCATTACAGTGCACAACAGCAGCAAGATTACAGTTATGAAGTTTCAATGAAATAATTTTATGGTTGGGGTGTCACCACAAGACGAGGAACAAGGAACTGTATATATTAAAGGGTCACAGCACTAGTAAAGTTGAGAACCACTGCCCTAGAATTGTCTGGCTCGCATGGGAAATCCTTTCAAGTGGACCTCCTGCGCCCATGCGGAGCCGCCTCTGTGCTGTACCTTCACTGCCTGGCATTGGGGAAGTCGGCTTACCAGCAGTGCTGCAGCTGGTTTATGTATAAGTTGAACATTTGAGAATAAAGAGTCGAATTTCTAAAAGATATGCTTCCATGTCAAGGTATCCACACATGGGTCTCCGTGGAAACCAGTGTCAATAGCCAACTTCCTTAGGTGCTGCTGCCTCAAGATAGACTAGATAGTTTCTCAGAGCTTTTGCGTCCTAAGTCACCCAACCTGCCCAGCACTATGAGAAAGTGACTGTTGCTATCCAGTATCTGCTACCTGGCAATGAGACAGAAACAGGAGGAACCAGCGAGTGTCAGCCAGGTATCCCCAAGTCTGCAGAAGCAAGTGATGCAGACTTGTCCTCCCAGAGGACTCATCACTGAGAACTTGAGGATGCTGATCAACAGGAAAATAGCTATCTACTTCTACTTCTTCAGAACATCAGTGCATTTTTCCCCTGTCCCATAACCCTAAAGCTCTGGTGTGGTAGTGGTGGTGGTGATGGTGGTGGTGGTGTGTGTGTGTATGTGTGTTGGCAAATAAAATTTGTCAAAGTGTATTTTTGGTAACTATTAGGTGTACTATTTCTAAGCTTTTCTGTGTTTTTTGAGGATTTATTATTTGAATCTCTCAATATGACTAATATAAAATTACCTGAACTTATATATAATAAGAAGAGTGAAAATACTAAGGAAATCAACAACAATAGCTAGATGATGGTATTCACATTAATAAAAATCCTCTTGGTTTTGTAAGGATGTGTCCATGAAAATAGACAAATCACATAACCTATTTAAGAAATACAGAAAGTGGAAGAAAAAATATAAGTTTAGCAAACTCTTATCAGAGACTAGAGTCTTTTTTAAAGCCACATCCTTGCAATGAAGATTTGCTACACCATTCTTTTAAATATCAGGTTCCCTCAGCACATTTAAAATTGATTCAATTTACAAAAATTCAATGCACACTTGACTCTTTGGGAGCTCCTCTTTGGCATACAATGAAATACACCTGCAAGAACTCATTTATCCTCGCAACATCCCAATTTCTCTAAAAAACATTATTTCCCACATGTTTGAGATAAACAGAGAATGATAATACAGCATCTTTTGTGAGCAAGGAAGTAAGTGAATGCTATTTGATGAGAATGATTCACAGTAATGATAATGATCTTGCTGATGACAATGGTAACCGTGAATTGTCCATGGTCCTAGAATTAGAGGCAATAACTTCTCATTTGCAGACTAAAGCTCTTTTTTTTTATTATAACCAGGTACCATCATGTTAACTGCATATTATAAATGGTGTATCCTTTTCTAATTTCCAACACAATATCAAGGCCTCACTACTGATGAGAAATGATCATATTAATGCATTCAAAAATTAAAATTAAATATTGTAGCATCATCATGATTTACTGCAGCAGCTTCTCATGGTTATGTGCTCAGTACCTTTATTCCTTACAACAACACTTGCTGGCAGAATCTTCCTTCACTACAGCAGCTTACAAAAGAAGCTATTTACTTCCCTAAATTTTCTTTCATCCAGGCCATAGGCAAAAGGCACACTATGTCAAGAACAATCAGCTAGCAATATAGAAAAGCAATTCTTCCCTATTTTATTTGATGTAGTCATGCAAAGAAAGTCTAGGGCAACAGCATCTAGCAAACAAAATAGAACCAGAGAGAACTAGGATTTTAGTGTCTTGTGTATTTAGGATGTGGGAAGATCAAAATAGTTAAGGCTTGGGAATGTGAAAGAAAGAGGTAAAAAAACTGAATCCCGGAGCTATCATCAAGATTGTACCTGTTAGGCATAAATCTCACAAATTGACACTCTAGTTTGCAAAGAACTGGAGACTTCTTTCCAATTTTAATAACCAGCTTCTCTTTATGTGGGAAATTTGGTGTGTAAAGAGGTCCTCATGTACTTGTTAGCTTCTGTGCAGTGGGAGAAGTGGCCAGACCAGAATCTGATGGACCTTCACTCTTTTCTGGAAACACTGGATCTTACTTCCTTTGCTGCACAAGACGGTTGAAATTTGCATGCAAATGGATGAAACTAGAAAAAAGCATCCTGAGTGAGGTAACCCAGACTCAGAAAATAAACATGATATGTATTTACACATAAGTAGATACTAGCTATAAACAAAGTATACTGAGTCTATAGTTCATGATCCTAGGGAAGCTAAGTAACAAGGTGAACCCTAAGAAAAACATGCATAGATCCACTAGGTCCACCTGGAAAGGGGGAAATAGACAAGATCTCCTGAGAAAATTGGGACCATGGTGGTTGGGGGAGAAGGGAGGGTGAGAGGGGAAGAGAAGGGGGGAGGAGAACTTGAGGGAACGGGATAGTCGAGTTGGAGGAAGGAAAGAGCTATTTTGACTGAGGGAGCCATTATGGGACTAGCAAGAAACCTGGTACTAGAGAAATTTTCAGGAATCCACAAGCATGATCCTAGCTAAGACCTTGGGAAGAAGGACAGAGTCATGAGGAGTTGCCAGGAGACACAGAGAGAAGCAAGATGAACACGTCATACTATCACACTGTAGAGCATAGATAAGAAGTAAGAGTTTTTATTTTGAAGAGATAGTTAATAGCGAGCCTAAGCTATTGGCTAGAAAATTATAGTGAATATTGCCTCTGTATGGTTATATGGGAGCTGTCTGGCAGTCCTGAGGGGGGAAAAAAAACTATGACTACAAGACAGAATGTAAAGCTCTTAAGTTTTCTGTTGTCACTGGGTTGTCACAGACTCTTTAGGAAGCACCTGTTTTCTATAATGTAATGTGGGTTAATCTATCCTCAATCATTTTAGGAATTATGTGGACATGTTAAACTTTCTCAACTGTTTTTCTTTCCTTTTTATTTTTTTAACCATACATCTCATTTGGTTAACATTTCCTGCACTAAATTGGTTATTTCCCATCTCCACCTGGCTGATTGACTAATTAAGAAACTCCTATGTTTTTCAGCTTGTACGGACTATTCAATTTATACATCGATTCTACAGCCATAGTAGTTGAAACAAAGGTACAAACCGATAATTGAAAGAAAAAAAAAAAAGAATGGAATCATCAGGCCCAGGGCAGGGACAGAAACACGTTCATCTTGTTTCCTCTTTCCCTGATTCTGTCCTGTCTTTATAGAGACCGTTTGTCCATAAGTGTTGTTGAACTGACAAGAACAGATTTCAGGATCCCATTTCGCTTTCAAGAAAATGCTAAGGAATGGGAAATCTTTAATGTCTGTAAAGTTTCAAATAACCATCTGCATGCTTCTTTGTGGATATTTGCTCTTTAGTTTTTATTTTAATTGCCCACTTCATGGAAAAATCAATACTACTGAAAGGCTGACTTGCTAATAACGTGTAAACATGGTATTATTTCACATTCCCCACTATACCTTTGATACAATGATGATTCTGGTTAGATTTTATGGTTGACATTAAGCCTTCAAATGTCTGAATAAATCTATCAAGATATATTCTGAAGTAAATGCTATAACTTCTTTTCAAATATGAGCATTATACACATATTGAGAGATGTTTTATACCATTTGTATTGTAACTAATTGTTTTTGCATAAATATTAAAGAAATACTATGAGACCCAAAGGCACTAATTTGTAACATACATGTTCTGATTTTATGATATTAATATGTTATGTAAACTAAAATCTTAGCAGATTTATTTTTAAAGTGTTTTGAGAAGAAATATGTTACAAGTTTTTCTTATATTACCAAAGTTTTAAGAGGATATCTAATTTTAAATATTTTAGTAATTATTATTTTACTGAATTATTGCCTTGTCCCTGTAGGGGAATGAGTTGCGTGTAAACCTACAATGTAAGATATGGAGAAGACACAAGAATTTATTTAGCAATGTCATGAGAACAAGATTAAGAAGAGATTATGGTCAAGCTTGTAGCACAAAACATGGATAGTAATTGGTGTTCTGTAAAACCAACATTACATATTACTTGTGCTTCTTTTAAGTGTACCTGACTGCTAGATACCCCAAACTGCACAATTTACCACACTATATACCAGAACTTAACTGAAACATCTTTCTTTTGTTTTTGAAATTTATTTTTAAGTAGCATATGACATCTTCATGAGTACATGTCATTATATTTTGTTCTTACACACTTCCCTTATCCACTGGACTTCTTCTTTCCCTTTGGTCCTTTCCATTGGTCTTTCTATTGTCAAACTGCTCCCTTTCACGCATTCTGCTACTCCTCTAAAATATTCCTTTTCCCTTTCTTAAGACCTCTCCCTCCCCATGACTGCCCCTATTGTATTTTTAAGACCCACACACACATATATATACACACACAATTTTAATGTAGTCCACATAAGAAAGAAAACATAATTTGTCTCTCAGACTAGTTTTTTTTTATTTAATCCAGCGCTTTCCATATCCATCCATTTTTTTCTGAAAAATTCCATGATTTCATAAACCACCTTTGTGAATCAATGTATTTTGGTCCATTCTTTTGTTGAGAGAATTCAAGAATGACTTATTTTTTTAGCTTTTGCGAGTAGTGGCATATAGCGACGAACACAGATGTTAAACATCTCTGAAGTATTTTGACTTGGAGCCCTTCATGTTGACAGGCAGAAGTGGTGTTCATGGGTAATACTTTATTTCTATCTTCTTATCTTGGAGGATTCTATTCTCAGGGTGGCTACACCAGTTTACATATGGACTAGAAGTTAATGAGAGGAGGAGAGGCCCTCTTTCTCCATATTTCCATTTGCTCTCTGGATAACAGATATTATGACTAGGTAAGAAGCAATATCAAAGTATTTTTAATTTTCATTTCTTGGTAGGCTAAGGATGTTGAGCACTTTTTGTTTTGTTTTATTTTGGAGTGTATAGTTTACTTAAAATATTGCCCTTTTCCCTTTCTGTTCTCCAAGTTCTCTCATATACCTTTCCTCATACAATCTCAATTCTTATCTCTTTTTACATTAATTTTTATTGTATGAATATATGTATATCCATATACAGATATTCCTTATATGACCTATTCAGTCCATACAGTGTTTATTGCATGTTTGTTTTTTAAAGTGACCATTTAACACTGGACAATCAATTGGTGTGCTCTTCCTAGGGAAAGCCCATGTCTCCTGCACCTAGCTTTCCTCAGTTCCCTATAGATTTCTGTGTAGGGTTGAGGACTCATGGAGTTTTCACCATCTAGTTTTTCATGTTTCCTGGTGTCCTCATTGTTCAGTAAATGTTAAGGCAGTCATGTCAGATGAGATTTTATCATTTCTGATGTTACTGGGAGACAATCTTATAGCAAATTCCCTCATCTTTGCTTCTTATTATCTTTCTTGTTATATTCTTCTCTTCTCCAATGTTCCTTGGGTACTTTTTCATATGTGTATTAACCATTTGTACTTTTCTCTTTGAAAAATGTCTATCCACTTCCTTAATCCATTTGTTGTAGGTGGTTTATTTTCTTGGTATTTCCTTTTTTCTAGACTTTATATAATCAAGATATTCTTCCCTGTCTAAACTATAGTTTCCAACTCTTCTTTGTCCTGCTATATAGGCTATCTCCTGATGATCTATTCCTTTGTTATGCAAAAGGATTTTAGTGTCATGAAATCTCATTTATCTATTTTTTTAGCCCAATTTCCTTTGTAATTGGAACACATTACAGAGAGTCCTTATCTATGCTTTTGTCTTGAACTGTTTTCCATATGTTGTCTTCTAGAGGTTTCAAGGTTTCAGATTTTATATTAAGGCCTTTTATCCAGTTTTTGTTCTGGTACAGGATGAATATGTGCTTAAGTTATTTCTCATTGATGTTGAAATTTTCCAAGGAATAATTGTATGAAGGCTGGATTTTCCCCCTGTGTATGTTTTCATTAAAATTTCATTGCTGTGATTTTATTTTTGAGTTTTCTAATCATTGCGTTGTTCTGCTTGTCTGGTTTTGAGTTGGTGGTGTACTGTTTTTATTATGATGACTCTGTAGCATTGTTTGAGATAATATATTGTGTTGTCTCCACTATTCATTGCTCTTTCAATTAAGCATTACTCTGGCTACACAAGGTATTCTACATTTGCATATGAATGTTAGTATCATGTTTCCAGATCTGTAAATAATGTAATTGGGAGTATAATGGAGATTGTTTTAAATCTATAGATCACTTTTAATAATACAACAATTTTACAATATTTTTGTTGCTACTCTGTGATCTGTGGGTGTTTTTCTGTCTACTGGGCTGTTACATGTGGAGAACTGTCCTCAACTACTAAATGACCAGTCTTATTCAGAAAGTGCTCATCTATGACTATATTTTGAAGTATTTTCCCTTTCTTTTTTTTATCTCTGGCAGTTTCAGAGTTTCAGGTCTTACCTTGAAGTCCTCAGTAAAAATGCCATTGATTCCCTATAGGTGTCAGAGATAAAGATAAAATTTTATCATTCTACATGTAGATACCAGTTCTTCCAGAAAAATTTTTGAAGATACTGTATTTTCACCAGTGTTTTTCACATCTTAAAAAAAATCAGGTGGGTGTTGAGGGATATTTTATCACACTGTGTGAAGATGTGTTGCTGTTTACTTCACCTACCTAAGGTACCTAATTGGGTTAATAATGAATTGAACAGCCAATAGCTAGGCAAGAAGAGAACAGGTGGAACTTCCAGACAGAGTAAAAACTCTGGGGGAGGAATCTCAGAGATGCCAGTGAGACACTGAGAAAATCAGACATACAAAATCAAGGAGAGGTTAAAAAGTTATGTGGCAGATTGTAGATTAATAGAAACAGGTTAATTTAAGATATAAGGGCAGCTTATGCTAAGGCCAAGCTTTCATAATTAATAATAAATCTCTATGTTATTATACGAGGGCTGACAGTCTAAAGGAAGTCTGACAAGAAAGACCTGCTGTAGGTAGCTATAGTTATTTTGCTTTATATCTTTTCTTCAGTTCTGTTTCATTGATCTGTATGTTTGCTTTGTTATTCCCATGGCTCTGTAGTATAAATTTTTCTCTTAGGATTTCTTTGTTAGCCTGTTGCCTTCCGTCCTTCCATATGAATTTTACGATTGCTTTTTCTTTTTCTGCAAGACTTTGAGTTTTTAATCAGGTTTTTTTTTTTATCAAATCTGTAGATTGCTTTTGGTAGGACAGTCACTTCATGCTATTAGGTCTTCAAGTCCATAAACATGAGAGATCTCTGGTCCTCTAGTATCTCCCCCTTGTTTATTGTTTGTTTGTTTGTTTCATTGCTCTTTAAATTTTTGTTGTAAAGATCCCTCACTGACATAAGTGCTTAAAAAAAACCACTGACTTTAATTCTATGTGTATGAATATTTTGTTATGTACTGATCCTGTGCCTAGTGGCTGTAGAGATCAGAAGAGAGCACTGAATCCCCTGGTCCTGGAGTTAAAGATGGTGGTAAGCCGCCATGTGGGTGCTGGAAACTGAACCCAGATGTTCTCTGCAAGGAAAGCAGGCGTTCTTAACTGCTGAGCCATCACTTCAGCCCTGTCATGATTTCATTTCAGGAACAACAAAGAAGTAATATACTCTGTATCCATTTCTTCTGTCTCTTCCAACTGGGCTCACTTGTAGCTAATATTGCCCATGTGGAGCCAGGCCTTAGCCAATTGATTAATGCCCATATTTGTTTTAAATGAAACTTCAATTTATCACCTACTGCTCCAGGTTCTGCAGAGACTGACATGAACAAAACTAGTAAGTAAGCAAATCTTAAGCTGTCCCTCAAGGAAACTGGAGGCAGTCTTCCTCTCCTAACAGTATTGGTACCCTGGATCTGACACCAATCCAGACTCAGCCATCCTGATAATAGAAACACAAAATGAAACCCAAGTAAAACAACAAGTGTAGCTCGAGGAAGAAAAGAATAAAGAAAAGGAGAAAGAAGGAGAAGAGGAGAGGAGGACGGTGAAAGGAGGAAGAGAAAAGGCCAAGGCCAAGAGGATCTGAATTCCTAATGACATTTGCCATTCAAATTCTAGACTAGCCCTTATAGGTAAACTATGATTGTGGTGCATTGAGCCTTCCTTCAAAAATATTTCTGAATCCTAACCTGTGGTATCTGTGGATCTACGAATTCCAGGATCATGAGATGATACCTTCCTAGACTTGGAGTAGGTACCAAACCCAATCAATTCTGTGTCTTTATAAGAGAAGCAAAGACAATCTGAAATACTCAGAGGAAAAAGCTGTGACAAGACATAAAAAAGGCCTGGCAAAAGTGGAATTTGAGTTTTGAATTTTCTGTATAGAAGAAGCAACCACAACTGGCTACAGTTGCAAGAGCGCAGGGAAAGGAAGAAGCCAATTCTACTTCAGAGAATTTTCTGTAAAGCAACTCCTACACTGCCTGCATTTTGGACTTTTGATTTTCCAGACTGGAAGCGGATATATTTTTTTCTTGTTTTAAGTCACACAATTAGTGGCAATTTTTATGACTGCTTTAGTGAACAAATCCAGTAAGAGGATTAATATCTTTTCTAGGTGGTAATTAACAGTTTATCATTACTTAATTCCCTTTAACACCTAATGATACTGTGTGTGTATGTGTATTTGTGTGTGTCTTACATATCACATAGTATGAGTGTGTCAATCAGAGAACTTGTCTGGTAGGTATAATCACACATTCTATGTATTCCATCTAGACACGGGGATAAAAGTTAGGTCATTAGGCTTATTTCCCCTACTGAGTCAAACTGTAGTACCTCAAGTTTTTCTTTGGTTCTATGGCCATGGCTCTTCTAAAGCATCTCCTAGCCCTGTGAAACTCAATCAAACTGGATTTACCTTCACAAAACTTGAATTTTGAACATGATTTATTAGGTCCATCATAATGAATTTTATTTTTTCAAACTTCCTATCTTAAACATTTGAAGAAACTCACACAGCAACAACAAAAGTTGCCTAGATGTTTAATATTATCCCTTTGTTTGCCAGAATAAATCAATGATGTTCCCAGCTGGGGGATGAAGCAGTCTTCCAAATCAGTTAGTATGTCTAGAATCCGTTTATGATTGGCATTTGGAGATGGAGCTCCAACAGTATCCCACACTAAAAGCTTAGATTTTAAATAATTCTAGCATGTTTGACAGTGTTCTCTGATGCCTTGATATGAATGTGCCCATCAATACTGAATCCTGGTTAGCACTATCTGTCCAGATGCACTGGAATAGGAAATATGTTTTACCACATAGCATTCCTTTTTATTTGTGGCACTGTGCGTACTTTAGGTCATGTCCCCTCAAAATAGATGAGTTCAAAAGGGTCCGGAAAGAAGTAATGAGATTTATTAGCTATGAGAAATAGAAAGAAACCTTGAAAGATGAGGGCCTTGGTCAAATATGAACATACACTAGGGGAAACTGATATTAGAAATAAGAATTGCTTCTGATAGAAATGTCTGCTCATACTATTCTGTTGACAGAGGAGCCCCAATGCACACACATGTTCAAGGTGGCGTCTTTGCCTAGGTCGCACCAGCACACACTGCAGCTTCAGCTTTGCAGAGTAACCAGAATGCCCTTCCGACAGAAGGACATTTTATTTACAGTGTAAAGCTTAACTTTACACAAGACTCCCACTGATTATAGTCACTCTCCTTTTACATTTTTCTTACCCTATTTCAATATTATTTATTATTGATATATATTTAAAAAGACTTGTTTATTTTATCTGTGTACAGGATACAGAAGGCCTGCCACATGAAGTTCATCAACATATGCAGCCATATTTATTTCCATTTTGAGTTGTGGGGATAAAATTTAAAGCCTTCTTTCTCATAAGACATTTAGCATGAAAGTCTGTGTGATCAGTTATAGCCACCCATAAGCATATTAATTTGGGGGACTTATAGCTGCTTGTCTGCACCCCTGAACCAAAATCTCCTTTTCTCTGTTCTCCAGTCTCCTGGCCACACTCATTCTGTTCTCTGTTTCTATGGTTTTGATTGTGACTCCAAGTATAAATGATACAATAGGGGATTTGTTTCTTTTCCTGCTCTATTTTACTTAGCATATTCTTCTCCAGCTCCTTCTGTATAATCATAATTAGTAGGATATAAAAAATCTTTATTGATTTACTTTGTTTTTATGTGGACGAGTGTTTTGCATCTACTTATGTTACCAAGTGAGGGTTTGGTGCCCTTGGAGGCCAGAAGAGGACATCTGGCCTCATAGATGACTGTTTCCATGTGGGTGCTGGGAATGGAATTCAGGTCCTCTGCAAGGGCAAGTGCCTTTAAAGGTTGAGCCATCTCTCTAGTCCCTATGATTTCCTTTTCAATAGTTAAATAATGAATATGGGCTTTTCCTTATATAAATAATCTGTCCAAAGACAGGTAAGATTCTGACTATCTTGGATAAAGGGGATAAACTACAATAAGCATAATAAAGACATTTCTTTAAAATTTTAATTTTGGGTCTATTCAGATATATACCTATCACAGTCATATTTAAATTATAGATGAAACTGTTCGGCAGAAAGACTTTCAACTTTCATTGAATTGATTTTTATTATAAGGTTTGAAATCAAGGAATATAATGCTTTATTCCTTGACTCAAGATCCTATTCAATATTTGGGGTCTTTTGTTATATCATGTAAATTTTAGGAGTTCTATTTATTTCAATTTATATTTTAAGTTTTATTCTTGAGCACCATGTTTGTGCCAATTTTTCCCTAATCTCCCTGAAGTTCATGGCTTCTATAATTATTATTTTTACACATATAGACATACATGCGCACACAATATACAACCTATTGAGTAAATTTAGCATTGGTGTTATGTACTTGTGTTTAAGGGTGACACCTGAGAATAGATAAATCTCTCTCAGGGATCATACCTCGGGAAAAAAAGACTTTTTTCAGTAGCCATTATACTTGTAACATACATCTAGGTGTGGGATCTTGTGAGATTCCCTCCATACGTATTAAGCAACCATATTTTTGAGATTTCATGGGTATAAATTTCTACAAGACATTATCTCAAAGCTGGCAACCTGGTGCTCTGGCTCTTGTAGCCAGTTTGCCCACTTCTGCTATTTTCCATGAAGCACAGATATAAGGAGTCACATTGCAGATGCACCAACTGGGGATGGGATCTATGTGGTCATTTATTCTCTCCTGTCTTACTAAGGTACGGATCCCTCTAAAAGTCTCCATCTGCTGAGAAGAGAAGGTCCTTTGATGGAAAGTGAGAGTAACACTCAGCTTAAGGTAAAGGATAAGTATTTATGATGCAGTTAGAAATTATGCTTGTTTAGGAAAATGCCACAGCAGATTCTCCATTAAGGTCTATAAACCCCCAGCTATGGGTCGCTTGATAGGTTTGGAATACCTGACATGAATTCCCCTCTATTAAGAGGAATTTGGGTCTGAGTAGATAGCTATTGGTTACCCTCACGATGAAAGCACTAGTACTGCACCACTGGGATCTTGCTGGGGATTACTAGTGTAGTTGTAGGCTTTATTTCTGAGTAGTACTATTGATCGCTTTCCTCATTTGACAGCTCTCACAGAGAGCTAGACCTCGAGGTCATTTTGAGCTTGGTTCCTTCAAGCCCTGTGTCCAAATTGTGTGCTATCTTCAGATATAGGGTCTTGCCTTCATGTTATGGAAGAAAAAAAGTGCTATGGCTAAGCTCATCTTGTTTTGGAGGTGGCCAAGAGCCTCCCATGACCAACAACTTGGAAGGGTTTTTTTTTTAATGCCTCACACTGGAGTTTTAATAGTCTGTGGGCTCCTAGGTGGACCATTTTCATCACTGCATGTGGCCTAATTCAGTTTAAACTATATATGTGTGTGTGTGTGTGTCTGTGTGTATATGTATATATACATATATAGTTTATATTTATAAATTTATAAATATATTTATATATTATAATTTATATTTATATATGTATAATAATATTTGTTTTTAAGTAAGCTTATAAAATAATATGTTCCTCAACTGGATGGAAAGGAAAGAGCAGGCTGAGCCCTACCATGCATGTATTAATTCATTCCTCTCTGTCTGGATTATAGATGTGATATGACAAGTTGCTTCAAGCTCCTGTTATTTTACTTCCCCTGCCATGATAGATGTGGCCTGGAATTACAACCCCCCAACCCATTCCTCTCTAAAGTGGCTTTTGTGAGACTATTTCATCACAGCAACAGGATAGGAAACTAAGACAGGGATGTATCTCTTTCTTCTACATATCCAACTCGTTCTTGAATAATTTGCATATAACCATCAGATACAAATAAAGATAATTATCTTTTTATTGTTATATTTTGTCATATGCAGCTGTTTTATTATCATTATTATCTCTATATTTTTACAAGAGTTGTAATGCCTTCTATTTAATTTTTACTTTTATGCGTTAGACTTTTCTTTTTTTCTAAGTCTATGTAAAGTTTTGTATATTTTAATACATTTTCAAAAACAAATACTTATTTAAAAATTTAAATAAACTCTTTTATTAGTTCTTTGAGAGTTAAGTACACATATGCAGTATATTTTGATCATATTCACCACCACTTATTCCCTTAAATCCCTCAAAATCCTCTCCCTAAACCCAAACTTCCTCCTTACCCCATGGCATTGCTTAGGGACATCATTATCCACTGAAGTGTGCCGCCTACAAGGGCCTTATTCTTAATGTAGACTGAGTCCCCACTCCCTAGAAGCCTGAGGTGGGAGATGTGAACCCTGCTGGAATGTTGGCTAGCTTTGTCTTGTGCAGGCAACAAGAGCTATTGTGAGTCCATTGGTGCAGTAATTCTACCATTTCCAGAGGACACCATTTTTATCTGGACTTCCACAACTGCTATTATCATCTTCCCAGCTACTCCTACACAATGGTCCCCGACCTTTGGGGGGATGCGTATAAATGTGTCTCCCCTTGAAAGTGACTACTCCACAGGCACTTTGTAATTTGACCATTTGTGAGATTCGACATTAATTCACAACACAGAATTTTCTCTCATGTGGTCTGAGAGCTACACTAATCTATAATTGTAGAAATACAAATTGGAGTAACCATACACCAGAGATAATGCTCTTCCCAGCCTCCTTAGTTTATCAAGTACAAAGCCCAGGGTCAGTTGTGAGAGTCCTCCTTAGCCGTTGTTCAGGAGCTAATTTCAAATTCCTCACTGGAAAGTCATCAGTGATCTTACCCAGCTGTGAACCATGTGAGCTCCAATAGTGACTGGTATGCCACACAGTTTATTAGGTAACCAATTACTTTATAGTAGTGTTAAGGTTGATTCGATGGAAAGAACCTACATCTGGTACCACCAATCTTGTAAACAAACCACGGTGGGGAAACTAGTGGTCCCAGAGGGGAACCAAAAACTATTATTTTGCTAAATTGATAGAGTAACCAACTCAATGTTGCTGATCTTCTTTGTTTCTCTGCCCTATGCAACATCCCATGTGTGTGTGTGTGTGTGTGTGTGTGTGTGTGTTCATCATGAACTTTAACAAACCATGGGACAACTTCTCTTTAAGGTCAGGCAACAGCATACGTTTGATGAAGAATAAAGCTTCACCCTCTTACTCTTTTCTTCCACTTTGTCTATTGATGTCACACTGTGAAGTTTTTAAATATTAATTTTAATCTTGGTTTATGTGAGGTGAGAGTGGTGTGTGAGTGATGATGCCTGCCCAGTCCAGAAGAGGGTTTCAGGCCCCTCTGGAGAGAGCTGGAGTTACAGCCAGTTGTATGCCACCTTACATGGGTGCTGGGAACTGAACTCATATCACCTGGAAGAGCAGCCAGCACTCTTAACTGCTGGGTCATCCCTCCAGATCAATGTGCCAATTTACAGGTTCATGTCTGCTATTCAATATCAAATTACTGTAGTAATGTGAAGGAAGTATTCTGTTTTATTTTAGTTATTTATTTATGTATTTATATATTTATTCTATTATTTTGGTTTTTTGAGACAGTGTTTCTCTGGGTAGCTTTGGCTGTCCTAAAGTAAGTGTCTTACACAGTGCCCAAACTGAATTATTATACTCTTAATTTGTCTATATGCTTTCCAATTAGTTTCACAATTAGTGAACTCCACTGTGACTCAGTTTGAAGAACTCCCTTCAGCATTTCTTTGAGGCAGTTCTGGTGGCGACAATGTCTGCCAGCTTTTTTCCTGGGAAAGTTATTAGCTCCACCTTCCTTCTGGAGGAAACCAAAGACTGCTAGAAAAAATATCCCTGGTTTGTACAGTTTTCTTCAACAGTGGGTATATGTCCTAATCTACTCTTTCTCCCAACATGCAGGATTGCTTTTAGAAAGAGCTCGCAACCACTTGAGCATTCTCTTGCAGAAGTTTATTTTTCTTACTGTTTAATAATCATGTTAATTTTTCAGTTTTAATATAACTTGCTAAATTCCTTGTTGGGTTGAATTTGTATGTAGCCAGTATCTCAAACTGTGACTCTATGCTTCATGTACCTCTGCTGATCTTTATAGATTTGGGGAAATTGTAATAGATTTATTTAAACCAGCATTTTATCCTGCCACCACCATCTGTCTCTGAAGTATTACATCAATATTGTCTCACTGCAGGACATACTTTCTCATATCTTATGGGGGTTTTTGCTTTCCTTCACTTACTGTGTAATTTGGATGAATATTTTTTATACTCCTATGAATTTTCAGATTCTTTTTTCTTTTTGATCAAGCATCTTCTGATTTTCTATGTTAATTTTTAAATTCATTTCATTGTATAATCATTCTCATTCCTTATTTCTCTTTACTTTTTAAATAAAGATTTCTATTTATCTGTTCAATTGATATTTAGATCCTATATTTTTATTTTCTTGATTTCAGGGAAATGTTCATTCATGCTTCCTTGTGGACCCACAGGTCACCTTCAGAAAGTAATGTACAATTTTTATTTTTAGTTCTTGTGTATGGACTCTTGGTTACATGTTTTCTATGTTACATGTATATGTGTGGTACCTATAGAGGCCAGAAGAGGTTTTTGGTTCAGGAGTTGCAGATGATTGTATGTAAATCACCACATGGGAACCAGGAATTAAAACCAGGTCCTTTGAAAGATGAGCCACTGACTTTGCTTGCTGAGCCATCTTTCCAGACTTTCAAAATCATTTATTTTCTCTGTTTGGGATTATAATATAATTATATCTCTTCTGTTCTTTTCCTTTCTTTAATCCTTTCCATATAATCCTCCCTGCGTTCCTTAAAATTTGTACTCTTATTTTTTGCTGATTGTTGTTGCATTATTTTACATTTATTTCACTGGAAACTTATCAATTTCTGTTTCATTGAAATTGAAAACTGGATGACTGCCATCATTTGTAGATTGTCTTTGTATCTGATGTGGGTATGCATATTGTGTCCATCTCTTCATGTCTCTGTCTTTCTGACTTTTTCTGTGTGTGCATGTAACTGTGTATGTGCCTGTGCATTTGTGTGATTCATGTTGCTTTTCATTAATTTCTGCACATTTTATTGAGTAATCAATGTTTTTGTACATTGCAGATTATCACTGGTAGAAAAACATATGCACTCAAAGGCAGGAAATAACTGTATGAAGTGTTGTGCTTCTAGTTCCTGGGAAGGCCTGACAACAGTATCCATGAAACTGTCAGAAGCTTTCAGTGCTAATAAAGAGTGTAAAGGTCCTACACAACCAAGACTTAGTGATTCCAAAAGCAGTGGCTACTCTTCGAATTTTCCATGGCAAAATCCAATAAGGATGTACAGATATCTTTTCTTCTAGTGTTTGATATGTTCATCCTGTGGACAGCATCTCAATGGCTGAGGCACTCCTGTCTAATGAAGAGGAACTCATACACTAACAATAGAGCCAGTGTGTGTGTGTGTGTGTGTGTGTGTGTGTGTGTGTGTGTGTGTATCGTCTCATATAGAGGAATCTAAGGACAGTGTCTGCCAACATTACTAGGCCTCCTGCTGTTATTGCTCTGGGAAGCTCCTAGTTGTCACTACAGTAGTTCTGGTCATAAGCGTTAATGGCAACCCAAGTCTTAAATGGAGCAAGCAGCTGTTCCTACTGGGAAATGTGCTATTAGTGCCTCAAAATGCCTGACATAGATATCCCATCCCTTCCTGTCACCATCTCTCTCTGGCAATCATCATGAATATCAGACATGATTGTGTCTTTACTGATACAGTGTGATGAAGTGCATCATTCTGCTATTCTTTTTCAGATTCATTGTATAGCTGAACATTTTTGTTCAAACTGTCCTAGATTTTGTTGTATTTCTTATTCATAGATAATTAATTAAAGTGTGTGTGTGTTTCATTTATGCACATATCATCTATTCATTCCCTGATTTGGTACTGCCAGACCTCTAAATAGTCATGTCTGACATTCTTTGGATTCATATAATACAGCCATCATAGGAAGCAATATAACATCTTTAAATATATACAGAACATTTCCATAAATCTTAATCTTTAATTGTCAGTCTAGTTCCTGCTTCAGTAGAAACAATAGGGTAATTAGAATTGTACATAAAAGTTGTAATTCTATGCATTTGTTTATATTTTTTTGCTCCAGAATTCATCTTCTTGAAATGAGTTTTCTTTTTTATTTTATAAGAGATGTGGAAAAACTGATAAATATCCAATTTACAACTGAGGTTGTTTTTCATCTTTTGTTTGCTTCTAAAGAAAATAGCACAAAGGTTAATATACTTTTCCCATTGAGCTGTTCCCAAATATGTTAAGTTGAGTATTCTTAAGATTTCACAGGACAGCTAATGTCTCATCTTGTTCAAAAACATTCTGAAAGGTATTTTCTGTTGGGTTTTCTTTAAAGACTCATAAGGAGTTGGGGAAATGCAATTTGTAATTTACCATTAGGTCAACTTCAGTACAATAACAGTGACACTTATATAATCCTGCCACACAACACATCTTGATTTTATATTCACCTATGTTCTTTTCCTACTCGTTGGCTCTGGTTCCTTTTCTCTAACTACCTGAAAACAAGAAATACTTTAATTTAGATAATGACCTCCCAAGAGGAGACGAGATTATATTTACAGCCTTTCCCTTATCGAGGCATCTGATTCTAGGAATTAAATGATTCAGTTCCTGCTTTCTTTGTTGTCTCTGTAGGTTGTCTTCTAAGAAGATGCTTGGAAAATTGAATAATCCTAACTTTCTCTTTGTCATTTCCAAACCTTTTATGTCCCTAATCGAGACCCAGCTTGTTCCTAGAAAACAGAGCATTTCTATTGGTATTGTTGGGGGAAATGATAAGTGTTACTTTGACACTTCCTGGTGTTTATGAGATGCCTGGTGCTCTGGAGATATGGCGTTCTATTTCCCTTTTAGATAGAACTTTCTTTCCGTCTTTCTTTTTTAGATAGAACTTTTCAGAAATTGCTAGTTAAGATCCTATTTCCTAAAGACCATACATGCCATAGTATAGGACATGGAGAGATCAAGCTGGTACAAACTTGGAAGCTTCAGCACTACTGGCTAGCTTTCACTGTATATGACTTCCTGCTCCAGGGGTAGAAAAGAGTTTATATAGCTCTACCCCAAGAGCTACAATAATGACTATCCTGACAAAATATGCCCAGTGGAACAAATGTTTAGGAGTAATCATTTTCTGATTGGATGTAAAGCTCACTCTACTATATATAACTCATGATTTGTACTGTTAACTGGGCAAAAAGGAAAAAAAGGTGTCTGGGTAGGATATAGGCCATAGGTGAGAACCTTTTCTGGTAAAACAGACATAATAATAAACTGCCCCCTAAATTCTATCTTTATAATTAGTGTATTTCCCAACTCACATCAGAGAGTCTTCTTTTTACAGTAGACAGCAGCTAATAATGAGAGCAACAATTGATTGGTGTGCAGAGAACAAGAGATTATGACGTGCTTGGCTCTAAATGGAACAGCTATATCACATATGGACCTCTTCAATAAAACAGTATTTGGTGGAGATGGCCATTCAGGCGCACACACAAACTCACACCAGTTATGAGTGCTGTGGGCTTAACAGTGTGTTAATAAAAAAGACATCTAATCATGGTGGGGAGGGTATGGGAGAAATTGTAAGGAAGAAACAGAGGAGTGGATGTGATTAAGAAGCTTTATTATATACATGTATGAAATTATCAATCAATAAAAAAAACAAGAAAGCATAAAACAAACAAAGCCTTAGTGAATATAGACTTGAAGAAAAACTTTAGAAGATGCTCTAAGGCTCATGAGTCTACATGGAAGAGGAGGAAGAAAGATTTTGAGTGCCAGTGGTGATGGTTGACTCCAAGGAACAGTGTCTCCTAGACACAATAGGATTTGTGCACACAGGAACTCACAGAGACTGTGGCAGCACACACAGAACCACAAGCCAGACGGGGGTCACAGCACTAAGAAGGGAAAGTGGACTTGAAGTCTTACCCCCTAACCAAGAAGCGATTTCCTATTGATAGTTGTTGGCAAAAAGAAAATAAGTCGTCTCCAAAAAAGCGTCACTGGGTCACTGGGTCTTATTAACCACACCTGAAGGCAGACCCCATGCTCCCAACATTAGTTAGCAAACACAGAACAAACTCTTGGATTTTTGTGGTAATTTGTTTCATTTTGGCACTTTTTGCCTTATTGATCTTTTTATTTTTGTGGGTTTTTTTTTTGTTCTTGTTTGTCATTTTTTTTTTAAAGAGAGCAAGTAGGGAAGTAGGGAGCATCTGGGAGGAGTTGAGGGAGAAGAAAAATATGAACAAAATATAATCCATGAAAATTAATTTTAAAAAAAGTTTTAATGTAGTCTGTATTTTTAAATCTGTATTGTTAGTCAGGTGGTGGTGGCACATGCTTTTAATTCCAGCACTTGGGAGGCAAACATAGGCAGATCTGTGAGTTCAAGGTCAGCCTGATCAAGAAAAGCTATTTCCAGGATAGCTAGGGCTATTGTACGGAGAAACCCTATAGCTAACCCCCTCAAAAATATATGTTACATACACAACCATCAGATAGAAAATAAAGATTTAACTTTCATGTAGAACTCTAATTCTGACACATTTACATAAAAAGATTATATCTTAAATAGTAATTGATTAACTTTGAATAATTATTTCTTTTTCTCTTGGTGAATTAGGCAATGCTGCTAATAAGTATTTCCCTTTGAGAAGCATCCCAATACTGTGAGCTTATGAACTGTCAAGAATTGGGGTCAAACTTTACAATTTTGGTAAATCATTTAACTTTGATAAGCTTGAACATCTTTGTCTATCATGGGGGCAGACAACCTACCTTATTAAGAAGATACACAAGTTAACAGAAAATAAAGTACACAGAGCACCCAGTAACTGACCTTGTTATTTGTGTAACAATGCCTAGTTCTACTCTGTCATACAGATTATGCAAACTGTGAGAAGGCATATCCCTAAAGTAAATAAACAATATTAAATGAAACTCGGAGTTAGCCAAGTAAAATTGGTAAGCAATTTCTGGTCCAGATAAACTGCTCGTGGGGACATTATGATTGTGGGTATAATACTGTGAAAACAGAATCTCAGCATCTCATTAATAGCACTGAGAGTGGACATCAAGAAGCAAAAAGCCAAGGTTGGGCATCACATTTTGTCACTGAGTGTCAAGGCAATTTTCACATACTCTGATTTTCGCTTAAAAGATTTGGCTTAATATTAGATGGCACAGTAATGCTACCAAATAAATAATGCTTATATTCCAGTTCTACCGCTGAGTGATAGCCTCTGCCTAGAAATTGAATGAACAGTTTAATGGTAGTTCAAATAGTAGCAAATAGTTGTTTGCCAGTTTACAATCACTTATTCTCATTTGCTCTCTGTCATTTTCTGAGCTATGTTGCAGTTAAGAAAGCTGTCATACAAAATGAAAGTGGCTTTTTCAAGCAGAAAACAAATGTACTCTGGCTGGCAGGCTGGCATTTAATCATTCAGTCTCTTAGCGTCATTACTCTGCTGCTAGCACAAAACATCCTGCGTAGTTTATTGGGGACGAGGTAGGCTGTGAACACCTGGCCCTTGTGGCTTCTTTTGCCAGCTTCTGAGTGTAGGTACCATTGGGGTCTTTGTTGTCTGTGTGGGAAGTGATCTTTCTTGCTGTGACATCTAGATTATCAACAACAGACCATTTCAAGGGCCATGGCTTCCGAAGTCACATCCCTTGGCTGAAGGGGGGCGAGTGTTAGGACACAGTTCTACCCTCATTCTTTGGCTTGGACCATGGTATAAATAACACTCTGGAGCTCAGCGACGGGAAGCTATTTAAAACCCTGTACCTTGTACTTCTTTGTGATTTCTCCCTGATGTAAAGTAGCTAACAAAGACAGGCTTCAATGTCTGGAGAGACTAAACATAATAAAAGCTAGGCAGACCGCAAACGATTGCGAATATCCAGTGCCCCCCCTTTATCACGCCGCTGTTCCTGTTCATGGATGGCATCTTTGAAGAGGAAGGCAAAGGTGTTAATTAAATCCACTTACAGAGGAGGGTAACATCATTCACGACCACAGGTGGGCACTTGCTGCCTTCTATCAGTTCCATGTGGTTCTGAATCAGATGATGTTTGCTAAAGATTCAGATGTCAAATATTTTCCTCGGGACTCTGGATGTGCTCTCCAACAGGAAGTGGCCAGTAGAGATACCTTGTTGCAGAGGGAAGAGCAGTATTTGCTTCCTGCTCCTGGTTGTATATGGAAGGAACAAGTTGGACTGCATTTGGTTGATTCAATAAACTAAAAAGGATGCCCTTCTTTTATCATCAACTCTTTATTTCAGTGTTGTGTCCAGGCATTCTGTAGGTGTGGGCCATAAAGTCCAATCATCATAGACAGCATTGGAGTTCAAGATTTCTTGCCTTCTTTGTCCTTTTATATTTAGAGATTTCTTCGTGGGAATCTAATGGTATGAATACTAAAAGCTTAGACAGAATCCTGCTACGAGGTTCCCTTAGATTCTTGAAGAATATAAATTGATAGGTAAGGGATCAGACATACTGGTAAGGAGGTCTGACAGGCACGAAAGGGGAAGAGACTAAGGTGGATTGTTTAATCCCAATGAAAGCTGAAAATCACTGAATTTATTGTGATAAGACCTTAGGAAGACCTTAGGAAGACTGCATTAAATTATTGATTCATGTTGTTCACACTTATATGTCAAGGGCGTTGATGTAGACTCAAATCAGGCATTGGCTTAAGGTTCTTTAGAAATAAAGTCTGTTACAAATAAATAAATGCTGTTTGTCTTTAGTCCTCTGTATCTTTGATTTTTCCCTTCACAAAATGCCAAACAACCTTCAAAATCTAATTAGACTTCCTATTAGAACTGAAAGAAGTCTGGGTCTACTGGGGATGTCTGTACTGTAAAAAAAAGTCTCCATTTCACCCCATGCAAGAGAGCTCAGGGTTAATCAATGCCCAGTTTCTAAGAACATCTGTACCTCTCCTGAAATTCAGAACCCTGCTGAGGCAGCTAAGGAACAGGAAATAAGAGAAACACCAAGACTGCTTTCATACTAGAAAGTGAAGTAAAGCTTTCTCTGATTCACCAGTTCCCAAAAATCCAGCTTCCAGAACTGAAGCTAAAACCACCATACACTGTCAGGAATTGGTAACAGGTTATTTGCTTTCAGTCGGAAATAGAAAAAGACCAGGGGGGGGGGGATAAGCTAACACCAGTTAAAATGAGCTATTCGTGTTATTAAAGTGTTGGGCAGAAACTTACAACCATGTGGGATTCTGAGTTGCCTAGCACCTCTTCAAGTCAGAACCATCCTTCCTACATAGTGAGTCCTTCATTTACTCACCATATAGACACATAAAGGTTTTTGCTATGACATCTGCTTTTATTTCCACCCCTTGTGGAAAATTTTTTAATGCTATTGTCAGCACCAACAGTGCTCAGGACATCTTAATCTTCTAAAACATTCCCCTAAGTTACACAGGGGAGTCTGTCTTTGTACATCAGATGTTATCATGAATGTTAAGGACTCTGTATGTATATCCTTTTCCAATTTATTTTATTAAGATCTCAGATCACTTTAACTAATAGTCATATATCATGTGCTTCTAACTGTTATCAAGTGCATTCTCAATTGATCTCTGTAAACACATCCATTGTGCTCTTGCTTTGCCGTAGTCTGCTGTTTGAATAGTAGTAGTGGAAAGGTCTGGATGAATGCCTGTGAGAAATACTATCCCAAAGAACAAAGCAAAGGAGTGAGAGATATTTATGGAAAGGAATTCACAGAGAAAATAAGGACATGGGAGAAAGGAATAAAATGACTTCTGATATTTTGGTTTGGACAAGAAGAAAGTTTCTTACGAATCTTTCTTCAAGGATTCTTTATTGCTCTTGCTAACTAACAGCATGCATACAAATGAACCAAAGGAAATGTCACTCATTTGTTCATTTGTTCCTTCATTCTCTCATCATCTTACAGCCAATGCTGCCAATCTACTGAGTTACTAAAACGCAGAATTCACAGGAAAGTTATGACACCATCTTTGCTTATGAACCTCACATACTTTTTGTACATGTACCTAGACTTTTTGCTTCTATAGGAACTATCAAGAGGGGAATGCTTACAAGAGACTATATAACCCAGAAATAGAATGAATTCTATTTTTTGTGTGTGTGGTGGGGCTAATGGACAAAGAAAGAAAGAAGAAAAACCAAAGGAGGAGAGAGAATAGAACAAATTCACTTAGGAAATGACACCTAAATAGGGACGTTGTGGAGTAAGCATCCAATAGAAGGAAAAAGACAGAGTTCAGAGTATAAATCATTTCATGTAAAGAGAAAGCAGAGAAATTCTTGGTGTTCTTGTACCCCCCATCTGTGATCACATCAATGACTTCCGGTGCTTCCATGTTACCAAATTCTGTTTCTTACGATATCAGATGCCCAAACATGTAAAGATGGCAATAATTTTCCCCTCTGGACTTTTACTCCTCCTCACTAGCAGAGGAACTCTTCTTGAGGTAAGTTTCAAAGTAGAATCAGATCAAGGCGGGTGGAAACCTTAGACCTCAATCACCACAGAAGTTTTGGCTTGCGTGGAAAGTGTGGAATGTCTGGATAAAGATGTCTATAGTAAAGTAGGACCTGCTGACACCAACCACATAGGAAGGAACTAGCCGTTCCTCATATAACCAGGTCAGTTCACAGATAGAGATGGAGAGAGCAAAGGGTAAAGTGCATCTTCTACCCGGGAAATGATGGGTGGGGAGGAGGGGCAGCTGAGAAATCCGCACGTGCTCTGAACGGTGGTAATCAGAGTGATTGACAGCAAGCAACACAATCAGTCTCCTCCTCAATGGCCTTGTTAGAGCCCTGCCTTTGGAGGTCATCTTACTTTCCTTTGCTGTTTCTGTGAATAAATACTCTGACAAGGGCAACTTAAAGGAGAAACGGCTTATTTTGTCTTTCATTTCCAGGGTACAGTCCCTCGTAGAAGGGAAGCCATGGAAATTGGAACTTGAGGCAACTGGTTACAGAATATCAACAGTCAAGAATGCAGACAGCGACAAGTGCCTGCGCTTGGCTTACTTTTGTCTTTTATTCCATCCATGTCTCCAGCCTAGAGACTGGTGTTGCCCACTTTTAGGGTGGATCTTCCCACCTATTAATCCAATCAACATGGTCCTCATAAGCATACCCAGGGTCTAAATAATCCCACATAGGTGTGTGTTAGGAGGCATCATTTCTGGGTGCTTCCAGATCCTGTCAAACTGGTAAGTAGCACAAGCTACACAGGGAGAGTATGGGTTTGATGGTGAAGGGAAAACTTGAGATGTATCTGTGCTCTGAGATGAGCACAATTCTTGCTGTGACATGCTGATTATCGGTAATGGAGTTCTAACATACTCCTATATCCTCCTATTTCTGAACTCTGGAAAAGAAAAAAAATGAGAATCTCTGTCCGATTTCCTGTTTTGAATGTCTGGTAATAAAATAACCCCTCTCAGGAACGTTGCAGCAAGAACACTGCTTACTCACATTCTAAGACCTAATTGGCATTATAATTCTCAGTTGGCTTCTTTTGCCAGAAGATATCACTTGACTGATATTGATAATATACTGTAAGCCTTGAGCTCATTAAAAAAAAAAAAAGGAGAAGCAAACAAACCCTGAATGCTTGTGATTCTGAAGCACTCAACGTTATTGGGATCAGTGGCTTCAATTGGAAACATTTTATTTGTTCATATAATAAAAAGCACGTAATTGTTATTGGTCCCATGATTCCTTCTGGTGAATGCAAGCGTGTTTGCCTGCACCCAGACTTCATTGCTTTTTATTCTGCATCATGCACTTTATTGATTTTTCTGTTACTATTATTTCCTTCAATAAGCCTTTTAAAAGCAACACGGCTTCTTCTCTCGTCATGTCCCCCAGTGCTTCGTTCTTATCCACAGGCCGCCTGAGAAGTGGGGATAAGACTGCAGTGCAGGTTTCTTTTCCTCCCCTACTGCTTCAGTCTTTTTTCTGTTGCCTCTTCTTATTTATTTTCCCTGTGATGTTATGTGTCAAGATTTTAGGTGGGGCAATGCATCTTCTATTTTCTCCTCCTGTTGAGTTGAAGACCAATTGTGGAAAAATATAGGCAATAGTCAAATGGAGATCAAAATGTCAGCCTTTACTTGTGATAAAGCTTGTTGCTGAGTGCCATCCCTGCCACTGAGAGACCGCTCTGGAGGCAGACAGGCTTATGCACAAAGGCCATAGGCAAACTTGGTATGTTGAAGATTCTCCTCATGCAGGTTGCTCCTCCCTGCTTGGTAGTGCTGTGTGACTGCCTCTGTCCTTTTTACAGACTGGATCCAGGAAAGAGCAGGTGAGCTAGACTATGATATCTTTGACATATCTACTACTCCTAGAACACGTCTCCAAATGCAATGCTATTGTAAATTTTTACTGGTCGCATTCTGAACAACGTATAGGAGTGTGGCAAGCAGCTGAGAAGCTTTCTTAAAGGAAGGTCTTAGAGCCTAAAAAAGACATACAAACAACAACAACCACCACAACAGCAAAAACACCTCTGAGTCCAAGCTGATTTAGGTACCAACAAAAGTTCATGAACTGATCCCTAATCCTGAGTTAATGGGGAAATAACAAAAGCTCAACCCTCTTGATCTCTCCAGATTTTTTCACTTGGTGTCTGTGTATCTTATGTATGATGAAATTGTTTGTAATTTCTTAGACCAAGTAAGTGTTGTGTGTTGAATATCTATACGTAAATAGATGTGCATTTACAGCACTACCACACCTAAATACAATTATTACCGTGATCCTTGCTGGTTTGGAACACATATGAACCCTGGTCACTAGAAAGGAAAACTCAAATTAATAATATTGTCTCTATTTTTGATCATCAGTGTTTGGTCAAAAGATCGAAACTGAGTTATTTCAGTCCTCAGCAGCTGATATTATATCCTAATCTCCTAAACGGTGATATTTATCACATCAGTGGATTTAACAATTAAAGGTAGAGACCCACATACTTAGGCCATGAAGTTTTATGATTTCATTGATTCTAATTCCTTCTCTTCTCCCTAACCCTGCCATTATGTGTAAATGGAAATTCATGGAAAAAAAGTGGCCCCAAGGATTTTCTCTTTGTTTTTCTTTCTACATTTGAACATATATCGAAGTCTCCCTATAAGAGATCATGCATGAACTTCATCCACAATATTCATTTTATATTTCTCCTTGCACTTAGAAATGAAGGTGACATTATATGATAAACATTGGAGTTGCACACTCAAGTAGTTTCAATATTTGCAAAGTCTGATGCTTAATAGTGCGAGCTCTGTAGTCCCACTGCCAGCCTTCCAGTCTCAGCCCTGCAACCATGAAGGTTATTTCACTTTCCTCCAGCTCATTTTCCTCATTGGTCAAAAGGGATATGGTAGTAAGACTCTTGTGATGACTAAGTGAGAAAAACACAAAATGCAGAGATGAGGGCAATATGAGCAGAAAATCAAACCTTAATAGTAGTTCAGAGATTTGAAGGGTGGAGAAGGACATCAGGATGAAAGGGCAGACAAGGTAAAAACAAAACTTTAATGCATGTGCATCTGTATGTATGTGAGTGTATACACTCATAAAGGAAATGATGCAACCCTCTGAGGAGTTTAACAAATTTTAAATTTTAAAATCTGTTTGAAATCTTTCTGGAAAAAAAATGACTACAAAACTAGAGTGAAAAATTTAAATTCACTTTTATGTCCAATTGAGTACCTCTCTGTCCCCAGAGTTATCCAGTAACATGGAATTGATATGCATTGTTTTGACTACAGTTTCTTATCAGTGTTCTGTAGAAAGCATGTTTAGTCACATACTGTATTTGCCACTTTTCTTAGCCACTATAAAATACCAAAGGGGAAAAAATTGCTTAAAGGGACTAAAAGGAAAAGTGGATACACTCCCGAGGAAGCTATGGCAGTGGGCAGCTCTGTCCTAGTGGGAGCTAGCAACTGGGACTCCTCATCACACTGTAACGTACATTACAACTATATTACCAAATTGATGTGTGCTTTTTGTGCCAGCTAAGAAGGTGGCTCTGATGGCAGGATTGTACCCCAGCCATCATTTCAGACCAAAGCACATTTATCTCAAAGTATCCTCCAAGACCTCTCTTGTCTGGAGGAGGGCTGCACCACCCCCCAACCTCTATAAATAGGGAGAAGAAAGAACAGTCAAACAGCTGAAGCTAAAAGCAAGTCCCTGAAGCCAGGTAGAGGATAAACTATTTTCCACAGGTTTTACTTTTGTGTATCCCACGATTCTAAAATGCCTACAGTGAAAGAGAGAAACTGGAAAGTCAGCCAGGGGAAGCTCATCCACGGAGACAAAGCACAGTCAGGAGCTGGGATACATGACCAGATCTCCGTCATTCTGCAGGATGTTTACAAGACCCTGACTTAATTTTTTTTTTTTTGCGATTATTTGTGCCTTTACTTTTAAGTCTGATATGAGGGGACATTCTTCTCTGACAGGAACTCTTTCTATCAGGAACTCCAGTTGACTGCTTCAACATGTTTTTTCAATGTTTTAACCACCTGTTTTATGTTTTGATTATCTCTCTCTCTCTTCTGTTTCTCTCTCTCCTCCTTCCCTCCCTTCCTTTTCCTTTACTTCTACCCCCTTTCTCCTTATCTATCTATCTATCTATCTATCTATCTATCTATCTATCTATCTATCTATCTATCTATCTATCATCTCCATTACATGTTTTTAATATATATTAGAAATATATATATATACATGATATACATATATATATAAATATTTATTCTTTTACTTTAGCTTGTTCAGTTCTTACTACAGTCACAAACTCTAAACTGAGATTATGGATATTATACATCTCTCTTCAGATTGCATCAAATAGTCTTGCATTTTAGCAGCAGAGAAGCAGAAATAGGACCACTGCCTGCCTAGAGAGATCCACTTACTCTGCTAGGACTCACAACCCGAAGACTTACTGTCTCATAAAGCAACATTACTCGATAGTGAGCAAACATTTAAATGCATGTGCCTGTGGGAAACATTTTACATCCAAACCACATCACACACGGTGTATATATTTCTGCAGTACCTGTTCCCTTTTTAAGAATAGTTTTCCAGAAATTCACATATTCATTCCCTTAAAGTATATGATCCAACAGAGATCAGTGTGGGCAACTCATTCCAGGGTGTTTTTAAGGTATGAGACTGTCTGTGGTGGGCAGAAATGAGTGGGAAAACTAGAGTAACTGCTAATGGTTGTGCTGTTTCATTTTAGGTAATGAAAATGCAATGATTGTCTCTTCAAAAACTGTTATTAAGAAAATATGTACATATATATGTATGAAGGAACAATAATGAAAATAAGAAGCCATGAATTTGAAAAAGACATTGGGAGGGTATGTGGGAAGGTTTGGAGTGAGGAAAGTACAGGAATAAGTGATTTAATTATATTATAATCCCCAAAATTAAAATAATTTTTAAAACTTATAGTGATGAAATGTATTAATATTTATTAATAGTGGTTTAAGACATTAATTTTCATTATTGAATAGTGTTACTTTTTATTGATGGTGTAATTCATTTATCAACTTCTGAGGATGGTGCTGGAGTTAGTTCCAATGTTTAACTATTCAAATTCTTTCCTGGGTCATATTTGATTACATTCCCTTATTAATAAAAACTAGCATAAAAATTGTCACAACAATTTGCATTTCCATCAGCTGCCTGTGGAATTGTGAGGTTCTAAAAGTCAACCCGGTGAATTTAGATTTGTATCCGATTTTGTTTCAATTTACAAATATATGATAAATAACAAAGTTAAAAATCAGTTATTTGCTTGTGTGTATTCCTATGTGATGAGTCACTAAACTTTGCCCATTTTTATACTGTTTTGATTTATATTGTTCTCATTTGAGATACCTTTATTCTGTTCTGATTATTACATCTTTTGTTGTATAATATAAAAATATTTTATGTGTATTTTTGATATGTATATATTATATTTTAGAACAGCAGAATCTTATGTTAAATGTATGTTTGACAATGACATCCTATCATAATATCTCAATGACATTTTTGTTCTAGGTACTTCAAATCTTGTTTGTTCTGCCTAGTTCCCTTTTCTACTTGGAACCCACTCTTCTCAAAATACATGACTGAGATTGAGATTCATATATTTTTTTCATTTTTGATATGGACTTTGTCCAGCACTAAGTCCTAGTTATGCTTAATATTGCGATCATAAATAATTCAGATAAAAGCAACTTAAAAACCACCTAGTTTCCAGTGTCTGCAGTTATGCAATCTCCAAATCATGAATAGTTGGCACAAGCTTCTATGGCTCAAGAACTTCTGGGCAACAGATAAGGGGTCTCTAGACTCTAAACTCCAGCCCAAAAATCAACCAGGGTGTCACAAGTAAGGCATTTCTGGAACATGAATCCTAGGTGCACACTTCTATGGTCTAGTTTCAGATACTGGACAGCTTCCCTATTTCCTTTCTTTGGCAACTAAGCAATCCCCAGACATCTCTGGACCACCCTTTTGCCCAAGTAATTTCAGATTCACCTCCTAACACACAAACTCAAGAACAAAAATCTGAAAACCTCTTAATTAGGCAAAAGAGTCAGAGTCTGCCCCCAATACCACTTTTAGGAACCCCACAAGAACACCAGCTTACCCAGTCATATCACATATACAGGGGACCTAGGTCAGACCCTTACAGGCTCCTTGATCTGTGTGAGCCCCTATGAGTCCCGGTCAGTTGACTGTGTGGGCCACTTTCTCTGGGTGTCCTTGCACCACCGTCTGATTCCTCTTATTCTTCCTCCCCCTCGTCTGCACGATTCCCTGAGCTGCTTCTAACGTTTGGCTATGGGAATCCGTGACTGCTCCCAATTGGTTGCTGAGTAAAGTCTCTCTGGTCTCTTTGCAAAGGATTCTGTTATGCTCTGACCCCAGAGCGCTCCACAGGCAGGACAAACTGTAGGGCTAAGGTTATGTGGCTTGCTTGTGTCATCATTCCTCCACCTAAGGTTTGGCCTGGTTACAGAACCGGCCAGTTCAGGCCTTGTGTCGTCATTACTAAGAATCTTTTGCCAGCTCATGGGACTATTCCTTCTCCTGGGTTTCCTCGGCCAGCCTTGATGTGATGGGGTGTACCTCATGTACCTGGTCTTATTTTAGCATATTTTATTTGTTTGATGCCCCTGGGATGCCTGCTTTTTTCCTAGGGAAGATAGAGGGAGCATGGATCTGGAAGAGAGAGGAGATGTGGGCAGAGAAAAAGAGAGGGGAGGGAGGAGAAGCTCTGAACTGGTTTAATATATGAGATAATAATGGTAATAATAGTAATAATAATAATAATAATAAATGTTTAAGAAGAAAATGCACATCAAAGATTCTGAAACCTAAAAATAATCTTCAAATAATTCTAATTAATAAAAAGAAAGGCAATGTCAACTTTAATACCAAAGGGGGAAAAAAACTTGAAGAAAGCAGAAAGTATATAAACCTCACATGTTCACAGATTAAAAGGCTCTATATTGTGAAAATGGACAGCATCTCTGTACTAGCTGGCTTCTATCAACCTTACATAAACCTAGATTTATCTGAGAGTGTTAACTGAAAAATACATCCACAAGATCGAACTGTAAGAAAGCCTATGTGGTATTGTCTTTATTAATAATTGATGTATATTTATGATTGATGTGTATTGTGGTTTGAATGTTAATGGCCCCCATAGGCTTATATATTTGAATGCTTGGCACCAAGTGAGTGGAACTCTTACAGAAGTGTGGCCTTGTTTGAGGAGGTATGTTATAGGGAGTAGGCTTTGAAATTTTGAAATTGCTGGAGCCCAAACACCATTACACCATTACCAGTTCTCCCCCCCCCCTTCTCTCTTCTCTCTCTCTCTCTCTCTCTCATTCTATGTGCATGCTCTCTCCCTCCCTCTCTCTCCCTCCCTTCTTCTTATTTGCATTCTCTTAGCTATTCCTCCAGTACCATGCCTCCCTACCTGCTCTCATGTTCCCCATTATGATCGTCACAAAACCTTCCCTTTGAACTATAATCCCCAATAATCCATTTCATAAATTGCCTTGGTCATGGTGTCTCTTCACAGAAATAGAAAAGTAGCAAAGTACCTAAGACAGTATGGGAATGTCCAGCTCTTTAAGGTCAGTGCCACCCCTGGGCATAAGAAAGCAGGCTGAGCAAGCAAGCCAGTAAGCAACATTCCTTCATGGCTTCAGCTACAGTTCCTTTCTCCAAGTTCCTGCCTTCAATTTCTACCCTGACTTCCCTCAGTAATAGCATATGACCTGAGACTTGTAAGGTGAAATAAACCATCTGTTCCCCAAGCTGCTTTTGGTCAAGGTGTTTTATGATATAATAATTGAAACACTAAAATGCTATCAAAAACAATACACAGATTCAAAGCAATTCCCATAAAACTATAGAACTTTCAAAACAATTTTGCACAGAGATTGAAAAAAATGATCTCAGATTTCACATGGAAGCAACAACAGCAAAACAATATAATAATGAAAAGAAAACACCTGAGAAATACTTACTAAAAGAAGTATGACCATTTCTGATTTTAAGTCATAGCAGAGAATCATAATATTAAAAGCAGCACCATGCAGGCATAAAAACAGTCATATTGATCAACAGAAAAACATAAGCTCATGTTCCTATACCCAACTGATTTTTAACAAAGAGGTCAAAAATACACCTCAGAGAAAAAAACGCATTGACAATAAATGCTGCTATAACAGAATGCAAAGCTACATTTAAAAAATTGAAACCAGATTTTCATGTCTCATTATCCACAAATCTCAACTTCAATTAGATGACTTTGAGAGAGGAGGAAGTAGGGAATATACTCCTGCTTTTTGTCCCGCCCGACTCTGGCACTGCTAGCTTATACCCCAAAATAACAACACACAAACTGTATTCATTTAAACACTGCTTGGCCCATTGTATCTAGCCTCTTCTCAGCTAACTCTCTCACCTGAACTAGCCCATTTATAATAATGTGCGTAGCACCCCAAGGTGCACTTACTGGGAAGATTCTAGCCTATGTCGATCCTGGGTAGGAGCTTCATCGTGTCTGCCCGGGAGAGGGGAGCATGGCCTCTGAGCTCACTTCCTCTTCCTCCCAGCATTCTGTTCTGTTTACTCCTCCCACCTATGTTTTAACCTATGAGGGCCAAGCAGTTTCTTTATTTTTTAAACAATGACCTTCCTCCATCAAGCTGATAAGCACAGTTAAGGACTTTCAGAATAGTAGCAACAACTGCCAAATAGCACTTCATCGAACTCTTCTGTACATCAAAATATGCCATCATTTGAATGAAGAGGCGCCTACAGCATGGAAAAAACTTCTATATATTACAAATATAATGAATAATTAATATCTAGACTAGATAAAGAATTTAAAAAGCAAAAGCAAACTAATATTCTATTATGGGGGAATAATGCCTCCCCAAACACCATTATATATTTAAAATAAGCCCATTGCCAATTTTGAGTTATCTATTTTTGAGCTGTTGGTCAATGGGGTCCCACAGATCCTGACCAAGCATTCCAGACCACTACCAATGCTCCAGAGTACCATCCAGAACTTGATGGTAAGGCCCATTTGTTAAACACACCACATAGTTCAGTCAAAGGATGTGGAGAAAGCAAGCTGGTATCAACCTGGAAGTTTCATCTTTATTAGCTAACTACCATAGTGCTGGAAGGAGCTGTGTATGCTACTGAAGGAGAGACATAATCAACAATCTTATCCACTTCTGAGCTCCAATAATGACAATCCTAGAAAGATATGATACCTAGTGCTGTAGTGTCATAAATGTTATGAGAATAACCAACAACCTTGTGGTTGGATTAAAGCCCATCCCACAAAATGGAGCCCATGCCTAGTGCAATTAACTAAAAAGAACCCCTGGTGACAGGTTAGGTTAAAGGCCATAGGGTGGATCCGAGTTCTGTTCTTCTGAAGAATGAACATTGTAATATATTGTCTCCTAAGTTCTCATCTTTATACCCATAAATTAGTATATCTCTCAACCCTCATCAGAGAAGCTTTGTATTGCAGTAGATGGTGACTGATACAAACTGGTGAGCATGCAAAGATTAAGACCCTGTGTTGTGCTCAACATCAGATGAGAAAATGATATCATACCTCACACCCAGAATTCAGTGATCATCACAAAAGAGGGTACAGAAAGATGACAAGAGCCTGAGGGAGCAGATGTCTGTATCCAACCAGTGTCTGCCTGACATGATAGTGCAACTGCACACATGAACTCAAAACAACTCACCCTACCTATACAAAACTTGTAGACCATCCAGACATTAAAAAAATATTCTTACTCTGGCTTGAAAAGGGGCTCACAAAGTCCGGCCTCTATCAGAAGATCTATGGGCAATTGACAGCTGCTGGGAGAAGGAGAGTCATTTTTCTTCAGAGATGCAGACTCTAAAAGGCTACCTATGTTCCAGTAGTCCCACATCCATGCATACACAGGAGTTATTAAATGGACTCAATGGTTATTAAATGAAAAAGAGATAGCACATAAAGTCAGGAAGGCAAAAAGAGGGGTAGACTGAATCTAAACATGCATATGCATGGATATTAAATTGAAATATAATAATTGGGATTATACAACTTCTTAAAAAGTTGTGGCAAGCAACCCTAAAGAGCTTGCTTTCCATCCACTTATGAATAACATGAGAAAGAAAGGCATGTGATAACTCGTAAACAACTTCCTCTATTTTTTCCTAAGTGCGAAACCTCCCAACCCCTGAATTAATATAGCTGGAAAACTTTCCATCAGAGGTGGAATCTGACAATTGGAAAGTTACCACACCCACACAAAGGTCATGGATGAACAGGATACAAGCTTAACTCTGTAGGAATGTCACTTAGCCCACGTGCTAGTTTCGGGCAGATGAAAATCGTACATGTATCTAACCTCACAGACGAACACAGGAGGATGTGAAAAAAAACGTGATGTTGCATCCTGTGTCATGGCTATACCCCTGTCTCAATCCTCTGCTCTGACCCCTTCCGATTAAATTAAACTAACCTCTTTTTAACCTTAAGATTTCAACTTGTTTAGTAGCAGGTACACAATAAATACAACCAACTATGTATCCACAGTGAAATCACTGAGTCAGTCCAGAAAACCACTAGCAGACCCTTCCAGGGTACATGTTGGATATATTCCAAAGTAGCTTTGCAGAATAGCATGTCAAATTTAATGGTTCCATTCCCATTGTGTGATGTCCATTAATTGAAGGAGTAGTTTATCCATCTTATTAATACTTAAGTGTGCACAGGGAACTGTATAATGCCGAAAAACAATTTGATGTGAGCAGCCAAGAGTAATACAGGAAAATAATAAAAAAAAAAGAGGCCTGCCTGTTCAAGACCAAGGGTAGAGGAATACACAGTACAAAGGGAGAAAAGAGTTGAGGATCCCTGTTTTAATAAGCTATATTAATCTTAATGTTTCTTGTCAGATATATCACCATGAGATGAGGAATGTGAGGATTGTTTGTAATCATAACTATAAATTATATTAAAATGGTCTAATGGAAGGGTGTAGACGGTAACTGCTTGTTCATTCCTCAGCCATCCAGACCTAATATAATCATACAGAAACTATATTAATTACAACGCTACTTGACCTATTAGCTTATGCATATTTCTCGCTAACTCTTACATCTTAAATTAGCCCATTCTGTTAATCTTACATCTTAAATTAACCCATTCTGTTAATCTCTGTATTAGCATGCAGCTGTGGCTTACTGGATGGATCTGGGGCACCTGTTTCCTTTGGTGTCCCTCTGACTCAGCCTCTTTTCTTCCAGCATTCAGTTTAGTTTTCCTGCCTAGCTCTATTCTGCCCTTCCACAGGCCAAAGAAGCTTCTTTATTAACCAATGATAATAAAACATATCCACAGAATATAGAGGGGAATCCCACATCAGAAGGTAGAGTTGTTTTTTGAAAAGATAAATAAGACTTATGAGCACCCCTCTTAATTTGTCCAAAGAGAGAGAAGATTCACATTAATAAAAATAGAAATGAAAGAGAAGCATTACAACAGACACCAACAAAATTTGGAAAATTATAAGGACACACATTTTTAAGACTTCTGTTCCTATATTTTATGACCCAGTATGTGAAGCGTAGAGAAGAGGGTGTGGCTATGAGAAGGATTTGGGGAGAAAATAGGCATAATAGAAAGACGTTGTATACAATTCACAAAAAATAAAAATGAAAAAAGAGAAGACAATGTCAATTTCACTTACCACTAATCAAAATTACTCAAGTGTTTTCATTTGGTAATTAGGGAAGAAAAAGCTAGAAAATTATGCAAAATTATCACACTTACTGTGTTAAGTTAAAGGGTAAAAGGTAAAGTATACATACTTTTCCAAGAGGAGGTTTCTGTGAAAGGAGATAAAATCCAAAGTCAAAAGGAAAAGAAGGTGGAGGGACGGAGAGTGAGAGCATGCTTCTGAGAGCAAGAAAAAAATTATTGGTACCAGATTATTTGCTGGGCTCACACAAAGGAAAGATGGCTTAGAAGAAAGCATTTATGGACTAAAGTTTGCACACTACTTAGAAGTCTTTGTGGGAGGATGGGAATAAAGGTCCATTTTCATAGAAGGGGACAGTCTAATATTTGCAATTTATGTGACCTTTTTACTGGATTACTGGAAAACATACCTTCCAAAAACAGAACAGAAAAGCAAATGTCTATAGATTAATTTAACTGACACGTGAGTATTGCCATTATTAATGCTTTTATTTTGCCAACTGAGACATACATAGTTTTCCTTTTTACTTTTGAGATTTTAATGTAATTATATTTTTGACTTTGCTTTCCTCCTTTCAAGACCTCCAATATATCCCTTCTCACTTTCCTTCACACTCATGACCCTTTTTCATTGTTATTGCATCCATACATCTATGCGTATATACATGAAACTCCCTAAAAATAGCCTTTTCAGTCATATAGTGCTATGTGTATGTTTGTTTTCAAGGCTGACCATTTGATATTGGATAACTAATTGGTGTGCTCTTCTCCTGCAATTTTTAATACTTTCAAAATGCACAGAGAATCTTCCATTTCTGAAGAAAAAATTAAAGTTCCAGAAATGAACAGTCTGAGAGTAGGTTTCTGAAGTATAATTCTAGATAGGTATGTTCTTGACATTTATCATTCCTTTTTTCTTCAACATAGTCTTCTATATAAATTGTGTCAAGAATCCAAAAGGTTTTTAATGACAATTATGACCACACACATGCACACACATATATAGTTCAATATTATATCAATATATGTCAAGTATATATATGAGATAACCCAAAATGTTTGAGCACAACATTTATAACTGCAAACCTGAAATGTACTTTTTGAAGCATATTTATACAACAATATTTGTGAGTTTTAAATATTTTATTGTTTTCTGTCTCTGCTGTTTTATAAAAACAAGATGGAATCACTGAAACACAGAGAATAGATCTTACAAACATAATATAGTTGAGACAAAGACGAAAATCACTATGTGCCAAAGATGGTAAATCAACAAGACATTTTTTGGGCGGACACTAGTCAAGTGTTTGTGCAGTAGTGAATAGGACTATAATGCATAGGAACATGCTTCAAAATTGAGAAATAAATTATTGAAACTTAAATGAAAAGAAGATTTACAAATGAGGACACTGAAGTTCTTCATGCCTAGATTCACTGCTCCCTAACTTCAGACTATGCAGTTTGTCATCTAGACTCTACAGGTCAGCTTTGATATACAGTCTTGAGAATGTGCTGTGGATAAAAGTAGGGCTTGTCTATTTAGCTTGCATAAGACTAAAATAATATATTACATAATCATACATATTTTCTGATTGCTGAAATAATGGAAAACTATCAATTCTTCATGAACTGTCAATTCACACATCAACCCACGTGTATATACAGAAATGGACTTGGGTCCACCTATCCCAATTTTACAACTAAGATTGTGATAACAGGTTATAGCTGCTGGGCATGATAGCAGTCTCAACAATAAGGAGGAAAGCCTCAAGATCCTTATTATTTTTCTATGGTCTATTATTACTGTGTCAATGATTGTAGTCATCTTTAAATGAACTTTCTTCTTATGGAAGTAAACCCTATATGTTCCCAGTCCACACACTAACTGTTACAAAAGTAAAAGTGTAATTCCTATCTTTAAGAAATATTTTAATTTCAATGTTTTCAGCCTTTTACAACAAGAATGACACTCACTAAATATTCAGTATGTTTCTGAACCTACTTCCATGTTTTAGTACCAAATCTATATAACATCTCTTTCCATAATTCATTGATCCACTTATTTATTAAGCATTTATCAAGCACTCATTCTATATCATTTGATTAGCTAGAAAGAAAGATTACCTTCAATATGATTTATTACCCTCAGTAATTGGTCTATTCAGAAGGAAATACTGCGTTTATAGCCCCTGTGATATTAGAAAGGGAAAATAATAGGAATAAAAGTAAGGGATAAAATCCCTGCCAGGAAGTTTCACTGTGAATTTCCTAGAACACATGACCCTATAGAACAAAAAACAGACTTTTTAAGAGAGATAAAGGATGCTTCTTTTATCAGTACCTATTAAACCCGATATTTGGACACATTCTCAGATCAGCAACAGGAAATCTGTAAAAATCTGTATTTCTGATACCTAGGCCTGAAGTAAGGGTACACCATAATAGCAAGAGACAAGGGAAACGGGAATCCACAGAGGGCAGTAAAACTGAGAGGACGTAATTTTCTAATCAATGAGAGTTGCCAGCTACGCTATTTGAGAAAGACTTAAAAAAGAAAAAGAAGAGGGCACAAGAACTTGGGAGTCTAGTAAAATGAAAGACTCCCTTTAAAAGGAGAAACTCTCATTTAAAAAAAAGAGGTTGTTTTTTTTTTAAAGAAGAGCAGCAGGTACATTAAAGAAAAAAGGTACACATATGAAAAACTTGGATATTTGTGTTTAATACTTGAGTTTAGATACAGCGGAACAAAGAGAATACTGCCCCAATGATAAAAAATAGAAATTTGGTTTAAAGAGATTGTATATTGGTAATGAGTCCACACTACCAAAATGCGTTGTAACATGCCCAAGACTAGAATTCATACTTCCTGAATAAGCCCCGATCTTACAAAGTAGAAATTTGGTTTAAAGAAATCGTAAAGAATTGGTAAGATCCCTGGGAAACCAGATTGGCTGACTCATGCAAAGGCAATCTGGATGAATAAAATTTCAGTCAACATCATATAAGGATCTGTATCAATATATCTATACTCTGTTTGTTTGGGTGTCTTTTGATCAAATGACTAGGTTATATTAAACAAATCAACTAAGCAGAGCTCATGGGGGCTCGTTGGTACTGAAGCAACAATAGCAGCACCTGTATGGGTCTGCAATAGGTCATCAGCATATATGTTATGGTTGTGTACTTGGTGTTTCTGTGGGGTTCCTAAAAGTGGGAGTAGGGATGCTCTCTGACTCTTTGCCCTCCTCTTGGACCCTTTCTTGCTACTGGTTTGCCTCATGCAGCACAGATGGGAGGGGTTTATGCCTAGTCTGACTGTATCTTACTATACAGTGCTAAATTGATATCCCTTTGAAGCCTGATCTTTTCAAACATGAAATGGAGGGGAAAGAGGTCTGGGCAGATGGGGAATGGGAAAGGGTAAAGGGAGGACTGGAAGGAGAGGAAACTGTGGTCATTTTATATTATATGAGAGAATAATCAAAAGAGAAATAGTTGACAAGAAGACAAAAAACTAAAATTTAAATAGGAAATCATTATCAAAGCACATGATAGATGTGTAAAAATTAAGAGCTTATGTATTTACAAAGTAAATTCAGTAGGTAAGGTATTAAGTTTAAAAAGAAAGTTGGCACGACCTTTTCTAAATTGATGGAAAACAAACTACTCTATAATCTTAACATACTTCAGATAGAATAGATTCAGATTACTATGTAAGTAGATCAACAATAATAAGAATACAAAATAGCCAATTCTGGCTAATGTTAGAAAAAAATGTCATAAGGGAGAAGCTTATAAACAACAAAATATTTTTGAGGGTGATAAAACAAAGGTCGTGTCTGATGGGATCTTGACTCAGGGTTCACCGCCAGTGGTTGCTAGCTGGTAGAAATGGGTAAAGGAGCTAGCTCTGCGTCCTCATTCATATAGGCACTAATTATGTCAGGAAGGTGCATCATCAAGGTATTATCAAAGCCCCCACCTTCTAATGTCATCATGCTGGGATTAGATTTTTAGCATGCAGCTATAGATTAGGATCAAACCATCAGACAATTGAAAACAACCACAGGGAACAGGCCACCTCAAGTAAGAATATGACATGCTGATTTAATGTCTTGATAATAACCTTAAAAACTATATTAAATTTTTTTTAAAAAAAAAGAAACAATGTTATCCCTGCTCTCTCCAAGACTATTATCATGAAGGGGTGTTGAATTTTATTGAAGGCTTTTTCAGCACCTAATGAAATGATCATTCCTTCAGTTTATGGTGAATTATATTGACAGATTTTTGTATGTTGAGCCATCCCTGAATCTCGAGAATGAAGCTACTTGGTCATGGTAGATGATATTTCTGATGTATTTTTGGATTTCGTTTGCCAGTACTTTTTTGAGTATTTTTGCATCAGTGTTCATGAGTGAGATTGGTCTGCAATTCTCTTTCTTAGTATGTCTTTGGGTGGTTTGGGTATCAGGGTAACTGTAGACTCATGAAAAGAGTATGGCAATTTTCCTTTTGTTTTTTATTGTATGGAACAATTTGAGGAGTATTGGTGTTAGCTCTTTAAAAATCTTTGAAAATTCCATACTGAAACAATCTGGTCCTGGGATCTCTTTGGTTGGGAGATAGTTGATGACTATTTCTATTTCCTTAGTAGCTATCAATTTATTTAATTTGTTTATCTCATCTTGATTTAATTTTGGTAAGTTATATTTATCCAGAAAATTATCCATTTCCTTTAAGTTGTCCAATTTTTTTGTAGTACAGGTTTTTCAAGTATGACCTGATAATTCTCTGGATTTTCTCCATGTCTGTTATTTTATACCTAAACATAATAAAGGCACTATACAGCAATCTAACAGCCAACATCAAACTAAATGGAGAGAAACTCAAAATGATCCCATTGAAATCAGGAACAATGCAAGGCAGTCCATTCTCTCCATATTTACTCAATATAGTACTTCAAGTTCTAGCTAGAGCAATAAGACAACGAAAGAAGATCAAGGGGATACATATCAGAAAAGAAGAAGTCAAACTCTCACTATTTGTATATGACATAATTGTATAATTAAGTGACCCTAAAAATTCTACCAGGGAACCCTTATAACTCATAAACACCTTCAATAATGTAGCAAGATAAAAGATTAACTCAAAAAAAATCAGTAACTCTTCTTTATACAAAAGATAAATGGGCCAAGAAAGAAATCAGAGAAACATCACTCCTAACGATAGCCACAAATAACATAAGAAACCTTGGGGTAATGCTAACCAAACAAGTGAAAAACCTGTATGATAAGAACATTACTACTTTGAAGAAAGAAATTTAAGAAGACACAAGAAAATGGAAAGGTCTCCCAAGTTCTTGGGTAGATAGAATTAACATAGTAAATACTCATTTAAAAATGATTACAATGAATTCATTTAGAAACTTAGTAGAAAAATAAATATGGGCATTATCAAAAGAGTAACTTAAGCAGAGAAAAACCTAAGAAAGATTAAAAATGAAAATGTTACAATTGTGCCTTTAATGGACTTGTAGGTAGATTTGACCACATTGAGAAAATAGCCACTGAACTTGGATATCTGTTAACAGAAATTATCCATAATAGAGAGTAGTGTGCAATATGGAAACTTAAAGAATTAAGACTGAAATAATAATTTTACTTACAAATAAGATAGATTTCTTAAGTAGAGAGTTAAGTAGATACTTAAAATAGTTTAATACTTTGGAAAACAATAGGAAGGTTTGAAATGGTAGAAATACTGGTAAGTATTTTTCTCTGATATAAACTCATTCTCCTTTGTTCTATAATAATGGATGTATGTTTGTAAATATTTCTCCATTGTCACCTAGTAGGCTGTTAAGCTTTGTCAATAGATGATCCACAAGGGATATGAAAGAAAGAATGTTTTCTCATCTTTGTTCTTCTTGCAATGTTTCTATTGGGTTTAGTGTTCTGTACACAACACTATGGGAGTTTTTTCTCAGTACTTGGCTCCAACAAAGGACTCTCACAAAGGGCTCCTCTAAATACTGGTCCTTGCAGCATACTCCGGTTCGCTCTTAGCACTTTGGCCCTGTGCTTTCACGTTTTATGAGATTTCTTTTTCTTTATGTCACTAGCAACTGCTTTCGTAATCGGAGTCTCTCCTTCAGGACTGGGCTCCCTTTCTCTAGATATCTTTCTCTAGTGTGACATTATTAATGACTCTCTGTGACGTTCAAATGCTCACAATTGCTAAATTCATATATCTAATCCTGACTACTCCCGTAAAAATTAAGACGTGCCTCTCCTTTCCCCATGGACCATATTTTGTTGTTGTTTTTTTCTTGCATCATGGTACCTCAAAATTGGAAAATGCAAACCTGTCTTGTTTTCTGATAACTCTCTTGTTTCTTCTGCTTTGTGACTTAAGGGGCTCCAATGCTCAGTAGTTCAGTAAAAAATCTTAGGAAAAAATTATTGTTTTGTTTTCCAAGTCTTATAACAAATTCATTTCAATTTTCCCTGCCTATAAAATATATTCATTTCTATCTATATCCAATATTATACTAGAAATTTGTACTTTGCTACTTTACTCACTTGTCATAAACCCAAATACTATCAAAGAACAGTGACTGAAAAAAGATTCTAAGTCTGTTAATGAGGTCTGATCTGTGTGGCAAGGTCAATGGCAAGGCTGTTAGAAGACAAATCACAAAATGCTGGAGGAAAAGACGAGAACGGATGGTTGTTGAGAAAACATCATCCTGAGCAGCATAAGAAAAATGGCTTACCATCTTACAGTGTATGTTAACCCCAAGATATAAAGGAAGTTGCAGATAGATATTCCTTTATGCGCGTTGAGATTATGTGCTGATAAGCACACCAGAAGTTGAAAATATTGTAAGTAGGAAAGTGTTTATCCTATGATGGTGTGACACTAATCCTGCGGTAATGTGAACAAATTTCTATTCATCTAATACACCAATAACAGACCAAGAGAAGCATACCACCAACATTCAACTTGGTGTATGCCTTAGACAGAGCTTCTATTGTTATAATAAAACACCATGACCCACAAAGCAAATTTGGGAGGAAAGGGGTATTTGTTTGTTTTATTCTTTTCTCACATAATATATTTTCATTGCAGCCTTATCTCCCTCCAATCCTCTCAGTTACCCACAGACACCCCCCTCTCTCCCAGATCGATTGGTCCTCCATTTCCCTTCAGAAATAGAGCAGGCCTCCCAGTGATATCAGCTGCAACATAGCATAATAAGAGAAAATGTTTTAGTCTGCTTATACTTCGATATTGTAGTTCAAAACAGAAGAAAGTAAGGACAGGAACTCCAACAGAGCAGAAACCTAGAGTTAGGAGCTGATACAGAGGCTACGGAGGAGTGATGCTTACTGGTTTGCTCCACATGGCTTGCTTAGCCTGCTTTCCTATAGAACTCAGGACCACCAGCCCACAGTCGGTAGGACCCACAATGGGTTGAGCCTTCTCATATCAATTACTAATTAGGAAAATGCCCTACAGACTTGCCTACAGTCTGATCTTATGGAGGCATTTTCTTAGTTGGGATTCTTAGATGACTTTACATCGTGTCAACACAGCTAAGCAATAGGTAGAACTCCTGAAGTCCAGACATAGAGAAGGAGGAGCGATATTATGAACAAAGGGGCCAAGATCATGATGGGGATATCCACAGAAACAGCTGACTCAAGCTAGTGAGAGCTCACTGACACTGGACTGACAGCTTGGGAACCAGCAAAAGACTGAACCAGGCCCTCTAAATGTGGGTGGCAGTTGTGTGACATGAGCAGTTTGTGGGGGCCAAGAGTAGTGGAACCAGTATTTATTCCTAGTACAAGAACTGGCTCTGTGTAGCCCAATTTCCTATGGAGGGATACCATGCTCGGCCTATATGCAGAGGGTAGGGATTTCCTTGGTCCTGCCTCAAGTGATGTGACAGACTTTGTTGACTCCACATGGAGGCCTCACCTTCTCTGGGGAATTGATGGGGGTGGGGTTGAGAGAAGGTAGGTGGAGTGGGAGCATTGAGGGAGAGGGAACTCGGATTGGTATGTAAAATAAGATTGTTTTAAAAATAAATGAGCTATTTAGCACAGCATATCAATAATTTTTATTGGGTTTAGTTCCAGGAATATGGGTGAGGTTGAGGGGTTGTTTATAAGGGCAGAAAAGACTCAAAGAATGCTACATCACCCAAAGCCCACTTAAGCGTGAGTGACAGCTCATGGAGGGAGGGGCCCAGTGAATCTGGTCAGTTTCAAGGACTTCCCAAAGCTATTGAGTTTACTTCCTGAGTTTAAGAAGCTTCTCTGCTTCTTATTACTTCACCTCCCTGTGAACATCCTGTATCTTAACAAACTTTTTGCCAAGACAGAAATTTTTAATGTCAGAGGAAATTTCCTCACAATGCATACAAACATCAGGTTAAAAACAGTGTTCTGTGGAAAGCATTGACTGTTTCAATAAGCATATGGTTGACTGAGAACTTCAGCAATCAGTTGCTGCCCAATATAATGAGAGATTATCACATAGACCTGTAGGCTGGGAAAAGATTCAGTCTTCAAATTAAGTTTTCTACAAATATATATCATGTCTGAGAAACAGTGAATTGGAAATTTGCAAACATTATCTCATGTCATTAACAGTCTACATACTAACAATAGCAGCTGAAATTCTCAAATGAAATAATGCAAGTAGTAAATTTTATAAACTAGTCTTTTCAGAACTACAGTCTCTCTCTTTTCCACCTTCTTTGGGGCTCTGAACAATAAATGTGTTTGAAATCTGTGAAGATAAAATAGACAAAACACAAAATCCTCAATTTTCTACTCAATATTCACCGTGAATTTGAAATCCAAGCTGTCAATATCCTGATAAAGCCCTAGAACTTGAATGACAGATGTAAAGAGTATAATGACTGTAATTCTAGAATGTGTGTGTGCAGTATTTGAAGGCATTAATAAATGGAAACTTTATTCACCATAGAACACATACAAACCTCTTTAATATTTGCTTGTTTGATTCTGAAAGCTTTGTCATAATTGATAAATGAAATTTTATTGAATCCATGTGCTACATACGAAAACATACATGTCAGATAAAAAACATTCTGCTAGGTGACAAATATGACCTCATGACTAATTTTTTTTTCAATTTGATTTATTGTGGTCATAACTATGATGTTGTATGACTGAGAATTTATAAACTTTGGTTTTAAAAGAGCTCAGAGATTACTAGAAAAGATACACTACAGAATGCTGTATAATCATTTTGTTTAAATCTCATGAATTGAAATTTCTTAAGTATTCACTGGGAACTTTCACATTAAGACAAAGATGAATCTGATTGTGTGTGATGGCATGGATATGTAATCCTAGTATCCAGAAGCCTGAAGCAGGGGATTAGAAATTTTATAGTCGAGAGGAGAAAATAAACTCAATAGTATTTTTGGAGATTTTGATGTTGTTGTCATATTACTTTGTTTGGGCTTTTTTTTTAATGTGACTGGTCTTTAGCTTGTATATTGCTGTTTCTAATATTTTGTGTGTGGTTTTGGTGTGTGTGTGTGTGTGTGTGTGTGTGTGCGCGCACGCGTGCACTCACAAGTGCGTGATTGTGTGTATGTATGTCTCTAGTGCATTTAGTTTTTGCTGCATGTTTTTTTTTATTTGTCTGTTTATTTTCTAAAGAGAAAGAAAAAGAGAAAGAGGAGTTGGAAGGGTGGAAAGGTGGGGAATATCTGAGAAGAGATGAAGGAACAGAAACCTGATAAGATTGTGATTTTATTACTTATTTTTATTAGAATTATTAAATGTAAGTTAAAATTTAATTATTAAACTATTAATTTAAAACAAAATAGCAGGAAATCAGTGACTAGAGAGATTTCTCAGTGTTTGAGAATGCTTGTTGATCATACAGAGGACTCAGTTTTAAATCTCAGTACTCATTTGGAGGCTCACAACTATCTGTAAATTCAATGCCAAGGGATATTACATATTCTTCTGTTTTCTAACAGTACCAGATATACATGTAGTATGCAAACATGCATTCATACACATCTATAAATATTAAAACATCTTAAGCAAAAACTCTGAGGCTACTCAAAGATCAAACTAAGGCATAGTTTTAAAAAAAAAAAAAGAGAAAGAAAGTTTGGGTAGGCAGAAGTATGCATTGTTTTCAACCTTTCCACAGGAAGAAGACAATGATGAAATATTGGAGCCCTTTTCAGTGTGTGAAGATTGAACAGGCTATATCTGGCTACACCAAGAAAAAAAGATTAGAGAATTTCCTATTCAATCTTGGAAATTGCAAACAGTTATCTGATTTTTGAGGAATTAACATTTTGATTTATTTTCAATTCTTTTTCTACATACTAATCCAATATTGTATTTTTGAGAAAAGTGCACACTAAAGAGTAGTAGAAGCTGGATGGCATTGGAAGATGGTTGCAATGTGTGAACTTCATTTATAGTTTATATCAGTCATTTAAAATATAAGGTAATTAGACCATATGATCAATAGCATTTCAAATTGGCACTCCTATCAGGTGACAGACAATTCTTCCAAGACCCACAGCTACTCTAATTGACTCACTGTGAAGTCAGGGATATATAATTTGGTTCTCTACCTGGTTCCATAGCTTCAGCTCCTGCTGAATGTTACAAGACCTCTCACCCAGGTGAAAACAGAGATCTGTGATCCAATTTTTCATGCCCTAACTTGTGTCACTCCCCTGCAGAGGCCAGCATGGACTCTGGCTGACTCACTATAAGGTCACAGATACATGATGTGACCTTCTTTACTGTTCTCTCACTGTTCTCTACATTCCTACGAAGACCAGTGGGGTCTCAAATTGATCCACCGAGAGGAAAGAGAAGTGAGCCACTTTTCTACTTTCAAGTCCATCTTCAAACTATTAATGACATTTGTAGAAACTCAGTCTGACTCATTCTTTCCTGAGACAGTGTGGACTCTTACTGACACATGTCAAGGTCAGGAACCCATGACTTCTGACACTTCCCTTTAATGTATCTCTAGGTTCATGGTGAACCTATGAAAAATTTTAGACTATGTGCAAAGTTAGACCAACAGTACAAATTACTAACCTCATGTTAAGACCTACAGGGACTCTAGCCAATTAACTCTCTGAGAGGTTAAAAAGCACAATCCACTACCTCAAAACTCATTCCCAATTCATTCACACCACACAGTTCACTTCTCCAGGTCAGTAGTCATTGAAAACTTCACCTTCATTGCCCTTGAATATTGTGGATCCCTTTCCAGAGGTCAAAGACTATGCCCTTAGCCAAGTGAGAAACAACCGAGCTAACTTACCTATGAATTAATATTCAATCTCTCCATGGTTTAAGTCCAAATATTATACAGCCTACCTAAGTCCAGTTAGCATGAAGGAACATCAAGAACGGATTTCAGTGACTCACTCAACCTTGCTGTGTTAAAAAAATTCAACTGAAGAAGAAGCTCTCATTGTATAAATTTCAAAAACAACAGCAATAACAATAACCCCCATAAACAATAGGAACCAACAACTTAATATGCCTCCTCCAAAAATTACCAACAATATTTCAAAGTTTCTTAATGGGTGACACTTAAATGAAATTACAGATAATGATTTTAAAATTGTAAATATGCTGATAGAATTTAAAAAGCACAAGCACAAACTCGTAAAATGAATTAAGAGAAACCATGACCAAATAACTGCATAAAATATAGATTAAAAATAGAATTGATTAAAGTTGTGGAAATACTTGAGAACCCAGTCTCTCCAGACCTGCTCTTAGTCCTGATGTGTCCTGCCTACAGGAGTCCCTCTTTCCACCCCACCTACATTTACCTGGTACTTTTTCTCTTCCGGAGTCCTGCTAGCACAATGCTTTTCAACTTGTGCATTGTAACCCCTTTGACAAACTTTTATCTCCAAAAATATTTACTTTATGATTCATAAGAGTAGCAGAATTACAGTTATGAGGTAGCAACAAAAATGCTTTTATGGTTGGGAGTCACCACAAACACGAAGAATTATATTAAAGGGTTATAGCATTAGGAAGGAGGAGAATGACTCTCAGCCTTTCCTCCTAGTCCATCTTGACGTTTTTCTGTTACCTGACAGCCCAAAATGACATTCTGTACCAGAGCTCTCAAAGTCACCATACCAAGATACACAGAGAGCAACAACAAGCAAGGAACTTATTTCCCATCCAACAAAGACAAGATCCAATATCTACACCAAGAAAAACCTCAAGCATCATAATTCCAGATGCCTAGAACCCAGAACAAAAACACAGAATGAAGAACCAGTACTAAAGGCCTCCTCCATAAACCAGCAATCCTTTTGTAATGGGCCCAGAAAAATTCAATTTAGCACAAGCACAAGATAAGGACACAAAATAGCAATAGTGAATATTTTCAAAGACTTTAACCACAATATGAATAAATGGCTTAATAAAGACAATGAAAATATAAACAAACAGTTGAAGGAAATAATGAAAGTATTTCAAGATATCAAAGAAAAAAGAGAAATAAGAAAATCCAAACTGAAGTAAAATTGGAAATTAAGTCTTAGGGTATCAACTTCAGAACTCAGCTTCACCAACAGATTATAAGACATAAAAAGAATTCAGAAAATTAAGATAGAAGGAATGAATATTTCAGTTTAAATAATGTGTTAAATTAAAAAAAAAAATCCAGGCAAAAAATATCATGGAAACCTAGTACACTCTGAAATCACCAAACTTATCATTAATATGTATAGGAAAAGGAGAAGAAACCCCTATCAAAGGCACAGAAATTGTTTTTTAATAAATTCATAAAAGAAAATTTCCTCAATGTAAACAAGGATGTGCCCATTAAGGTACAAAAGGCATCCAAAACACCAAATACATAGGGCAAGAAAAGAAATCCCCAGAACCAATAACAAATGTACAGAGCAAATACAGTGTATTAAAAGCCACAAGGCAAGAATCCAACCACATGCAAAGGCAGCCCAGTAAAATAACACATGACCTCTCAATAGATGGTCCAAAAGCCAGAAGGGCCTATCAATCACAAATCCACATAAAGGAAAAATCTTTCAGGATAAATTTAAATTTAAATGACTTCTCTTCACCAATTCAGCTCTACGAACATGTTAGAAGAATAACTTCAATCCGAAGAGGTTAACTATAGCCAAGAAGAAAAGGAATTAAGAACAAAATAGTAAATCAAAAGGAGTGCTCCAAACCATAATAACAAAAATAACAAGACTAAATAAACAGTGCTCATTGATAACTCTCAATATTAATGATCTCAATTTCCCCATTAAAAAAATACTAACAGATTGGCTGAGAAAATGGGGCTGATCTTTCTGCTGTATCCAAGAAACTCACCTTTCCATCAAGGATAAACATCAGCTTGTATTAAAAGGACAGAAAAAAAATATTTCAAGCAAGTCCAAGAAGCAAGGAGTTGTAGCTACTTTAATATCTGACAAAATAAACAATCAGAAGAGATGGAGAAAGACACTAAGGACTCATTTAAAAAAAAAATCCACTAAGAGAATATTGCAGATCTAAAGATTTATGCACTCTAGGGCATCTAAGTACATAAATAAACATTGTTACAACTATAATCATGAATCAACTCTTAAACAGTAATAGTGGGTGACTTCATTATCCAACCCTTGCCATTAGACAAGTCATTTACATAAACAGCAAACAGAAATTCTAGTGTAAATAACATGTGATACACAGTCATACAAAGTCCCAGCAAAAAAGTAAAGTGTAGACAAATATCTCATACGAACATAAATGCAAAAGCATCTCAATTAAGTATTGCAAACTAAATTCAAGAGCACTTCAAAATATTATTTACCATGATCAAGTTTGTGTAATCCCAGTGATGTAAGGAAGGGATGGTCTGTCTTTCATAAATCAATAACCATAATCCACCACATAATCAGACAGAAAAACCAAAACCACATAATCATCTCATTTGTTGCAGAAAAGATTTTGACAATATCCAATAACCCATCATGATTAAAATCCTAGAGAGACCATGGATACAAGGATATACTTCAACAAAATATAGTTTACAGCAAGCCTACTGACAATGTCAAACTAAAGGAAGAAAAACGCAGAGCACTGCCACTAAAATCAGGAATAAGATAAGGCTAATCACCCTCTCCAAGCCTTTCCAATAAATAATCTGAAGTCTTATTTATATTTAAGAGACTACTGAAAAGAATGAAGGGAATTCAGATAAAAAAGGAAGAAGTCATCATTATTTACAGATGATATGATTTTATACACAAAAGACTCTAAAAACTCCACCAGGACATTACTAAAGCCAGTAAACACTTTCAGTGAATTAGCAGGACACAAAAATAACACACAAAAAACTTTTCACAGTCTAAAAACATGTCAACACTAAGCAAGTGAAAGAGTTGTGCAAAAAAAAAACTTTATAACATTGAAGAAGCCACTAAAAAGGTAGCGTTGGTGAATTGAAAGAATTAATATTATGAAAATATCCATCCTACCCAAACGCTCTGTAGATTTTGACGGAATCTCACCCTAACTCCACCACAATTCTTTGTAGAATTTGAAAAAACAATCTTCAACTTTATATGGGAACGTGCACACACACATACAAACAAATACAATGACAAAAAATATAGGATAATTAAAACAATTCTGGATAATAAATAAATTTTTAGAGATATCACCATTTTAGGTTTTGAGTGTTTTTCCAAAGATATGGAAACCACAGCAGCATGGTGTTGTAATAAAAACAGACACACTTATTAATGGAATTGAATTGAAGTCGACACAGGTACAGACATCTGCATTTCAACAAAAGAGACAAAAATAGACGAGAGTAAAAACAACATTTTCACAAATGCTGCTGGTCAAGCTGGGTTATTGCATTCAATTAAATTTGTATATATCAATATACACAAAACTTAACTCCAAATGGATCAATGAACTCAAAATGAAGTCAAATACCAAAAATTTTATTGAAGAGGATGTGGGGGATCTTCTTGAACTTATTGACACAGGAAAGAAATTTCTGAACAGCACACCAATAACACTGGCACTAAGATCAACAATGGGACCTGAAAGCTTCTGTATGGCAGAGGAAACCAACACTGTCCTCTGGAGGCTCTCAAACTTCATAAACTGTTGCCAGGGCTATTGGTTAGTCAGTACAACCGCATTATAAAACCTGTTGCTGAAGACAACATTTTCATGTATTATTGAAAGCATACATTTGAGCTGTTTCCTAACTAACAGATTCACTGGCTAAAACCCATGATACTAAAGGTACTGTGCATCCTACTGGAAGAGAAAGGCAGTCATCAATATCATCCAGCTGCAGAGCCTGAAATCTACAGCAGAGGTCTGCCTTCAAGATATACTACTGTAATATTGGCACAAGGATTTTGCCAGTAACCAACTACTTAAAAAAATTTAAGTCCCACTTTTTGAGATGGAACCCATAACCAACATACCTAAAGTGTCCAAGAACTGAAATTAGATATATTGTTAGCCTAGGAAAACCTACTACTATTAGTCTGCTAAAGAGACAAAACATTAAAAATGAATGTTAAAGATATACTACTATACTAATAAATCAGTGCCTCACTTAATCCACATCAAAGAAAATGTTTCTTGCAATAGATGGAAATTAATGCAGAAACCCACAGCAAGATTGATGCACACATCCACTCACAGAGCCCAAGGCATTATGTGCAAGGCCTATAATAATTTCAAGTCTGATGAGGTCCCTGCACTGGGAGAGGAGTGAAGACATAACACTCTACACTAAACCAAGGACCTATGTGCAATGGAAACCTGTTGGCAAAGGAAAAGCAAGTTTTCTTCAATATAGTACTTCTCAGTATATGAACCACATGTCAGAACAGGCCCCATTCTCAGGAGCAGTTTCCCAACAACAACGACAAAAAAATGAATCCATCTATTTTTGTAAACGTTTTATTTTGCTTTTCTTAGGAAATTTTTTCTCTTATCGATCTTTTGTTTCTTTGTTTTGATTTTTATTTTGTGAGGCTTCTGTATTCATTTCTTATTTTGTTTTGTTTTGGT
>NC_022020.1:57166935-57175784 GCF_000317375.1 Microtus ochrogaster
TGGAGTGGAAATTCTTCATGTCATATTATAGGCAAAATGCTGAATATGCAGCACAAAGTACACTGAAAGCGCAGGAGGAGATCAGCATCACTTTAGAAGACAGGCCCATCAGATAACAACAGAGGAGGTCAGCATCACTTTAGAAGACAGGCCCATCAGATAACAACAGAGTTTTCAATGTAAATGTTAAAACACTAGTAAGAACTGGTAAAATGCTTTCCAAGTTTTGAAAGATCAAAATTGCCAAACTGGAGTAGTATACTCAGCAAAAGTATATATCGTTGCTGGAGAAGAAAGTAATCCTTTCTGTAATAAAAACAGTCTACAAAAATTTATGAGCACTGAGTTCTATAGAGAATATTGTAAGAAATGTTCTGGACTAAAGAAAAAGATAAACACACCCAAGAGGCCAAAGAAAAAAATTAAGCAGCACTAGGACTGTTATTAAGTAAAAGAGAAATAAGCAAGCTCCCCAAACTACAAATCTTTCAATCAAATCACTATGAAACTAGCAAATTGAAGCAAAAAACAGAGGGCCTCTTTTTACTGCCTCCAAGGAATACACATCAACATCTTTTCAGTGTAGTACTTGAGTCTTAGCTTTCTTGGCTACAGCACCGAGACAAGAGAAACAAATAAAGAGATACAAACGGGAAAGGAAGAATTATCCTCCTTTGTAAATGTTATGATCCTATGCATAAGAAATTCTGTCTACCAGAAAACACGGAGCTGATAAACTCTTCCCAGCAAAGTGGAAGGATACAAAATTAACATGTAAAAATCATTAGCCTTTTATGTCTATAATAAACAGAAAAAAAAATCAGAGAAACTTTAAAATTCCCAAAGCATTTTAAATATCACCAAGGAAGTGAAAGTCCTCTACAAGGGAAACTTTAAACATCAAAGAAAAGAACCAAAGAAAATTCTAGAAGACTCATGACCATGCTCATGAACTGGAAGAATTAATACTGTGAAAAAAACCCAAACTTTAGAAAACATTCCATAGATTCAAATTCCCAATGCTATTCACAGGAATAAAAAACTTGAGATTTATATAAAAGCACAAAAGAACCCAGAAGCCAAAGTACCTTGTGATGTGAAAGTCCCCTCTGTGTGCTGTGATTAACATTAATGAATAAAGAAACAACTGCCTTTGTCTGGTAATGGGGCAGAACTTAGGTAGGTGGAGGGGACTGGACTTAATGCTGGGAGAAAGGAAGGAGAGTCAAGGAGAGACAGGCGCTGGGAATCTTTCCAGTAAGCCACTGCCACATGGTGATATACAGATTAATAAAAATGGTTTAAACTGAGATTTAAGAGCTAGCCAATAAGAAGTTGGAGCTAATGGGCCCAAACAGTGTTTTAATTAATACAGTTTCTGTGTGATTATTTCAGGGCTAAGCTAGCTGGGTGGTCGGGACAAACAAGCAGCCCCTCCTTGCAACAACCTTGAGCAAAAAGAATACTGTGTGAGGTATTACCATTCCTGAGCTAAAATTTCACCAGAGCCAGAGTAGTTAGGTTTACTATTGCTACGATAAAACACCATGACCTAAAACAACATTGAGAGAAAAGGATTTCTATCAGTCAAACTTCCATAATGATAGCTCATCATCAAAAGCCATGACAACAGGTATTCCAGCAGGGCAGGAACTTGGAGGCAGGAGCTGATGCAGAAACCATGGAAGATTGCTGCTTGCTGGCTTGCTCCTCATGGCTTGTTCATCCTGCTTTCTTATAGAATCCAGTACCACTAGCTCAGGAATGGTTCTGCACACAATGGGGTGGACCTTCCCCATCAATCACTAATTAAGAAAATGCCTTACAGGCTTGCCTACAGCCGGATCTTATGGAGACATTTTCTTAAATGAGATTCCCTCCTCTCAGAAAACTTCTACTTGTGTCAAGTTGACATAAAACTAGCTTTCATCACCGTCATAATAAAAACAGCAGTGAACTAGCACAAAAACAGACATACAGGTCAACAGATTAGAAAAGAGGATGCAGGGATGGACCCATGCAATTTCATCTACCTAATTATTTTTTAACAAAGTTGCCTAAATTATTTACTGGAAATGAAAACAGTAATTTCAACAAGTGGTGTTAAGAAAACTGGAAAAGTGTCTATAGAAGAATGGAGATATAATATCATCTCTCACCCTGTACAAAATTCAACTCTAAATGGCTCAGGCACCTCATTGTAAGATATGAAGAGCTGAAACTGAGAAAGAAATAGGGAATGCCCAGTCAAGTACAGGCACAGGCAAGTACTCTCTGAGTAGAGCCCCATTTGGTCAGGAAATGGACAAATAATAAAAATCAAAAACAATGGCACTGTATTGTGGAATATTTTGATTGGACTCTGACACTTCTGAGACCTACCAATAAAGTGAAACTTGACAGGGGTTGAGCCAGTGACTAGCTGAATGAAACTTGACATAGGAAGCCAGAAAAATGGAGAGAGAAGACACACAAGAAGAAAAAGACAGGGACTTGAGTTTGGCGCTTCCTTTTGGTTCTGACCAAAAAGCAAGTTCAGCTAGTTGTTATTCAACCTGTTCTGAGCTAGCAGGTTTCCACCCCAGCCTTTGATTACCAAGTCTTATTGATAACTAGAACAATAGAGGCTTAATTTAAGTCTTCATATTACAGCAGTAATTTAAACCTTCATATCACAGCAGCTGCAGAGCCAGGGCACCAGGCTGTGGCCTGAGTGGTGGACAAGGTGCTGACTGTGGGGTCATGGGGCTGCTGCTGATAATTAAAGTATCAGTAGATTCATGTGCAGTGGCTAAGCTAACAGGAATACATCAGCACTTAGTGAATTAATAAACTTCTGTGAAACAAGGGAACTGTTCTCCGAGTGAAGAGACAGACTATTGAAGGGGGCAAACTTTAGCAGCTATATATTTGATAGTATTTATTTTGCTGGACGGTGCTATGTAGGTTGTTCAGGGAGAAAGGGCTTCAACAATCTTTCCCAGCTGTCACCCTGCAATTTACAAGAGTGACCTTCCAGGCAAAATATCCCCCTAATACAATAGTAGCTAGAATCAACCAACTTCCGATAGAAGTCAACTGGTATTAACAGACATTCGTGTTTGTGGGAAAAGGGGTAATATGCACTAAGGTAAACTGTAGTCTCATCAAAGGATTGCATTACTATTGGGTCAGGAACCAAGAAATTTCCATTTTCTATCTTTATTGTAGGACAGGAAACTTCATATTGACCTGTCATTTAAAGGAAAAAATGGGTCTCAAGAGAAACAGACAGGTAAAGAGAGATAATAAGGCAAAGAAGAACAAATGATTTGAAAGAAGTAACAGAGTGCAGGGACTGCCTGTGAAACCCCACACTTCTGCTGTGGAGAAAGAGGAGGAAGAGAGAGATAAGCTTGGTTTGGCCACTGTGACTTTGTCCAATCTGTAATTGAAGACTTCATTTCCACTTTTTATCACCTTTAGACATTAACTCCAAATACTGGAAACCAATAAACTATGGTTATATTCTTAAGGCTAAATAAAAAAATCTAATGCCAGACAAAATATTTTTCTTGCATCCTAGGGACAAATGTCAGGTTTTCTTTTCTTTCTAGTTATATTATGATATCATGTTTTTAAGAATCTCAAATCATCTTTATTTAATCTTTATTGAAATACACTCATGTAAAAAGTTTGAATAAATCTCTCTTTTGATTTTTTCTTTTTGAATAATTGTAGATTATCAGGAAACGACAAAGACAATAAGCCCAGGGGTACAGGAGGTGCACATCCCTTTCTAGTTTCAACAAGGTGCGGTATCTTAGACAGCATATTACAACATCAGAAAGGTCCTTCTTACAGATAATTAAATTTGTATTGAAGACCTAAGTTTGAACAACAGGTTAAAATAATCATAAAAAGCACTTGCTACTATAATCACAAACACAACTATTAAAAACCCTATGTTTTAAACCTATGAAGCTACAAAGCACATGATTTTAAAATGACCAATTTCAGGAACCCCCAAGGAACAGAGCAATGTGTACATCAATTGATAGTTTAGTTAGTAGATGCTTTCTTAGAAGACTTAGCTCTGGGGCAGACAATGGAGACTCTGCTGACAAGAAATATGCCATGGCTGTGCTAAATGTATCTCTCCAATTGAAGGCCTCCAAAATGAAGGGAGGAAAACTGATTTGAAATGGCTTGAAAGCCTAATTCTGTTAGTGGGAATGAAAACTGATAAACAACATTTGAGTGACCTACTGGAACAAATAGATTCTTGATACAGCAGGAATCCAGCTGCTATTACGTTCCAGATGAACAAGCATTACTTAAATAAATAAATCCCTTATTCTCTGTGCATGCTTTGCAGGTGTGCTGCATTTATGAAGTCAGGGAAGAATCCAGGCTGGAAAGGCACAGAATACCCCTCTGGGAGATGACATGGAATCAGTAGAACAGACAGAAAGGTCACTGAGCTCCGGGGGGGGGGGGTGTATTTAACAGCTTTCTCATAACAGAGCCTGCTATTAGCATAGTGATGTTTTGGCTTTACCAAGCATCTCACAGTTCTGAAGCTCAGCGAGAAGTGCAAACACACATTAAGCCTCATGATATCCCTCAAGGTGTTGGAAGGTATTGTCCATATCTCATAGATGATATGACCCAGACCCGGAAAAGCTAACCCAGGGAACTAAGAAATAAAGGTCAGTCAGTTGTAAATCTGAAAACATGACTGCCTGAATTGCAAATCTATAGCACTGGGGGGAAAGTGAGAACACTGTAGTAGGTGAATTGAAGGAAAAGGAACCCTGTTCCTGGAAGAGCTGGAGAGAGTCATGCATGACAGAGGCAGCAAAAGCAGCTCCTGCTCCATGACATTGGGTGTTGTTGTTGTTGTTGTTTTGTTCTGTTTCGTTTTGTTGACTGCAAGAAAAAAAAATATATTTGCTAAATCTAAAAAAAGTAAAAATAAAAAAAATGCAATCCTTCACCAAGCAAAAGTGAAATAAAGAAATCCGATGTTGTCTGTGTTGTACTAAGATCACAGATGCCTAGTTATTTTAATGGAGAATAAATTCATTTCTCATCCTTGATATAAAAAGTAAGATCCCAAATAATCTACTTTTTATTAAGAATCCTCCTTTGGAAAGAATAAAAAGGAACGAAACTCTTCCCCCAAAAGGAGTGGGAGATGTCACTTATGGAAAAGGCAGGTTTCAGGCATATTTGACAAATGACAGCAGTGACATTTTCAGAATCACAAAAGCCAGAGCAGTGTGATTCCGAGGTGAAATCTCTCCAAGTTGCAAATGGGAGTATAAATAAAGCGCTGTTAAAAGGCCAATCTCAAAACCATTTACCACAGCGACTTAAACCAGAGCAAAAGGACTACATTTACGGTGGCCTGATACATTCCACTACCTGCCGTTTTAATCTCTGGAAGAGTCAGCCTTAACAATATCAAAGACAGGTTTATTATCAAAGTCCACATATTCTATTTTACCAACTCTCACTAACAGCATCACACAAATGGCAGCTGCAAGGAGCTGCTCTGGTGCAGCTTATCATTTCATTTCCCCTGACAGCTTTACGATTCTTTGCAACTGTAAATTCATTCATTAAATAGCAGTGGCTTGTTAGACTGTGATGTATTATTTTTTGTTTGTTTGCAAGGATAGAACGCCATCTCTTTGATGCATAGTATGTTGCTGTGAGAAGTGCTTCTGTTTATATTGATGGGGGAAAATATTGATGACAGACCCCAAATTAAGTGTTTTGTTTTATGGTTCTGACTGAACTCCGTGAAATCAGTAGCATAAATTAGGAAACAGAACAGGTTATGGATTTTTGTAGGGAATTAAGAGTTTAGAATTTTATCTTTTATCATAGTACAAATGAAGAATTTTTAGTTCTGAGTTTTCTTATATTATATGGATTTTTTGAGACAGGGTTTCTGGTGCCTGTCCTGGAACTAGCTCTTGTAGACCAGGCTGGCCTTGAACTCACAGAGATCTGCCTACCTCTGCACCCTCCCGAGTGCTGGGATTAAAGGCGTGCGCCACCACAGCCCAGCCAGACTATATCTGTCATCTGAATTGCATGCCCTTTTCTCACATGGATATTCATCTTTAAGTAAAAACTATCCAGGAGCATCTTAGTGCACATTCCAAACAGAAAGAGGATGCACTAGGAAGGCAGACAGAGAGAAGTTAAAGATGGCAGTAGGAACACAGTGAATGAAATCAGTCTGCACTTATGAAGCCATGGTGAAAGGATTAAATGAGGCAAAGTGGGTACCTTCAGGCCCTTCCAAGGTATGCACACCGAGAGCAACAGAGTTAGTGCAAGAGGTTTATCGGGGGAGGGGGAAGGGAGAGTGAAGGAGTGAGTGAAAGGCGGTCTTGGAGTAGGGAAATGAGAGAGGCAGGCAGAGAGAACAGGCAAGAGAGCAGGATGGGAACACCGAATGATGACACTTTTAAGAGATGCACATGTCGCATAGACGACCTGGCGACACCTAGTGATGTAACTGCTGCCATGTCCAAGGCAGGCTGCGGTGGGAGCTTCTGGGAAAATGTCCACATCAAGTTTGGATACTGGACAAGGTTCACAGAACTCATAAAAAGCGGATCCACCTGTGTATTTCCAAGGCCCATAATCTTCCCCACAACATAGAGATTATCAAAAGCACTTTGGTCACACTTTCTTAATTATTCTCAACCAGCCTTATTCCAAACAAATTTTAAAGAGATTTATGAGTGTGTCAATGTTACAGAAAGATTAATACATTTTAACCCAAGGCAAAGTGAAACAAGAAAGTAAGTCAGGAAAATAAGATGGAAGCTGAAGTGGGGATTGTGGGGAGCATCACACCCCTAAACGCACTGGATGATGGACCCTCCAGTGAGCTGTAGGTTTTCCCGGTAAAGAAGCAAAGATGCATAATGACCTCTGTATCCTGTTTATAGAAGTGAACAAGATACTGGAAAAAAATTGACCCCTCATCTCTAAGGACTGAATTTTCCTCAGCTCTAAAATTTTATAGGGTATATTTTGTAAACAACATCCTTTGAGAAGACACACTGTCAGGTTTAATTAGGACCATCTCTCCTAAACTAAGGTATGACATCAAAACGCAAATCCATGAAAACAACTCTACACATAGTATTCTGGACTTTGAGAACAATGTGCAGAAACATTATTCAGGTCACACCATCTTAATATCTGTAATAACTCAGGGCTGGGGGTAGAAGTCATTGTAAAATTGGGAGGAATGTATATCACACCACTCCCAGGAAGCGCCAACTCTCTTGTGGATGTTGTTTCTCTTATGTGAGCACTTAGAAGTATTCACCCTCGAATGTCAGAAGATAATCCTTGACAAGTGTCTGGAGAGCAGCAACACTCTCTGGCCCATTAATTGTGAATCTCCATGTTTCAACAAGATCATCAGAGAACTACCAACTTCCCTGTGAAGCATTAAAATAAGATCTTGTTACATAAAAGTGCATTATCGGGAATTAAGATATTATCAGGATTAACATCTTAGTATGAGTTCTACCAATTAGTTATTAGACAGTGGGGGCCTAAAGGAATAAGACCCAGGGTGCACATTACTTTAAAAAGTTCACAAACGTTTTTCAACATTTTTTCCCTCAAAGCCTAGAACAGAGGCAATTATGCCCCAGTACTAAGTCAGGGAAACAAACACAATCGTATCAAGGAACCATTCAACACACTTTTGTGTGGTTTGGGGGGTAGGCTGGCTAACTTTAGAGGGAGTGAGAATCTCGGCTTAGCAAATGTGTTAAAGAGATGCAGGTCTAGCCTTTTAACGAATCAGCAAACAGCTCTGCACTTGTCCTCCAATCCAAGGAGCCTTGGATTCTGGAGCTGCCCGTGCCAACTAAGTCATGCTCATAGCTCCCTTTTCATGTACTGATTGCCTGACCCTTTAACTTTGCTATGCATTTGGTCACTATGATGTCTCCAAAATTTATGCTTGTATGGGTATCCTATGGCCCTAAGACTGACCATTTAAAGCACGGATACCCCTGAAGGCATGCTGTATTACTCTGACATGACTGTGTGATTACCGTATGAGACTGTGTTTCCAGAAAGGCACTAATGCAGTGGTTTGGAGAGACTCTGACTGGCCTTAAAATCTAGACAAGTTCGGATCCTGCAGTTTGCATTCTCTTTGTGTCTTTGTATGTATGGGCACCCTGGGACTGCTCTGATCCTAGCAGTGGATAAGGAATGATTTTCTTTATGTGGCGATGTTTCCTGTGCTAGTCACAATATCAAATCACCAGGAAGTTGTCCTACTTTCTCTACAGGCTTTAGGCCATGAGCAAGCTTTTAGAATAACCATGCTTATCCTAAAATAAATAAATGATAAAAATGTCCAGAGTTGGTCCTTTTAATCCATGCTCTTTTTCACTCTAGTAACCTTGTAACTGCCCGGATGGGATTATACTGTGCTGGATAAGTGATGCATATACAAAAGGGATACCTTTCCCATGGGAGATGGGCCAACAGATTAAAGGAGCCAGAGGAAGGACCTGGAAGTCTGCTGTGAGACACTGTCTGCTGTCTAAAGAAGCTGCACCCATAAAATCTCAATAATAAGAGTGCCTGAAAAATAATATGACCATCTGACCTATTCATGTAGATGAGGAAATTCTCAGAAGACTTCATCTCTAGATAAAGATCTATAGGCATTTAATGACTGTTGAGAGAGAGAGAGAGATTCTCATTTTTAAATGATCATTCAATACCAAATGGTCAGTCCTAAATACATATACAAATGAGAATGGACTCACCAGGTTTTATACATAAACATATATATATATATATAT
>NC_022020.1:57175976-57184704 GCF_000317375.1 Microtus ochrogaster
ATAGAAGCCCATACTGGTGTGTGGTTCATAGTTAGCACATCATGCACACAGCAGACCTGCAGAGCAAGATCTATATCCTGTCCACAAACAGTCTTTCAAGCACCACAGCCCCGGGAATAATATCAATATGGCTAATTTTGTCTACAGGTGAAAATATCTGAAACCAGGCCGAGGTGACACATTTGAAAATGATGAAGAAAATCAGCAAGACAGAGGACAAGAACAGGATGTGCTATTTTTTCTACACAGCTCATGGCTTCTGACAGCCAGCCAGGGATGAGAGTGAGCAACTTCACCATGTCATTGGAAAAGAGGCATGAGACTAAGAACTAAGAACATATGGAGACCAGTTGCACTTCACCACCTTGACAGGGGCACAAGTTGGTGCCAAGAGAGAACCTTTTGTCTAGGGTTTGTTCCCTGGGTGAAGTAACAGCATCCTGAATACATATATGCAACTGCTCCAGATTTTCACTTTCTTACCCCATTTGAAATGCTGAAATGACTGGAAGGACTTAGTGGAGAAAACTCTACTCAAAAAATGGGTTTCAGAAATAAAGCAATGGCACACTCTGTATGGTCCAGTTAATCAAATGCTAAAGGCCTTCATCACCTCCAGACTTGCCTCATAGGAAATGTTAAAGTTTTATTTTCAGGTTGACACTGAGGAATAGTAGTTATCATGAAAACACAGAGAAGTACAGACGTGATTGATGAAGGTAAGTATAGAATCAAAATAAAACTTGGAAAATTTCTAATACCCAGATGGCAGTTTTATATCACTTAGTTCTAGTGAAAAACACCAAGAAGCATTAAAATCATGTAATTTGAAAGGAATATATGCTGTTTAAAAACATCATAATTGACATGAGAATGGGAATAAAATGAGTTTTTCCTTACGGTAACAGACAAATAATTTTTGATTTAAGGAAGGCTGTTTAAAATGTTCAGATGGTTTGTGTGAGCTTCATGGTAACCAAAAGCAAAAAAAAAACAAAAACAAAAAGAAAGAAAGAAAGAAAAGAAATCTATAGTTGATGCAGAAAAGACAAAGGTTAAATATTGGGCCAGATGCATACCAGTATACATAATCATGAGATAACAAAGGGAACCATAAAACAAGGAACAAAGGAACTAACTAAAAAACAAAACAAAAATAGCAAAATGCCAATAATAAATTCTTACCAACCACTAATTAATTACTAAGTATAAATAGAAAAAAATTCTCTAATCAAAACAAAAAGTTTAGATAAACTAAAAAGAAAAAAGGTAGATAGATAGATAGATAGATAGATAGATAGATAGATAGATAGATAGATAGATAGACAGACAGACAGACAAGAGACTCAACCCCATTAGTAGACCAATCTACTGTTGAGGAAGAATGTTCATCATCTAACCTCCTACCAAAACACAAAGTGTGAACTCGACTTTTACTGAAGACTAAAACTTCAGAATATGAGATTTGCAGGAGGCAGTCTAAAAACATTATCTAACCCATAACTGACATGAATAAATGGAACATTTTTTTCATGGGACTTTTGGGTAAGGGAGTAAATTAGAAGTCATTTCAATGACCTAATAGAAGACAAACAAGAGACCCTATTTTTATAAGAGAAAGACTTGAATAAAAAGGAAGATGGATACAAGCTCCCAACCTGAACAAAGATGCTACTTCCAACTAACAATCTCTTGAAAAAGAAAAAAAAAATTAGTTAATGTTATGGTGCCTCACTGGGTACATAAGCTACACTTGAGGGCTGTCCTGATACCCAACAGTAGATGGCCAAAACAAAATGTACTCAAAGGTAATTTTGAAGATTGTTTATCTCTTATTGCTTTGTTTGGGCCTTTTTTTCCCCCTTTCACCTTACTGATCTTTTCCTTGTATATTATGGTTTCTGATTTTGAGATTTTTATGGTGTGTGTGAGCGTTTCTCCTTATTTCTTAATTGCTTTTTTGTTTGTTTTCTTTTGTTTGATAGTTGTTACCTAAAAAAAAAACAAACCTGTCTTATTCATTTTTATGTTTATTTTCTCGAGAGAGAAAGATGGTATGCAGTTGAAAGAATACGGTGTTATGGAGAATCTGGAAAAATATGAAAGGCAGAAGCCAAGATGAAAATATAATATATAAAAATAACATTATTTTCAATAAAAACATTTTTTTAAAAAATAAAGTAATAAAATTCTGGATTTCTGGAGATTATATATGTAGTTAGAGACATAAAATATATAATATGTGATATATATGATAGATATGGTTCATGCAACATTAGGACACCCTTTTAAAAATAAAATTAATATAATTACTATGGAAAGGAAGGGAAGAGAAGAAATGAATGCATAAAGAAAGAAGGAATTAAGTAGGAAGAAAGAAAGAAAAGGAAAGAAAGAAGGAAGGAAGGAAGGACGGAAGGAAGGAAGGAAGGAAGGAAGGAAGGAAGGAAGGAAGGAAGCAGGATCATAGGGACACAATCAAAGGCTGAGCACTTCATAGGCAGAAAAACAGCCAGAGAAGAGTAGACTGTGGATTTGGAAAAAGAACAATGATGCTACAGCTGAAGTGATTCTCTAGGACTGTCTTGAAGGGAACAACTTGATAAGGATTAACTCTGGACCCTACTGGGCATTACTGGGGAAAGTCTAAACACAGGAATGCTTTAAGTTTGCTACTGCGTTTTAAAGAAAATCAAATGAAGAGTTGAATCTATGAAAGGCAAGATTCATAGACATCTAGTCAACTTATCTACAAAAAGAGAGAGAGAGAAAAAAAATAAAATTGGAGGTAAAAAAAATAGAACAGAATCAAATAATAAACAGAAGTCCTGGAATTGGACTTGCAGAGAGAGTTGTCAGTTACCATGTGGGTGATGGGAATTGAACCCAGCCAGTGCTCTTAACTGCTGAACTATCCACTCGCTAAGGGGCTTTTTTTCTTTTGGGTCACCAACTAACTGCCAAAGCATGACACAGAGACTTCTTATTAATTTTGAATGCTCCATCAAGCTTAGACATGTTTCCGCTAGATCTTACAACTTAAATTAAACTGTTTCTCTTTACCTTTTTCCTTAGAACTTTCTCTTCTTCTGTATATATGACTGTCACTGTTTCTCATGTCTAGCTGGCTGGTGACTGCCTGGCTTCTTGCCCATGGTGTGTTGCTTGTTTTCTCCTCCTTCATCTCCCCCTTGTACTTTTTCCTTCTCTTCCCACGCTTGTTTTCTCCTTCTGTTTATTATTCTCTCTGCTTGCAAGCCCTGCCTATCCTTTCTCTGCCTTTCTGTCGGCCTTTCAGCTTCTTATTAAAGCAATCAGGTGCCTTAGGTAAGCAAGGTGAAACAAATGCAACACATCGTTACATAATTAAACAAATGCAGCATAAACAAAAGTAGCACACCTTTACACAGTTAAAGTAACTCTCACAGCATAAACAAAAGTAACACACCTTTACACAGTTAAAGTAACTCTCACAGCATAAACAAAAGTAACACACCTTTACACAGTTAAAGTAACTCTCACAGCATAAACAAAAGTATCACACCTTTACACAGTTAAAGTCATATTCCACAACAACATCTTCCTAAATTCTGGAATAAGACAAGGAGGGCCACTTTTACACTCTTATTCATCACAGTGCTAAAACATCTTAGCTGAAGCAGAAGGAAAAAAGAAACGGGGTGGGGTACACAAAAAAGAAGTCATTATCCTTAATTACAGATAATACGATTCTATACTTAAAAGATAATAAAGTCTCCATTAGAAAACTCTTCGATCTGATGAACACTTTCAGCAAAGTAGCAGGTTGCAAAGGCAACGTAAAGCAATTTATATAACAACATAATGAACTCGCTGAAAAACAAATTAGAAAAATTTGCTCCATAGCCATGTATGTAAGGTTAGGAGCAAGCTTAAGAAAGGTGAAAAAAGACATCAAAAAAGAAAACGTTAAGACAATGAAGAAATTGAAGAAGACACTAGAAAGTGGCGAGATCATCCATACTCTTCAATTGACAGAATTAACATTTTAAAAAGACTACTTGCCAAAAGGGGATGTACAGTAAGAAAATGATCAACAAAATATAAATGATAGTCTTTATATAATAAGAAAAGGTCCAATATCCTTGTGGAAATAGAAAGGCTACAGAAGTCCCAAGCAGTTCTATGAGGAAAGAGCAATGCTGGAGGTATCATAATATCAGAATTCAAATTATACTACAAAACTATACTGATAAAGACAACAACATACTGGCAAAAAAAACAAAAAAAAAAAAACCTCAAACATATATTTAGAATACTGAAGAGAACAGAGAACCCAGATTAAACCCACAGGGGTATTGCAAACTAATATACAGATATAATATATATGTGTATATACATATATGCATGTGATACTTATTCATTATAAGGCACATGTGTGGAGATTAGAGGGACCTGGGAACAAACTCAGGTATTCAGTCTTAGCAACTCAATATTTTACAGACTGTATCATCTTGCCAACTCAAGCCACCTGATTTTTGATAAAAGTGTCAAAAACAAAAAACAACCTTTGTAACAAATGTGAAAAAACTGGATATCCACATTAAATAGAATAAATTTATTAGAAGAATGAATCTATAGTCATTTCTCTCCCCTTGAACAAAAACATCAATTATAAGTTGATCAAGAGTTTACCACAAAACATGGAATACTGAGATTGCTAGAGGAGCAGGCATACATAGATGATTTCTGAACAGGATTCCAGGTGTACAAAGAGTAATTCCAAAATTGCCAAACTGTATTACCTGACATTGAGAAGTTCCTTCACCCTGTAGACCAGATTGGCCTCGAACCCACAGAGATCTACCTGTCTCTGCTTCCCAAATGCTGGGATTAAAGGTCTGTGCCACTACAACAGCAGCCTACAGAATGGGAAAAGATCTTCACCAATCTCACATCGGACAGAGTGCTGCTCTCCAAAATATACAAAGAACTCAAGAAACTTGTCATCAAAAGAACAAATAATCCAATAAAAAATGGGGTACAGACCTGAACAGAGAACTCTCAGCAGATTAATCTAAAACAGCTGAAAGACACTTAAGGAAATGTTCAACATCCTTAGCCATCAGAAAAATGCAAATCCAAACAACTCTGAGATTCTCCCTTTCAACCATCAGAATGGTCAAGATCAAAACACTGACGACATCTTATGCTAGAGATGATGTGAGGTAAAGGGAACATCCTGCATTGTTCGTAGGAGTGCAAACTGGTACAGCTTCTTTGAAAATCAGTATGGCAATTTCTCATAAAATTAGGAAACAACCTATCTCAGGATCCAGCAATACCACTTTTTGGTAAATACCCAAAGGATAGTCAATCATACCACAAGGACATGTCCTCACCTATGTTTAGGGTAGTATTATTTGTAATAGCCAGAACCTGGAACCAATCTAAATGCCCCCCAACCGAATAATGCATAAGGAAAATGTGGTACATTTATACAATGGAGTACTACACATCAGAAAAAAAAAGATGACATCTTGAAATTTGCCAGCAAATGGATGGATCTAGAAATTGTTGTATTGAGTGAAGTAACCCAGACACAGAAAGACAAATATAATATGTAGTCACTCTTAAGTGGCTTTTAGACATAAAGCAACAAAAAAAATCAGCCTATAATTTACAACCACAGAGAACCTAGATATCAAAGAGGACCCTAAGAAATATATATGGATCTAATCTACATGGGAAGCAGAAAAAGACCAAGTTTCCTGAGTAAATTGGGAGCATGAGGATCATGGAAGAGGATAGAAGGTGGGGGGGGCCGTGGAGAAAAAATATATAAGTCAATTTAAAAAAAGAAGTTTCTTTGTATCAAAGGAAACAAACACCAGCATAAAGATGTAGCCTGCAGGTCAAAATTTTTATCAACTACCCTGTCCTTGGGAAGACTCATATATTGAATATATAGAATATATAAAAAGTACCAAAAAGCCAGGATAAATCTTTCCAAACTGATGGGCTAGTGAACTGACATATAAGGAGAGTCATTGTTGAAGTAATAATCCTACCCAATTTTTGGAGTATAGGAGGTTTTCCCCAACCTTCTAGTATACTGGCCATTTGGAGATTTAAAGTTTTTACTGTATACGTCTATTGCCTCCTCAGTTAGATTTACTTGAGGAGACTGGTAATTTTTTTTTAATACAATGTAATTAATAACATCCCTTTCCTATCCCCAAATCTTCCCATACATCTTTGCTTGCTCTCCTTCAAATTTATAGCCTTGTTGTCACTAGTTGTTACTGTATGCATGTATGTATACACATATATATCCTAACTATAACTTAATCAATCTATATAATGTTACATGTGTGTATGTTTTTAGTGCTGAAACTTGAAAACCAACTGAAAAGCTTTTCCCTGGGGGACCACCTCCCCCACTCCTGGGTTTTCTCAGTTGACTATATTTGTTTGCCTAGGGATGAGTTCTCCTGGGCTTTGGCATGCCCATCGTGTTGTCCTATTCAACTAACATTTGGGCTATCATATTGAGAAAATGGGGGTGTAGCATCTGAGATTACCATAAGACACAATTTCACAGTAAAATCCCTAATCCCCGGCTCTTACAACACCCCATCCCTTCTCCCAGCACAAGATTAGCTGAGCCTTAGGAATAGGGGTATTTTGTAGATGTATCCACAGGATCAGGACTCCACAACTCTGTATTTTGATTGACTGTGGTTTTCTGTGGTGATCTCTGTCTGCTGTGAAGAGAAGTTTCCTTGATGAGGAGTGAGGCATTTACTTACCTGTGGGTGTAAAGACAAATGTTTGTACATTGTTTTTGTGAATCATGCTGGTTTCAAAACCAGTGCATGTAGATTCTCTTTCAAGAACCCTGATTTCATTAGCATAAGCAGTTACTTAGGTTTCTAGTGCAGTTATATATTTCTTCCTGTGGATTTGTTTTGTTTTAAGACTATTGTGAATTGGATTGTTTTCACCATTTGTTTTATACTATGTTTGTCATTGATACATAAAAGTTTACAGGCTTTTTAATATTAGTATTGTGTTTCCATTTTGTTGGGATTGTTATTTAGTTCTACGAGTTTTGTTTTGGAGTCTTTAGGGCAGTGGTTTTCAGCATCAGGGTCACGACCCCTTGGTGGTTGAGCGATCTTTTCACAAGGGTCACCAAAGATTATAAGAAAACACAGATATTTACAGCATGATTCATAACAGTAGCAAAATTACAGTTATTAACTAGCAAAAAAAATAATTTTATGATTGTGGGTCACCACAACAGGAGAAACTGCATTAAAGGGCAGGAGCATTAGGAGGGTTGAGAACCACTGCTTTAGTGGCATATTGGATACAAAAATGGGTACTTTGACTTTTTTCTATTTTCTTTGCTGTTTTGTTAATGAAAATAGATTGCTTCCCTCACATAATAATATATTCCCCCCTTGTAATCCTCCTTCTTTCCCTCCCATCCATTATCCACTCCCTTTCTCTCTCATTAAAAAACAAACAGGTTCCTAAGAGATCATAAACACAAAATATATTAAGATAAAACAAAAATTAACACAAATAAACAGAAGATTTACAAGTATTTAATTAAAATTGATGTTGGCTTTATAGAATTGTAATGGGAATTGCACTGAATGTGCAGATCGTTTTTGATGAGAAGGCCACTGATTTTGGTAAATTATTGTAAATAGAGCAGCAATGAACATGGTTGAGCAAGTGTCTCTGTGATAGGATGAAGCATCCTTTGGTACAAGAGTTGTATAGCTGGATCTTGAGGTAGTTTGAGTCCCATCTTCCTGAGAAGCAACCAAACCAATTTTAATAGTGGTTATAACATTTTACACTCCCACCAGTAATAGTGTCCCCCTTACTTCATATCTGTGTCAGTATGAACTCCTCCTTATTTTATTGATCTTAGTCCTTCTGACGGGTATAAGATGGAGTCTCAAAGTAGTTTTGATTTACATTTCCCCAGTGTCTAAAGTTGATTCCATTAAGTATTTCTTAGTCATTTGAGTTTCCTCTTTTGAGGATTCTGTTCTAAATTGGATTATATGGTTTTTATATCCATTTTCTTGAGTTTTATATATATTTTGGATATATCTATCAGATATGCAGTTGCTAAAACCCTTTTCCCATTCTTTATGCTTTCTCTTGTTCGAATGGTGGTGCCCTTTGCCCTCAGAGAAGCTTTATTCCTGTGTGTCTTTCTCTCCCTTTCCCCCATAATTTCTATTATAGTTACTTCTCTGCTGCTCTGATAAGCACTCTGACCAAAACCTACTTAGAGAGGAGGTGGTTCATTTGACTTAACATCCAGGTCACAATCCATTGATGATGAAAGTTAGGGTAATAGTAATCAGGGCAGAAAACATGGAGGAATGCAATTTGCTGACTGACCCATGTTTATCCCTAGCCAATTTTCTTACACAGCCCAGGATTATTGGCTCAGAAGGGATGCAATCCCTCTTGGCATACAAGATACAGCAGCAAGCAGGTACATCATAGCGGCAAGAGCAGGAGACTGGTTCGTCTCATTTTCTTTGTACTCAAGAAGCAAAGAGAATGCGAAGTGAGACCAAGCTACAAAGCTGCAAGGCCTCCCAAAACCATTAACCCCTTCCCTCTAGTGAGACTCCTCCTCAAGGCCTACCACCATTAACCTTCCCTCTAGTAAGGCTCCACTGTCTTTTTTTTTCATTATTATTATTATTTT
>NC_022020.1:57185029-57267156 GCF_000317375.1 Microtus ochrogaster
AGCCATAAATAAAGGACAGTGAGCTTATAATTCACGATCCTAGAGAAGCTAAATTAGAAGGTGAATCCAAAGACAAACATATAGGTATCCTCCTGAATATTAACCTTCATCAGGCGATGAAAGGAGACAGAGACCCACATTGGAGCACCGGAAAGAAATCTCAAGGTCCAAATCAGGCTCCACTGTCTTAAAGGTTCCCTTAGCTGGAGATGGAGTGTTTAAATGTGGGAATTAACAGAAACATACCCCCTTCAAAGCTGTATTCAGCTTCAGAAAGAAAACATTTATAGCAATATGCTAAACCAGAAAAACATTATGCTAAGTGGAATAATCTAGGCACACAAAGACAAACAAATGTACAATCTCTGCAGCGAATCACCATTGAAAGGAACAGTTACATGGTAATTGGCCATTTCTTGGGTTATGGCAAGGTGTTTAGGGAGAATAATCAGATGTTGGCTAAAGAATACAAATTTTCAGTTACAAGGTGAACATGTCCCGGGGCTTACATTCTCAGCAGAGTGAAAAGAACTAAAAATAATTTATACTTCCTATTGGCAGAGAAAAATAAAATAAAACATCCCTTCTTGTAAACACAATGACCAACCTTAGAGGTGACTCACAGATTAATTACTCCGATTTGGAGATTATTTCACAGCATCTAAACAAACTACATATCATATTGTAAATTTTACATGGAATATTTAATTGTCACTCATACTTCAGCATACCTAGAAAGTAAAACAAACAATGCAAAATTTTGCAAAGTGTCTCCCCTTGGACAGCAAATTGGATTAAGATAAAGAAAGGGGCCATTCTCTCCCATAGAACCTTTATAATTTGTGATACTATATTTTTATTTTTATTTTCTTTATTCTTAAAACAATTTCATTTATTCTTTGAGAATTTCATACAGTATATTTTGAGCATATTCTTTCCCTTCTTCCAAATTCTCCTAGGTCTTCACCTATCTCCATACACACCTTACTACATGTTTTATCACTTGTAAAAAAATATTCCCCAAACAACATGTGTGGAGTCAGGTTTGTGTTGACCAACTACTATCAACTGTGCTGGTATATGCAGTATTACTTCAAAGGAGCTGATTTCTTGTCTCCCTGCAGCTGTCAATCAAGAATAGCTTCTTGGCTAAGGGTGAGACCTTCTGTGCATCCTCTCCTTTGTGCTGGGATTTTGTCTGGTTTGATTTTGTCCAGATCTTGTGAATGCTCTCACAGACTCTGTGAGTTCCTATGTGCACCTCCCCTGTTGTGTCTAGGAAAATATTGTTTCCTTTAAGTCCTTTACCATCTCTGTCTCTTACGATCTTTTCTTGGGCCTGTTCCACAGAGATCCCTGAGCTTTCAAGGGAGAGCTGCAACATGCTCATTCCACCTAGGCCTCAGTGCTCCAAAGAGCCTTATTATCTACACATCAGTTGTAGATTTCTGTGTTAATTACCATCTACTGCCAAAAAAAAAGCTTCTCTCATGAGGGATGTAATAATATTTTATTAAAGATGTCTAAATTTTGATGATTTTCCAATCACAGAAAAATTACAGTAGTATTGAAAAATACCTCATATACTACTATATCTACATTCTTTTACTATCAACATCCTGTGGTTTAGGTGCATTTTTCATAATTAATGAACCAACATTGATACATGTTTGTTAATCAAAGGCAAGCTTTATTTATATTTCCTAAATTTTTGGAGTGAGTTTTCTGCTCTAGGTTTATATTCATCCAGGAAACAATATTTAGCTATGTGTCTTTGGAACTCTTGTGACCATAGCAATGGAATTGATGCCCTCGTTTTAGATGGCCTTGATGATTTTTCAAAGTGCTGGCCCGGTATTTTGTAGAAGATCCTCCAGTGAGTATGTTTGTGTTTATTTGTGTGACATTTTTCTCCTGAATGAGCTAGGGCTATGTGTTTACAACAGCAAAGTGCTACTTTGATCATACCCCATCAGCCATCCTTAGTTTGCCCTAATATTGTGGGTGCTTACCCCATCACTTGATGGAGACGATGCCCGTCTGGTTTCTCCACTGTAAATTTGCTCTCTAGTCCCTGTTTTCCTGTACTGAACTCTGAAAGGAAGTTACTTAGGGAGACTCATTTAAGGGCCTAGGAATTCTGTTGCAGTTATTTAAGGGGGCAACATTTCAAAAACCATTTGAAATTCTTCTTCATCTATGGCTTACATTTTTATTTTTTTAATTGTGAATTCATTATATTTACTGTGTCCTCTGAATTATAACCTAATAGTTACAGTGTTCTTAAACTTTTCCAGTTAGAGTTATTGGGAGTCCCAGTATTTATCTGTGTCTTTTTTATATATAATTCCTGCACTTTCAGTTTCTGTGAGGAGCATCTTCGTGTTTGTTTTCACCATGAGAAGCTATTCAAGTTATTTTGAGTAAGCATTAACTTTTTAAATGAATTTGATTATACTGTCAAGACGTAGTTCCGAAGACAACTGTGGGAATGGTGGTAACAAAGCAAAAATAAATAAATATATAAATAAAAAATGGAGAGAGAACCAAATAAGAACTTTTCTATTTTCTTTATTTTGCAGAAAATTAGTCTTGATCCAGAGAGCAACTCAACCATATCAGGATGCCTTTAAAATTTTGCTTCTAGCTGTTTGGAACTTGCTGATAACATGCAGGGTGATATAAATATTGCACAGCCCTATATAGTAATGTTATTCATCTGAATATATGAGCGAGCTCACTGAAAGGTGGTTTCAGAACTTAAAGTGAAGCCATTTTAAAGTAGCAATCTGGCTACATCTGGGAAATTATCCTGTCATTCCCTGGAAGAAGTAAGATTGTTTGATAACATCACCATATGGATATTTTAGTTACCATTCAAAATGTAGTCTGAAATTTATTCTCTAAAGATTCAAGCCTTTTATAAAAATATTACTAAAGTCTGTTCACAATTTTTATCTTCTTACCTTTTATAAATAATTATGAGAATTTGTTAAAATTAACTGAAAACTGGAACTAAACACATAAATATCGATATAAATGTATAGTCCCTTAATTCTAATTAGAATAACAATTTTAGTTATATGAATTAGAAAAAGAGTTCATTTTCAAAACTGCTATAATCATAGCATATTTATTACCTAAATTATTTACATATATACTGTTTAATAAAACTATTAAAGTACCTCAATAAAAAGAAAAACATTTATTCCCTTCAAAAAATAAGGATTTCAAAACATTACAAGATCAACTGGCAGCAATCAGGATGCAAATGCTGAGGATGGGATTGCTAATGACTAAAGAATCCCTGACAGCAATGTTAACCGCTGTCATCAAGACCAGATTTACAGTCACCACAGGAACACAAGTTTGAGTGTGTCTCTGAAGTAGTACCTAGACAGGCTGAACTGAATGCTGGCGTTCTCTAAAAGTGGGTGGCTTCATCCTTCCGGCTGTGGTCCCAGGCAATAAAGGAGAAAGCAAGCTGAACACCAGTACTGGTCTCCTTGCTTCCCAACTGAAAACAGTGTGACCAGCAGCTTCCTGCACTTCTCAGCACCACCCCTTCCCTGCTAGGATGGACTCTACCCTGGAAGTGTGAGCCAAAATATTCTTCCTTCCTTCAGTGGCTTTTTTTTTTTTTCAGTTACTGCGTCACAGCAATGAGAAAAGTAACCAATACACTAATTAGTTAAGTGTTTACTAAGTAACGGCAGTGCTTCTGACTTGCTTCAATGCTTTCCTGTGCTAAGGCAGGTATACTTTCACAAAGAATAACAGATCAACCTTGAATATAATAAAGGAACTCGGATATATTTGTGTTTCCAGGGTTGTGGTTTGAAAATTAAATGTCCCCTCTAGACCTATGTGACTGAACACTTGGCCCCTTGCTGGTGGCATTTTTTGTTGGTTTGTTTTGTTGGAACCTTTAGGAAATGAAGCTTTGGACAAACTGGGTGAGCTGGAGCTGGACTTGAGGATTAATAGCCTGGCCTCAGTGCTTTTCACTCTGCTTTCTGGCTGTGGATGCAAAGTGAAGAGCCAGGCCCCTGCTCCTGCTGCCTTGTCTTCCTCATCAAGATTAAATATAAGCCCCTTGAACTATAAGCCACAATAGACCCTTCCTTCCTTTAATCATTTGTTGTCAGATATCATAGCAATAATAGTAGCCAAGACCTCAACTTATAGTATGACTGAACAAGCAAGCTGACAGATACTGTAATTACCTTGGCCTCCTTGAATATATGCTTCCTTTTATAACTAGAATTGGATTTTTTTAAATAAAAATTCAAGCTTGACTTCATGAAGTTCCACCATGGCTTATAACTGCCATATCCTATGGTTTACAGGATAACAATTTGGCTTTCAACAACTTTAAGACCCATGCCCCCAAGGCGGGCTTCCGTCACACTTCTTTATCGCTTGCCTTCCAGCTGGCTGAGAGACAAGCTGGTTTTCTGCATATGCCTCCATTTCTCAGACTTCAGTTGGCATTAGAATTGCCCAGGGATCTAGTTAGATTGATCCCAGTAACCCAGCACATAGCATTTTTTGATTCAATATGTCTTCCAGAAGATCTTAAGCTTGCATTTCTATTGAATCTCCTTTCAAATGTTTTCCCAAGTGCTACAAATACAGGAGGTCCAAGAGTATAGGGCAAATCAGATTTTCAGAACTGTTCTGTCTGTATTTGTTCCTGCTCCAGGAACTGCAAATTCTGTCCTCAAATATCTGTTCTTTGAACTGAAAGCCCAGTAAGTAGTACTTATAATTTGCTCACATGGGCAAAGCAGTCCTTAATGTCCATCAATACATGAATTTGCACTATGTCCAGGAGATGTATTTTTCATACATAAAAGTTGCTAGAGCAAAAATGTTCCTCGGAGTGGTCTGCAGTAATCAAATTAATTCGTCAATTTACAGTTGCAATGTTATTTTTTCTAATTTATACACAACTGAATCATGTATTTTTTTATTAGTTTCTGCAAAGGAAAGTCAAATGAAATTCAATATTCAAAGTTAAAACTGCTTGTATAAATTGAAGAACAAATTTGCCATGTCATGATCTTATGAATTGTAAAAATAATAAGTTACACCATTTTTGTAATTTTAGCTGTATACTTCACAAATTTATCAGAGAGTTATCAGTTGTATGTCTTCAGCTCCTTCCCCAATGGCTCAGTGTCTACGATTGTTTTTTCTGGTTGTCTAATAAGACCATTGCCTATAATTGAGATCAGCAAAGGGTATTGATAGGCTGGTCCCTGTGAAGCCTAATAGTAGTCATGGCAACTAATGCTAATAAGCTCAAACCACATGCCAGGCCCTGAGCTCAGTCATTAGCACCTTCAACACCACAAGTTTCTATAGTGTTCCCTAGACAATGGCCTAGTTCTGTCTAACTCCAAAGTTTTAAAATACTACATCCATCAACTTTTTCAAATTTGCAAGAATATGTGTTACCTCATGAGAACCATACACAACCTCTAGGCAATAATCAAGGCAGACATTTTAAACATCATTTTGTGAAAGATGTATTGAGATTTAGAGAGCTTGATGAAGTCTGAATCTGGGTGTTCTGAGCAATATGTGGTTTCCACAAAATAAGGCTCTCTAACATGATTCACTACAGTCATATTATAGAGCTCTCAGTGTAAGTGATGTTATATTTCAAAACACTTTATTAAACCTTTCATTCTCTTGAACTGTATCTTTGCTGACATAATATTAACACCAACTTCTAATAATGCATTGTAAACTTTTCACTTAAAATTTCCATTGGAAAATTTTAGATGACTTTTGGCCTGGTCGAAAGTATAGCTGTAAGTCAAAATTTACCAAGGATCTAGATAGCAAGACCAGAAGACTTTATCAGTTTTTGAATCAACAATGAACAACTGAGATACTTTCATTACCTTTAATATTAACCGTGGAAGTAAAATCTGATGCCACAACCCTCCAGAGTCAGAGGAGATGGACACAGAAAGGCATCATCATGAAATTCATCCTAGACTTGCAGGCTGTCTTGGTCAGCAGGTGAAATATCTTCTGAAACAGACACTTGTACTATACAGCCCCCTTATATCGTTGAGCCTTAGAGCCTATTGTATGAAGCTGAAGGGAGGAAGGCAAGGAAAAAACAACATTTTAGCTTTGTCAGCCCATATAGAATGTGATACACATCCTTGTGTACCTATGATCTGTTTCTGAGAATGTATAACTTTGCTTTCCTTGGAAATGACAGATACTAGAAAACCCAGCTCTTTCATGAGCAGTTGCCAGCAGCAAACATGCAATGTGAAGATGTGGAGGAAGAAATATCATGACTTACTGCTTGATGATAGCTATGGGGTCTGTGCCAGTTGCCAGAAAATGACTTTAAGGGAGACAATAATATTCTTGAGTAATTCCAGACACACTTACTTCTAGCCACACTAAGCCACATACATTGCTGTCTCAAGGTATACTTTAAATTGTAAACTAAAACCATGCCATTGGTAAAACAATACAAGAAAACTGTTACTAAATTGTGTGTATAGATTAGGTAGTTACAGAAAATCTTCAAGAACATCTTGAGTCATGAATCAACAACCATGTGGTTTTCAGGTATTTAATATTGACTCTAATGTTAAATGTACTTTTAATGCCCTTTGCAGTTTGGTCATCATCCCTTTTGCCTTTGTTCCACAGTTTGATTTCATAGTCATCTCAATGCATTTGGAAGATGATGACCAGTGTTCTTCATTTTTTGCTTTTCTCCTATACTGAAAATACTAAGCATCCTCTTGACTTTAAGATGGCCTATTTTACCTACTTAAGAATCTTGAAATTTGTAGGCAGATAGATGGAACTAGAAAAAACCATCCTGGGTGAGGTAACGCAGACCCAGAAAGAAAAACACAGTATGTACTCACTCATAAGTAAATAATAGACATAAAGCAAAGGATAACCAGTCTATAATCCATGACCCCAGAGAAGCTAGGGAACAATGAGAACCCTAACAGTGATTTACATGAATCCTCCTGGGAAGAAGAGATAGACAAGATCTCCCGAGAAAATGGGCAGCATGAAGGAAGCAGAGGGAGGGCAGAAGAAATGGGAAGGGGAGATGTGGAGTGGGGAGGAGGACTTGAGGGGGCAGGATGGTCAAGATGGGGAAAAGAGAGAGGGAGAGGGCAAGGAAAGAGAAATCTTGATTGAGGGAGTCATTATGGAGCTAGTGAGAAACCTGGCACCACGGAAATTCCCAGGAATTTAGCTAAGATTCTAAACAGTTGTGGAGAGGGTGGCTTAACTGCCCTTCCCTGAAATCAGATAGGTGACTACCTTAATTGTCATAGAACCTTCATCCAGCAACTGATGGAAGCAGATTTAGAGATCCACAGTAAAGTACTGAGATAAGCTCACAGAGTTCAGTGGAAGAGAGGGAGGGGCAATAATATGAGCACACAAGTCAAAAACATCAGGGAGATGCTCACTGAAATAGCTTACCTGCACTAGTGGGAGTCCACTGACTCCGGACTGACAGTGGGGGAACCAGCACAAGGACAGACTAGGCCCTCTGAATGTGAATAACAGTTGTGCGGCTTAGGCAGTCTGGGGGGTGGGGTGATATCTCATTTGTATTTTAATAAATAAAGCTTGCCTGAAGGCCAGTGCAAAGCAGCCACACTAGTCAGCCATACAGACCAGCCAGTGGTTGCACACAACTTTAGTCCCAGCAGCCACACTAGTGAGCCATAGAGGCCGCTGGTGGTGATGCACACATTGAATCCCAGCACTAGAGAGGAATGTAAGGTGGCATGAGACAGGAACTCACTCTCTTCAAGTCTGAAGATTTCAAAGAGGTAAGAGCTCTCTAGGCACTTGGCTGCTTTCGCTTTTCTGATCATTAGGTTGATCTGTCCAAAATCTGTCCCTGGGTGTTTTACTAATGGTGCTACAGTGGGGCCACTTGGCAGTAGGACCAGGATTTATCCCTAGTGCATGAACTGACATTTTGGAACCCATTCTCTTTGGAGGGATATCTTGCTCAGTCTAGACATAGGGAGCAAGGGCTTTGGTCCTGCCTCAAAGTGATGTGCCAGACTTTGTTGACTCCCCATGGGAAGCCTTATCGTCTCTGAGGAGTGTAGGAGGAATGGAAGGAAAGGAAGGAATGGGAAATGAGATTAGAATACAAAATGAGAAAAGATCGTTTTAAAATAAATGAATATACAAATGAAAGAAAAGGAGATTGACAAGAGCCTAATACAAATGAAAATCCTACTGTGAAGTATGATTTACCTCTTTTAAAAGACAGATGATCATCCTATTAGGGTAAGAATTATATCATTGAAGCTAATTTCAAGGACTGTGGTGCAAAGATATTATCATATAAAATAAATCTCATTGAACACTATTGCTTCATTTGATTTTATAACTAATTAAAATATATATAATTATATTTAATTTTTCAAAAAATTATACATCTGTGTGTGTATGTAGTGAATTTATTTACACAGAATTTGTCTTATACTTTGAACAGTGAACGCTATTGCTAATGATTAATTGAAATGTTTTAGGCTTTTTCTTTTCTGATGTAAAACAATTTCCCTGAAAGGTTGAAAATCATTTGAATGAACCTATAAAATAGGTGGTAAAATGGTTTCTAGCACAGCTAAGGAGGTACCGTGCTGGTCTTAATGAGGTGCTCACTTATGAAAGAGTATTATTATACTTACACAAATCATTTGTTTCAGTGGCATTAGAAACAGCCATTAATGCAAACGCACACCTATAAGCCCCGCTGCACCATTTTGTTTTACATTATATCCAAGAGTTTTGACAGGCTAGACTACCCACATGAAACTTCCTTCTCCCTCCCAGGAGACATTGGTTTTATTTGAGCACAAAAGATTGTCAAGTCTTAGAAGATTTTAAACAATACTGTGGTTTGTCGTTCTGTGTCACTCCCGTAAAAATGAATGTAGTTTGGTTACATTTAGGGATCCTCCTCCATAATGTTTATTTCTAATTGATAACAGAGTTTGAGCATAAACTGTCTAAAACTAACAAGCAAACTAATCAGTGTTTGTAGTGTGCAAAGTTTCTCTCGGTATTAATGGCATATACAAAAGGAAACGTGAAGCCCATTGTTGAGGAGATTACGTCTGAACTGACTGCAAATTTGAGAAGGGATCTTCTCTTTGTAGACAGGGTTGTGAGTTTTCTTTTAAGTGTATTTTATTGACAAGGACAGCTCTAATTTGGAGGGAATCTCATATGAAGCTGAAAATGTTAAATATTATCCACAATACCAACTGTACTCAGGTCTCAAAGTATTTTTGATGGAGACTCCGGCCTGGAATATAACAATCTGTGATCTCTAGTCTACAAAGAGAATCTGATATTTTCTTTCAGTTATCTGGGATGGGACAGGCACTTCTATTTGATTTGTAAGCAGTTAATGCTTGATTCTGCCGGAATCTAGGACCAACTGGCAACCAGTCATGAAACTGTATAGCAAATTTTAGTTCTGTATCTGTAGGTATTGACAATGTACAATCATGGGCTGTTACTCAGGCACAGGACAACACTGGTGTGTGTATGCTCCTTTTCCTTCTTTTCCTTCTCCTCCTTCTCCTCCTTCTTCCCTCTTATTTACTATGTTTCAGACACATATAATTTTCCTCAACCTGAAAATTGCATGTACAAAAGGAAAAAGAATCCTTCCCCCCCAAAAAAAACCCCTCACATTAAAGTCTTTCTCCAAAGAAAATCTGAGACACAGGATATTATATGGATGGTGCTGAGACATTAAAAATTAGAATCTGTACTTTCAGTGAACATGGCCCAATGTGAGAAAGCAAACAGCAGGAGCTCTTGGAAGGTTAGAGAAGCTTTCGTTTAATAGATAAGAGACTTGAATAACTCTATGAAATTTCATGCATAGGCTCTTACTATGTTCAACTTAATAGACAAATGTTGTTTATGGAGATTTTTTCAGTTGATTCACTTTTAAGAATTTTATTAAAGTTACAGAATACTTGTTGCCAAACCAAAGCAGAAACCTTGAATGGAAGAACTGACACTCACTTACCTGACATCCTTGCCCACCAATCTTAAAATGATGGAAAACTTGACTAGTATGCATTTCCAAGTTTTAAAAAGTTTCAGCAGAAGTGAAATTTAATACATTGCTTTAAAATATACACAAACTTAAAATATATGTGTGTATTCACACTTATACTTGAGTGTTCCAGTAAACAATCTCTTCATGAGGCTTTTGAGGCGAGTGAGCAGGGCAGAGAGAGGTTTGAGAAACACCCCAGGTGATCCAACAAGAAGCCCTGTCAGAACCACTCACTAGAACATACAGGAGTGAGGACAAGAAGCACCCCTTTCTCGATCCCCTCTTTGCCCAACATTTAACCACACAAACACAAATGCCAAGGCAAGAGTGAAATTGTCTAATGTATACCAGGTTGTTTAGCTATGTTTTCCCCCCAAGAAAGGAAACGATAGCTTCATCTGTGTCAATTAAAACAAACAGTAGCTATTTGAACTTTCTGATGGAAGCAGCAAGAAAAGATGTCAATAGAAGGATGTTGCAATTTCAGAAGAAAACCCTAGTATTTCACTCTCCAGAGCTACAAGGAACCCCAGTCCTTCTTGGAAAGGTCTCCTATACTTACAGTTTTGTTGTGTAAGACAGTAAGATTTTTCTTGTATTTGGTAAGGTCCTGTTATAGTTGCAGAAAATATTTTTTATTTCTAAAAACACAAAGCAAAGCAAAAACAAAAACAAAATAAAACAAAACAAACTTTCCTTTTAGGACATACTATAAGACCAGCAAGGCATAATGGGAATAGACAGTAATGTTTTTCAGCAGGTGCTAAGTATAATAGAAAAGGATTAATTCCTTCATAGGACTATAGACCAGTTTCCCTGTGTTAGAATAACTCTACAGGGATATAATGCATGTCTAAGATAAGTTGAAGACCAGAAGGCACATCTTTTAGTAATTGAACCATTGGGCTACCCACAAAGACATACCAGTAGGTGACAAAAGGAAAGTAGGCTAAAATTTATTTGTCTCCAATATAAATTATGGAGCACATGGTGTCTTATCACTAGCATACCCAGCGTGAGGGAAACAAAGCATGCTACTATGAGAAGATTAACTCGGCAAGGGCTGAGCTCTTAAATTTTGGCTCTCATTAAGTCTCCAGCCTCTCAAAGTCTCCCTGATGCAATGCACTTCATAGTGAGTTAGTAATCTCCAGATCCTCAAGATAACCCAGCATAGACTTTCTTTATTCTTTAAGATGAATAAGAGCCCACAGAGCCTTTCTTCTTGTATGATTTCCCAACGTTAATGTGTGAGCAGGTTATTTTGAAAGGCTGACTGACAGTACCATGCTAGTGTTTCCAAGTGTAGAGTCTAGGGTCACTTTATCTAGGAACAAAAATCATAAACAAAGACTATATTCTGCAGGTGTCAAAAGGAGTATTTGAAGGCTACAATCCTATGGTAATACATAGTAGTAAATATTTCTCTGACTCTTGGATCCTGAAGATTTCAATAAGGAATATTCAGCTCACACAAACATCTGCTAAATCAGGGGCTGAAAGAGATGACCAGAAAAGCCAACTGATGGTACAAATGGAAAAAAAAAATGTGGTTTTAGTTTTCAGTCACATGAATTATCTTCTTTTCTGACCCTCAGCTGTACCAACATTATAGAGACACTGTTTAGCTGGATGATAACTCTACTCAGCGTTTTGCCCTAGACTCTGCACTGTGTGGCACTCCATGCTACGACTTCTAAATCCTGGAAGAGCTAGGGAAGTAGAGGAGGCAGTGTGACAGGGCAAGCCCTAACAGCTCCATCTGGGTCCCCCTGCTACTCACTAAGTTCACAAGCCTGGCCAGTGAAAGGAAAAGACAGTTCTGGAAGTTGTTCATGGTGTTAGTTTTTATTGTTATAGACCAGCAATCCTCAACCTGTTAATACCTATCCCTTTAGGGGTCAAATGACCCTCTCACAGGGGTCACCAATCACGTATCCTACAAATCAGATATTTACAGTTCACAACATTAGCAAGATAACAGTTTTAAATAGCAACAAAAGTAATCTAACGGTTAGTCATCCTAACACGAGGAACTATATTAAAGAGTTACAGCATTAAAAAGGCTGAAAACCACTATTCTAGACTGTGATGTTAACAACACAAAAGAATCAATAGCAAGACTTTTTCCTAAGAGTATTTTTAATTTTGTTTTTGAAATTATACTATAATAATATAATTGCAACATTTCTCTATTCTCTTTCCTCCCTTCATTAACTGCGTTATTCTCCTTCAAATTCATGACCTCTTTTTTTCACTAGTAGTTAATACATGCATATATGCATATAAATACATATTCCTAAATTACCTGCTCAGTCGGTATAATGTTATTTGCATACATGCTTTCAGGGCTGACCAATTGGTGTGCGTTATTCTGGGGAAAGTTTCCCTCTCCCACTTGCAGCTTTACCAGATGCCTGTACTTCTTTGCATAGGGTTGAGTCTTCATGGTCTTTCTCCCTTCCACTTTGGTATGTCCATTGATGCTAACCATGTTCTGCTTATATTTGGGCAGGCACGTTAGTGATAGTTTATGTGTGTAGTTTCTGATGTTACTAGGACGTACAATCTCCTGAAAACTTCTTGGTCCTTGGGCCCTTACCATCTTTCCATTCCCTCTTCTGCAATATTCCCTGAGTATCAGGTACAGAAATTTTTGGAAGATGTATCTATCCATTAGGGGTGAGTTCCACAACTGTCTATTTTGATTGGCTGTGATTTTATATAGTGGTCTGTGGCAAAGAGAAATTTTCTTGATGAGGAGTGAAGACTACACTTACCTGTAGAAAAAAAGGACAAGTGTTTGTAAATTTTGCTGTGATGAATTATTCTGATGTAGTTAATAGCAAGCCTGAGAATTCACTCTTAGAAGTTGTTTTATGATATCTATCAAAGAATTAAAGAAGGACCTTGAACACAGAAGACTTTGAGTTAGCAACTGGTATAGACCTATTAATCTTTTTCTTCTACTTTATATATACATGAATATTCATGATGCGTAATATATAGGATTCATAAAGGTAGATGCAATTTATTATATCATTATGAAGATTCACTATAATAGTTCTACTTCTATATTGGTAGGCATTCAAATTATATTCAGTTACTATAATGTGTAACATAGTATGGATAATGATGATTCTATACTCCCTGCAACCTAAACTATAGGTATTCTATGAACTATGAATCATATTGCATTACAGCCCATGCTAAGGACCATCCAACCTATTGATGACAGACTCTGTCCTTAAGTACACTCACATTCTGAGATATTGGACTGAATATTGAATCATATGCATTCTCCAGAAATATATTCATATTAGTTTACATGAAGATTTGATGGGTTTGCTTTCACTCTGTTTCTAAGATTAATAGTCAAATTAATTCAAGATTCTTGTAAAAATAGATATATTTTTCCAAACAGATACATACCTATGTTCTTTAAAGCACCCTCCCCCAACCTGAGTTTGAATATGCGACATTTTAAGTCATGCTGGGATATTTCAGTTAGGGTTAAATTTTGTTTTGAAAAATTAATCCTTCCCTCGTGCTAGAGTGTTCTGGATTTTATCCTCTGGACAGCTTATTATCAAAGCTTTTATTTGGTTTTTGACATTTATCTAGCATGATACACCTTTAACTGTCAGCTTACTGTGTATCAAACCAAAGGTTATATTTGCCCTTATAAATTCCCTGCTCAAACCTTTGCCTTCGTTCTCTCTGGCAGCAAACTGGAGATGGAAAAGAGAGGAAAAAGGATCATATTCACATCTGACCAGGTGCAGCATGGCTTTCAAAGGTAGTTTTTCCTGAGCGGACGGTTGTCAGGCTCCACATGGCCTTCACTCTATGAGACAGCAGGTGATATCCTTCCTGTATGCCTCCATGCTGGCCTATTATTGCTACAGGCCTTTGCAATGTGCTGCATTGTCAATTCACATGACATGATTTCCTCTGCAGTCTGGAATATGCTAAGAACTTTGATATGACCCCATTAATAACACATACATGAACACCACTTCTAAAAGAGAGTGTTATAAAACAGGACTTTAGATTGAGAGCTACTCCATGAATGATAATTTGATATGAATGTCAATGAATTAATATTTCCATGCACATATATGCATATGTGTATATGTCCATACATTTCATGTAGGAAAGTGATTAAAAGAATAGCTGTGTGCTCTCCATGGTGGTGCACATGATAGATTCAGCCCGATGGGGAATTATGGGGAGAGACTTTCTTCCAGAAAATGTCTTTTTCTGTGTAGCAATGACTATGCCGTTGTGTCAGTACCTTGCTGAGTTATTGCCTGGGATACCTTGGGGAAGAAGCTTGAGGCTTTAAGTGTTGTCACCTTGCTCAGTCATTGGGTGAGGGCTTTTCCAATGTGATGTGGGCTCAGAAGAGGTTTGACAGAGAGCGTGTTGATTAATGACAGTCTTAGGGCTGGGCAACCCTCTTTTCTTGAATGTGAAGCTGAGTTTTCCAATTAAGGATTGCCACACAAACCCTTTATGGAAAGAACATTTAAATAATTTCTTATTCGTGTGAAAATATTTATCTATACAAATTGTGACCATAGTTATTTACATTCCAAGGTAGAGCTAAGATAAAAAAGTGGCAGTTACAATGTTTGCCTACCCCGATTACTTAAAAACTTCTATTTAAAGCTCCAAGAAACTCATCCATAACCAGCCAAAAGTTTGCCTTGTGCATGAAATGTAAATATCAAAACATTACCTTTTTTTTTTGGAAAAGTGAGATATTGATATACTAGGAAGGTTGTGTTCAAGGACACATTTGAAATGATAGTGGTGTTCTGTACTTCTCCTCGGTAGCAGGGCCATTGTTAGTCCCACACCAGGAATCCTCAGTATGGTCCCTGTCTACTCTAGATTCTCTATGAGTCTGGTTAAGGTGTCTAATGCAACTTTGTTTTCATGCTGATGTGTATAAGCTCATTCTAGATCATATATGTACTCCATAAATATGGATTATGGTTTCATTGCTTGGCTTTGCATGTGGCTTGCTCATCAACTGGTACTAGGTATTTTAACAAGCACAGCTGGAGAAGAAAACAGAGACATATTCATTATTTAAGTGCCTGGGCTGAGTGATGGCGAAACTATTTCAAAGATACATAAAAGCACATTTTGTGAAAATCTAATAGCTTGGAATCAATTTGAAGCCAAACTTGGGCTTTAGTTGTGTGGATTACCTATTATGATATTCTGAGAGATAGTTGATTTGAGCCTCTTCCAAGACATTTTACTTCAAAATCATCAATTCTAATGTTTGTATGTTTGGCATTTCATTTTCATTCAACTTATCAGTTTGGTTCTTTTTGCTGTTGAGTGAACTTATAACTCTAGGAATTCATACTTTTAAAAACCCCATGAATAACAGTTTAATAGTTTAATTGAAGTGAATTCATTAGCAGTTTCTCTTCTATCAGTGGTACATTTCACATAGCAGTGAACACGTGTGTGTGTGTGTGTGTGTGTGTGTGTGTGTGTGTGTGTGTGTATCTGTGGGAATTTATATTTGGGTGAATACACAAGGCAGAATATAAATGAAAAATTACCAAATTAAAGAGTGTCAACTTTTAAAGTAATAATAAGTTTATCAACACTTTGTTAATAAAAATTAATATAAAAATTAGAAGAACAGAACAAACACCTGATGAATATCTAGGAATTCATCACCCAGCCCTAGTGGTAGCAATTCATGAATAGGAATGAATAGTTGTGTTTTACCTATGCCACTGTACACTTCAGCTTCCTATGGCTCCTACATTATTTTGAAGCCAATCCCTGACATTACATTATCTTGTCATAAATATTTTCACATGTATATCTAATACAAAATATAAGAACTTCTAAACTTGTAAACATCTCAGTTGCATCGTTTTGCCTAAAAGATTTCAATGTATTTTTCTCCATTGACTAAACTGTCTGCTATACAACTTCTTCAGATAGCCTCATTGATGTTTTCCATGCTCAGTATTTTTCAAATCAGCATCTAAATTACAACTGTCAATAGTACTTGTTGGGTTATTTTTCCTTAACTTTTTTCCCCATTGTGTTGTTTATTACAATGTTTTAGGGGATGTTGTGGGTTTTTAGTTTGGATATTTTTATTTATTTATTTAAATTTGTGCTGTTATTGCTACATTTTTTTCTGATTTAATACTGGAGATATTAAGTCTTTGAACCTGTATATGAAGGAATGTGTTTTTCTATTTTTCCACAATTTAGCTTTTGCTAGTTTTAATCATTTAGTATCACTTAACCATGCATTTCATAGTTCTCTATATTCCTTTACCTTATTAGTGACTAGAGGCTGTTTTTGAATTACAATTTGTGTGTGAGAGAGTGTGTGTCAATGTGTGTGTGAGTAAGCGTGTGTATGAGCATTTTTGTGTGAGTGAGTGTGAGAAAGAGTGAATATGTGTGTTTGTGTGTGGATGTGGGTGAAGAATATTTGTGAGTGAGTGTGTGTGTGTGTGTGAGTATGTGTGTGGGGGTGTGGTTTGGATTTATTGTGGGAGGTAGAATCTTCAAGTCTATTGTTGTTTGTTTCCATTCAGAGTTACAGAGCGATTAGTGGTTTCTCTTTGATGATTCTAGCAACCACAGACAGTCATTCTATATTTAAAAGTGGACATTGTAAAATGATGTAATATTTCTATCATTTTTCTCTGGCTTAATGGTTAGACTACTTCTTGTATACTTAATAACAATTTGGTTACCCTGGTGTACAGTTATTAAAGAAAAGAGGATAAATGATGAGTTCTTCTCTTTATTCATCAATTTTTTAGGAAGATATTCTTTATTGCTCCAAAGAGGGTACACCATATGTTTTAGTAAGTTATTGATAATAGTAACTTCTTTCTTCATTTTATATTATGACGTAAGTAAGAACTTATACAAAAACCAAATTGTACAGAACCTTAGGTTTGGCTGTGGTCATATGCCCATAAAAAAATAAAGAAATACATAGTCACCATTATATGGAACTACATCAGCACCACGTCATAATATAAAATGAGGAAAGAGGGTTCCCTGTTGGCAGCTGGCAGAACATCTAAGACGCACTTCTGTGAATCCTTGATGTGGCTGAGAAGCTAAAAGAAGGAAAGGAAAGGAAATATGGAGAGGAAAGTAATTATGAAATCTAAAGAAAATAACAGGTAGGAGCAGAGATTTTAATGAAGTCTTTGTCTAAACTAGAAATAAAAAGGCAGGTTGTAGTGGCATTTCATTTGCATTTTAATAAATAAGCCTTGACTGAAGATCAGAAACACAAAACAGTCACACTGGCCAGTCTTACAGACCAGACAGTGGTGACACACACCTTTCATCCCAGCTGCCACAATGGCACACACCTTTAATCCCAGTAGTCACACTTGATTGCCATAGAAACCAAGTGGTAGTGGTGCATGCCCTTAATCCCGGAACTAGAGAGGATTATAAAATGGGAGGAAACAGCACTCAGGCTCAGGCTCATTCTGAGGTTTCCTGGAGGCAGGATCACCATTTCAGACTGAAGTCGAGGCAAGAGTCAGTGGCTGGCTGCTTTTCTTCTCTGGTCTTCAGGGAGTTTTCATTATGTGTTCTTCAGGAACTCCTACACATTTTTCTCAATGGGGACTGGTATGTTAGATTCCTAACTGTTCTCAAGTGTGCTGAGATTTATTCAGCTGTAATAAAGTCCAGCATTCCCTCCAAAGGATGATTGAAGGCTTATTCATTAGCTATACTTAGAGCACTCAATAGCTCTGTTGAGAGGGCTTGGAGAAGTCTGAAAGATCCTTGAAGATTATGATCCAGGACTGGCTGTGACCTTTTCTCCAGTTTTCAGACATCTGACTATTTGATCTAAAAATCAAAGCTCCATAGTAATACTAAGTGAAAAAAATTATCAATATGATTTTCCAAAATAAAGGAATATGTGAAGGAGGTGACTATATGCCAGACATAGCACATGGCCATCACTGCTGGGACCATGATGTGTTCAGTGAGAAGAAGCAATTGAACCACAGACAGAACACTGTTCATGTTGTTCTGAAAGAACCATGTGAGGAGATTAGAACAGCTGCCCAACTAAAGAATTAATGGCTGTCCTTGGCTAAGACAAGTCTTGCCCAAATTTTGCCTATTTAGTCTTAGGTTTTCAATTTTCAATGTCTGGGTAATTGTGATATCAGCCTTAAAGTGAGGAGATGTACCTGGGCTATTGCTGCTGTGCAAAGTTTTAGGTTATGTCCTATATCCTTGTATCTCTCTGTCCTGATGCTCTGTGCAAGGGATGTCTTCTTATGACTCTGAGTGTCATTCCAAACCTCAGCTTACTACATGATTGAGGAAATCAATGAGTGAGCATTTTTCTGTTAGCCAGCACACTATTCACACTCTGGGAATTCACTTTGCACACATAATTTTTGGTATATTATTCTTGTCTAATTCCTTAACAATTCACTAGCTTACTCAAGCTACAAAATAAGCACAGTCTTTTGGTATTTTGAGAAATTGTGCCTATGTGTGGGAAATTTTCATGTAAAGCATCCAGTGGCCTTTGTTTGCTTGTTTGTTTACTTGCTTGTTTGTTTAGTCACTCTGAGAACTGAGAAGTGCCTAGCCTCCTTCTCCCTTCTGGCTTCATCCTCTAGGATTTTTGCTCCGCTCACATGGACCTTCTTTGTTCCTCTCTTGTGCTTGTTCTGTGATCTAGCCTCGGCTTTTCAGACTCCTTTTATATTTTTAATTTCTATGACTTTTTTTTTTTATGTATTGGGTACATACATGGAAGTCAGAGGACACCCTTTAGGAGTCTTCTCCTTACCCCACATGGATCGTGGGGGACCAGACTCAAGTGGTCAGTCTTGCGGGCAAATGTCTCTATCCACCAAACAATCACACCAGCCCTGTTTCCTAGTTTTAGTAGTGTGTTTTTTTAATTGGTCACCATAACTTCTTTTAGTTTGAGTGAGACTTTCTATTTTATTTCCTTATGAATAGATAAAATGGAAACAAAACCCACTGATAGAATTTTTAGTGCTGTACTGAGAGTGAGCCAACATAAGCGCATTTGCTCAAATCCTCTTTCCTCTTTGCCTGTGCTGTGGCAGGACTTTTTCCCAGTGCTTGTGCAATTCTGAATTGCAGACTGTTTCCCCCTTTAGCGCTTTATAGCTCCTGCTCCACTAGCTTCTGAAGAAAAGAGCTTCTAATGAAAATCTTTAATAATTCTGGTTAGTTTTTTTATTTGTCTACTTATTTCTAAGTAAATGCATGAGGATGCTAAGTGTGTGGAAATAAGCATTTCAGGATCCACACAGATAGCAAATGGGTTCCTACAGTGATGCACCTCAGTTATCTTTTCAGCTTGTGTGATGAGAACAGTGAAAGTCTTATTCAGCATGGACTTCCAATATAGTGTACGCTCATTGCCTCTCTTCAGGATGTGGATTTGAGTCTAAGGATTGTTGTCCATCCAACCTGTCCGCTCCTCTAAATCTTCCGACCTGTGTTTCCATTCCCTTCCCCCGTTAGACACACTTTGTTAAAATAGTGGAACCTTCTATTTATTTTTGAGAAAAAACTATATTTCTCCCATCCAAATCCTTCCATATATTCCCTGACTCTCTTTCAAATACATGGCCTTTCTTTTCATTAATTGTTATTCTATGCATACATGTATAGACATGTACACTGTTACATATAACCTGCGCAGTTTATATGTTAAATGGATATAAATTTTCAGAGCTGCCACTTGGTGTTAAATAACCACTCGGTTTGCACTTTCCGGAGGAAGACTATTTTTCCCATCTCAGCATTCTTTACTTGCCTGCCATTCTTTGTGAGGTTCAGGCCTCATGAACTAGTCTTTGATGTGTCCGTTGGTGTCATTATTACTCATCTCATGTTTAGCAGTCATGTTGGTGAGACTTTATTGGCATAACTTTTGGCATTACTAGGAGAAACAGTCTCATAGCAAACTCCCAGATCTTCTGGCCCTCACAATCTTTTCTCTTTTCTTACAGTGTTGCCTGGAATTATAGCTTTCACCACTCATCAAAAAAAAAATTTTATTTTTATAACAGAGAGAGACTGCTGCAGAAAACTGAAACCAATCAAAATGCAGACATTTGCAGCCCTGTCCCTTTGGGTATTCCTTTGTTAGTCATCTGTATAATTAGATTTGTTCCTCTTTTGTTTAATGTCTAGTTTTATTGTTGTTTGTTTTTCTGTTTATCCAAGTTTAGGGTTTTTCCTTATGTTTACTTTCAGTAACTTTGAATGTGTCTTGGGTCTGTGGTATCACACTTTTTTTCTAAATTTCTTGGAGTGATAATTTTTCTTGTATCCATATTATAAAATGTTGCTATTTCTTCTACTCTTTTGACAGTTTTTGTTCCTTCTAAAACTTCAGTTACATGCATGCTAGATTATTTGAAATTGTCCTTTTAAGGTTAGTATCCATATTTTTCTCTCTGACGCTTTTTTCTTTCTTTTTATTTTTTCCTCTTTCAATTTATTTTCTAGATAAATTGCTTTGATCAATCCTCATGTCTCCGATAGAAGGTTTTATCACCTATCCAGTTTTATGATAAGCATGCTACAGGACTTATTTACACTGGCATGGAGTTATTTCACTCTATGACTCCCATTTTGTTCTTTCTTTTATTTAGTTTCCATGTCTTTCCTGACACCTTTGGTACATACACATTGTCCCACTTTCTCACCAGATTCTTTCATATATTATATGAACATTATAATGACTTTATATTTACATTTGCTTATATTTGCATCCATTATAATGATTTTCAAAGCATTATCCAACACCAGAAGTATCTCGTAGTCTATGTATTGTCAGGATTCCCATAATTTTGTTTGAATGTTTTACATATTGTGTAGAAGACCAAATATTGAAGTAAATGCTACTTTTTCCTGAAGCTAGTATATCTCATTTTCTAGCTAGCCATGAATTACAAGAATCAAATAGGTAGTTTGAATTCTTTCTTCAGTTCATAACAACTTTCAAATTCCTTTACAGTAGGCTTGTGCTAAATGGACTCTTTGGAAGGACAGAATATTGTACCCAGTGTTTGTGTGTTGCTACCTTCAGCTTGCAGAAATCCCTGAAAGCACATACCACTAAAGGGCATTTGCCCTTCCCCTAGTTTTAAACTTTTGCTGACAGCTATTTAGTTCTATGCTTCTCTTGAGCACAGGGTGTGGCTGTGAAGGCCAAGTAAAATTTTACTCAACATTGTGGAAGCTTCATATCATTATGAACAATAGCAAGCCTCTGGTATCTTTTCACTAAACAGTGTTTCCCATTCTTTTCCTTTGTGAATACTAGACTTGACCTCCACAGCAACAACAACAAAAATTTCCTTTCTCCTACAGTCAGAAATGGTTTTCTCTATCCTTCATTCAGAAACCATTAATTTGTGCTGGAGTCCAGAGGGTGGAGGGTCTGATATCGCCACTCCCTTGGGCAATGACATATTTGTAAAAGGAGCTAAGGATAGGGAGACAGGAGACATTTTGTGTCTGCCTCCCCCACTCCCCAATCAACACTGCTTCTTGTGCCACAGACAGAGGGGATCTCCTTTGTCCTCCATACCCAGTAGAAGTCCCAGACAGTAGCTTAGAGAGAAGGGCACACTTTACTTGTATCTGGGGCTCACAGTGATTCAAAACTAACCAAGATTCAGCACTTAAAGTTCAACTAAATTAGTTAATTTCTTCCCAAATTACTTGGCTTGGAATAACTCTTCTGGGGCTGGAGAAATGGCCCAGCAATTAAGAGCGCATACTGATCTTGCAGAGGGCCAGAGTACAGTCCCTAAGGTGGCTCATAACCCACTGGAACTCTAGCTGCAAGAGATCTGAAACCCATCTCTGGCCCCCATAAGCATCTGGACTAGTGTATACATACCACCCCCTTCTCAGATACACACATATTTACACAATTAAAAGTAACTCTGTTTAAAAGAATACTTTCTTCTTTTCCTCCACACCAAAGGGAAGCAGCTCTTTTATCCACTTATGTCCTGGTGAAGTTTGTTACTCTGAAATTTCTAGTTGACAAAATCAACAGTAGACTAAAGTGAACTAAAGTTAGTGTTTTGTAGTTTTCCAAAAAGTTTCAAAATCGTTGATAATTTAAGAGCGCTGTTTTCTTGTTTTAGTATTTATTTCTGTCATCTTGAACAGATATGGAAATTTTTAAGTTCTTTAATTAATGCAAATACTTTGTCAGATTTAAAGGCAAAATGGATGTCAGCATTCTTGACAAGTTGGCATCGGGCATTTTAGATTGGTGAAATTCTTTAACTTGTCAACCTAGCTATAAGAGTTGGGATGTCAGCAAGAATTTCTAAACTCAAACTTAGAAAAAAGTAATGAAATAGAAAACTCTTTGTAGTTACTGCACTTCTCATTGGTCAACCTGCCCTGCTGGTTAGTAGCGCCTGTCAAGCTTTTTCGGTCCCTGAGAGCACCATCTAATCACAGCAGAGGGGACTAACCACCCATTATTTTCTTTTTCTTTAAATTTATTTAAATGGCACTTTTCATTTATTTTACATACCAACTAGTTTCCCCTCCCTCTTACACTCCTGTTCTCCATCCCCTTTCCCAGCTCCTCCCTCCTCATCCACTCTACTTCCATCTCCATTCAGACAGGAACAGGCTTCCCATGTACTTGTGCAAAGTATGGCACATCAAGTTGAAGCAGTCTCAAGCTCCTCCCCTTATGTTGAGACAGGGCCAGATAATCCAGCATGGGCAACAGGTTATCCAAAGCCAGTTAAGCACCAGGGAGAGGTTCTGCTTTCACTGTTAGAGGCCGTTCTAAGAGACCAAGTTACCTGATTGTCACACATACACAGAGGGCCTAAGTCGGTCTCATTCAGGCTCTCTGAATGTTGGTCCAGTGTTCATGAGCTCCTGTTAGATCCTGGTGCCAGGAGAATCCCCCAAAACCCATAAGGATGACCCCAACTAAAACTCTTAGGAGTTGTTTAGCAGGCGCCTAAACTGGTCTTCTACTGTAAGCAGATCGGTGACTTCCCTAAATGCTATCAGAGATACTCTATCTTGTAACTGATGGATGCATGGTGTGGGAGGCCCTTCTGTTATGTGTTGTTTTTATTGGTTAATGAATAAAGCAATTGCCTTGGCTTGTGATAGGGCAAAAGAGTACAGCTAGGTGGAGAAAACTAAACTGAATGGTGGGAGAAAGAAGACAGAGTTGCAGAGAAGCCACGAAGCTGCCGCTGGGGACAAATGTACTGAATGAACCAAGTAAGCCACAGCCACGAGGAGACACACAGTCCAATAACTGTCCAAGCAGTTATTTAATTAATATAGCTTCTGTGTGGTTATTTTAGGGCGGAGCAGCCAGGAACAAACAAGCTGCCTTAGTACAACAGTAGCAGAGTCAGAAATTCACAGACAAGCACTGTGCTGAGTTCCAAGAGTCTGGTGGAAGAAAGGGAGGATTGTATCAGCCAAGGAAGTCATGATGGGAGAATCCACAGAGATAACCATTCATTCTCAAGGGGACACAGATTCGCTCTTGTACCACGGCTCCAAATGGAACCACGTCTTTATTTACAATGCTTTTGCTCCACTCTGTGTTGTGCTGCATTTTCTGTGCACCCCAAACTTTCCGTCTCCTTCCTAATAGTTCTCATCATGTCTTGCCTGGTATGGAACTACACAGAAGATACTAGGCAAGAGTGCCTTTTAATTGGAGAACACAAAAGAGGTTGGAAGAAGACTGGATATAATCATGGACTAATTCTCCTGATTATTGACAGAGATGACACTGGATAAAAATCGTGATTGAGACTCTACAGAACTTATATTGTTCTATTTTTGGTCACAATTATTTCTATTCTCCCTATTATTCTAACCAGATAATTACAGTAAATTTGGGCTCTTGATGATTTGATCTCCTCTCTGTAACTGGTTCTCTGTTGGTCCTACTTACAGGTGTGAGATATTCTAAGATGTTCTCATCTTATTAACAACAATAAGTAATCTTAGACATTCAGTATTTTTAATTTCATCATCTGTTTCTGGCATAAGAAGTCATCTGAAGGTAGTGTCAGACTAAGGACTTTCCATCTACTCACACTGCTCTTCCTTGGCAAAATTGGCTACATAAAATGCTTGTTCCCAGTGAGTTTGCCACCAGCCTGCAAAGACTAAGCTAATAAAGTCTTACCTCTGTTGTTAAGTCAACCGTACTACTTAGCGGCTTAATAACTTGATATCCCATAATTAACTAAGAATTAGTTCATGGGCATTATTCTTGGAGCTTGAAGAATTTGTGAGCAGGTGATTAAAATGACTCTAATTTATACCACTCATATATGTTCTGTATCTTTTGGACTTAAACTGATGATATACTTGGCTTTTAGTACTTACTTTGTATGTGTTCACTATGTCTAACAACTACTGCTGAAAATCTACTGCCCCCATCTACTACAATGGAATAAACTTGGCCTTTCAATTCATCTTCCTGTCTACATGTTTCCATTGTACCTTGGGCTTCTCAGATGATGTATAGTTGTTAACTCCTGTCTAGTGCTCCCTTATATTCCCTTTGAATATATCCTTTCTCTTCTCCTAGCCTATAACACCCATTAAATCTAGGAAATATATCACCATATTGTAACCCTCTGTGTATCTCCGACTTGGACAATTTAGTTCTAAAAAGAACAAAATCAAGTGAGTATAATAATTTTCTATCAGATCCAGGTAATAATATTTACATATAATAGATAATCAGCATAAGCTTAGTAGATGAATTAATAATAAAAACCATAAATTCCCAAACTAAGAAAAATTAGAATAACTAGACAATATTATCCTTCCTAAAAGTGTGAGTATAATGCATCTCCTAAACCTACTGTTCAGGAAACATTGATGAGGGGGATGGCATATTGAAAGAACCAGGGGCCAGGGTTCTTTCAATTCTGTGAGGTAATGTTTTCTAGATATGACAGGAAACTTAAATCCAGGAATCAACAATATTGTTACCTAAGCCAGATGTGAAAAATGGCATCAGTTGGTATGTTTGTGTGAATATAGGAATTCTCACAAGGTTTCACCTCTAGAAGAAAAGATGCCAGCAATTAATAGTTGAAGAAGGAGAGTGAGCCTTCTCCATGGAGGAGTCCCCTGATAGGTTGTCCAATAATTTAAATATATACAAGCAACAAAAAATATATGTACAGCAATAATAAGAATTAAAGAATGAGAGGCCATGAAAAACATTAGTATATGAGTAAACTGAATTTGAATTAATTTATGGAAAGAAAAATCATAATCTACTGATGTCTAATGTCTTATACTGTAGAAATCTAACTTCAGTTTATAATTTTACATCTTTCCCAATAAAAACTCCAAGAAAAAAAAAACTAAAGACAATAGGTTAATTTCCTTTTTGTTCCTCAGATGTATTTAGTAAACATTTTGAGTAGAATATAGAGGGAAACAAAAGCACTCAAATTTCAAGAAAGGAGAATGACATTAATTGGTCTAAGGAACTTAGACCAAGTGATTAGTAGCTAGCCATGCGCCAATTTCCGTCTTAAAACAAAAAGCTAACAGAAGAGATTTTCAAGTCCATGGTTTTAGGCAGAACCAACATTCTCCTTAGGTAAAGTATGTTGCTTCTACTAGAAGTAATTTGCCTACTCTGTCTTAGAATTGAGATATTTATCAAATTGATATTCATTTGTAAGCCCTATTGTATTTCCAATTAGCAAAACTTAAAATTTTCTGAGAATGAAAGGTTAACAGTTTCTAAAGAAGAGGATATGATAGAGAAGAGAGTAAGCGCGGCGGGCTTCTTGACCGGCGAGGAAGAAACACCCACCACACTAGGATTCTTCTCAGATCACGCTTTACTGGAGTGCATTTGGTTGAGGGAGAGCATAAAGCAAAGGGGGGCAGAAAACGAGAGAGCAGAAGAGAGAGAGAGAGACGAGAGGGATGAGAGGCGCTAGAGGGGGACGAGAGAGAGACGCTAGAGAGAGAGAGACCGGGGGCGAGAGAGAGAGAGAGAGAGGGAGAGAGAGAGGAGGCACAATGGCGGCTGCTTATATATGGAATTGGCACATGGGTCATCCTGTGATTGGCTGCCATCATCAGCTGACACCAGACTGCATCGAGATAGGCCCAGGGACCCTTATCCACAGCGCATGCGGGAGACAGGCAGCTCTCAAAGGCATAGCCAAATATGGAGTTGTTTATAACCAGCAAGACAGGATGTGGTGCCATCTTGCAATGGCGATCCTGTCCGGCTCCCTGCAAGTAAGGACCAGATTTATAGGAAGGAGAAGATACAGAAGTGGAAACCATGATAGGGGTTCAAGTGAGTATTGCTTCCTTCACAGTACTGCCCCAGATTTCTTTTATTATTAGCTGAACTGGCTCAAATGACTATCTTTATAACAAATAAATAGAAAAGCTATTTCACCATCTCATCTTAAAATATAGAATACAGTAAGGAAGCTTGAAATAGTGTCACAGAAGCCTCTTACTCTAGTATCTCCATGACGAGAACCCAGATGTTTCAGAAGTTACTCTCATTCTTTGTAGGGAAGTCTTGAGCCATGGGCAACACAGCCACACAAGACACCGAAGGCATGACCGACCCTCTCCCCTCCTCTGCCACCACCTGTCTTCTCTTGCCCTCACCCTTCTTCTGCTGACACTCTTGCTCTCTCTGGAGCTCCGCCTCTGCATGTCCTCTTTGCCCTCCAACAGAAGGCATTATTTATTTGTATAACCATGCCCCTCCCCATAAATCTCTCCACGTTATGTATGCATTCAGATGTACACAGAGACCTGCATGAGCATTCATGTACTCTTCTTCAGCTCAAGTCCTGTGCTCTGCTTTCTCTCTCAAACCCTAATGACATTGTCCTTCTGGGAAATTATCAGAGTTGTTCTTGTTTATCCTGGAAACTCATTATCACTACTTCAATTCCTATGTTTCTTTATGAGCTTTTTCACATATCCCAGCCAGCCCGAGCACAAACCACACTTCACATTATCTGCCATGTTTGATGTTCATTTTGAAGGAAGTCCAAAAGCGTCATAGTTAATAGCTAATTGTTCAGAGCTATACTGTACATTCTTATCCCGAGACACACTTAAAATAGAGCTCTTGAAATTGAGTTCAGTAAATACCTAAGCAAATTTCTACTGTCTACCTAGGGTGAAGAAAGCAAAAATAAGCAACAATCCCATCTGCCAGCACCACATCAAAACAAAACACCAGACAGTCTGCAAATTGACAGTTGTTTTGATTCCATCAGAGAGTTGAAGCAGAGCAAATAGCTAACCCAAAATGTACGGATTCTCTAAGGATAGGAAGTATGCAATCGCATACTTACCCTAACAGATAGTGTTGTGCACTGCATGTGTTAATAAGAACAAAACAGTTTAAATTTTAAACAAATTGGTAAGACAGCATGTGGACTAATGTGATAATATATATTCTGCTGACAGATGCAAGAAAAAATTGTGCCTGCTGGAAGGCCCATTACCCACATATCTTTGGCTCAGAAGGAAGTTCAGGGGCAGTGCATGAAAAGTAAGAACACACTGTGAAGCTACACCCATCCTGGGCAAGGAATAGAGCCCAGAACACTTCTGCCTTACAGAAAAAAATAGCTTCAGACTTCAAAGAAAGACAAAAAAATCTCTCACCACAGGTCTCAAGTGAAGTAACATGGAGGTTAGTGTTGCGGGAGGTCCTTCCGCTCACTCCTCCAGCCTATAGTCGCTGAGATACCAGCCCATTGGGGCGTGGTCTCTCTCCCTTTAAAAAAGTGGCCACTTCCCTCTCCTCTCTCTCTTCACTTCCTGCTCTGCCAACGACTAGACTCCCTTCCTGGTTGCACACAGGACTGTTGTCTGGGACGGAGATCTGTAAGTTTTTTCCCCTTTAAATAAATATCACCCTATTAATCATAATTCCAAACTGGTGTGGCATTGTTAGTGACTTACGCCTTCAGGTTAGGGAAGAAAACAACTAAAAACTGTTCCCCTGAGGGAACACAGCTATCTTTCTGTCACCACTGATGGGGCAATCACTGTCTCCTGTCACTGGGACAGAACTTTAAAACTAAGTGTCCTAGGAACTGAGAACTATTGACTCCTTCATTGTCAAGTCATCAGGTTTTTGTTTGTTTGTTTGTTTGTTTCTATGCTTTTTAGATTTTGGGAACTTTTTGCAAATATAGAGTCATCTAGAAAGAGAAACCTTAATTGAGTGGTTGCCTCCATCAGATTGCCAATAGCCAAAGTCTGAGAGAGAATTTTCTTGATTAATGATTGATATAGGGGAACTCAGTCCATTATGGGAAGTGCCAACTCTGGACAGGTGGCCTTGAGTTATATGAAAACAAAACAAAACCAAGCTCAGAAAACCATAGGAAGCAAGCCTACAAACAGTGTTCCCCCATGGTCTATTCTTCTGTTCTTGCCTGCACGTTACTGACTTACTTAAGTTTGTGTCTTGTCTTGACTCCGTTATAGACTAGGATTGCAACATGACCGGGAAGTTTAAGTCAAGTCACCCTTGCTTCCCAAGCTGATTTTGGTCACATGCTTATCAACATTAGAAGGCAAACCAGGACAGCTTCTCTGTCTCATCCTAATACTAAGCTTGGTTCCCATTATCATTATTGATGCCTAAACATACTTTTTTATAAAAACTCACTCTTATTTTTCTTCCTAGCCGTGGCATAAGATGAAGTTCTTTGACTTTTTGAATGGCTGCCAATGAATGGAGTTGCGACAATCCTTTTACTGTGGGGCTTTGAAAATAGACAATAAATAAAGAGGAGAAAATATTAGAGGATTAAAAATTCAACAGCCCTCAGCAGTTGGCTGTGTATTTTATTCTGTGAGCCTTTCTCTAAGTCTATTTTTTTTAACACTAGGTTGGTTGGAATTGGAAAAGAGGAAGATAATAACTACATAGGGGGAAAATCTCCTGCCCTCAATAATTGTCCCATTTGCCTTGTTCTTAGGTGGCAGATTTATAAATGCAGGGGTAAAGAGAAGAGACAGTAAGTAGCATTTCCATGTGACGGAGGGGTGATTTCTCTGCCAGTGTCCTGGGAATTCATTTGCAAATAGCAGAGCAGGGTGCCAACTCTGCCTCCCTTTAACCTTCTTCGTGTGTCCCACCTTGCAGCTCTCCCTGGGTTTGTTGGAAGAGACTCAGGGTCCTGCTGTACTTGTCTTTTAATTACCCCTCCCTTTATCCGTCCTTCCATTCTGCAAGCCACTGAGGGATTTTTCAGGAAGCAAGCTGGATGTAACTTCACACTCACTGAATTACATTAAATAAGAACAATGACGTTTCCAGATTCCCCACAGTAATGAGTGAAAAGACAAGAGAGATAATTGTGCTTATATTAAATTCATTCAGCATCATTTCTGTTTAATTCCCCCAAGTCTCCTAAGCATTCGAACTCCAAGAAACTGCTTTCAAAGTCATTTCAGAAAAAAAGGTAGACACAGAAGAGAAAGGCTAAGGGATGACTTCCCTAGGGAATGGAACACCCCAGTGGTTTCACCATGCTTAGGAGGCTTAGCAGGGAATTTTGGTGTAGTCTATTTTCTTTCTTCTTGCTACTGGCTGTGGAGCCAGTGTTTTTTGAGTGAGTACTAACATTGCCTTAAAAGACGACAGCGATTTTTTTTTTTCCATACTTGGCATCAAGTTTTAGGTGATAACCAAAATACCCCTTCTTTCTTTCTTGAGCTTTTGGATTTTGGTGCTGGAAAAAGATTAGGGCCTCTGTGAGAACAGTATGAACTCTTAACTTCAGGTTGGTAAGTAGATGGGTTTCTACCTGTAGAGTCATGCTGTTCTCAACCTGGCAAAGAAAAGCTCCTTTTTGCAGAACATCGTGTTAAATAAAGAGTATCATATCTGAAAGTGCTAAAATAAATAACTGCTGAATATTTAGACCTAAATGAGACACCTATAACACTTCATTCCTCCGAGGCCCAGGAGACATCAAAGAAAACGTGAGGGAAAGTTGGAAAGACTTAAAGATGGGGAGGAGTACCATGAAACATTGCCATCCATTTACGGCATGGTCATTTTAAAAATCCACGCAGCAATGGAAACCTGTAGAACATGGGATCCTTCGACATTCCATCATGGGTAGAGGAGGTGCATGAAGTGTTGTTCCTTTTGAGGATTAGGGAATATTAATGTTTCCTAGAAGAAAGGGCCTTGCTTTCTTTAGTAATGTAGCTACTGGGAGGAAGGAAGGGGGTCACAGGGAAAGGAAGGGAGAAATCAGAGGGAAACCAGGTAAACAGAACTCTAGCGCATTGCACATATGCAGGAATCTATCAAATAAAAAGAGCTTGAAAGTACAAAAGGGGATTTCCTGGTTTGTGATTCTTGGAGGCTATTTTAATGGCTGCAATATATAAACAGAATTGTGTTTCCTGAAGCACAATTTTCAAGCTACAGAACTCTGAAGAATTACTTATCTGTTTTGTAAGGAAAACAAAACAAATGAACAAACCCATAAATGTTTTAGTGTTCTAAAAAATTTTCACTTACATAATTTTTAAACATTTCCAAACATTGCTTTCATTAATGAACCCTTTATGAAAAAGTAATTTTAGTGTCCTTGTACGGAACATTTGCTCTGCATGGGAATCTCTTCTCCAATATTTCAGGCAGGTGTTTTTTTCAGCAATCAACCCCAAAGACATGAGTTTATGAAGCAGCAAGATTCTTTTTGAGAGATCTAGTTCATTTTATGGACAACTATTACTGTATGAAGTTCTTCTATATAAGATAAAAATTACTTGGCTATTGTTTTCTTGTGACATTTCCACAAGTGTCTATAAATGCACAGAATAAATATTACATTTTTCCACATTACAAAAATCTCTATTGTCGCCGACCTTTGCTTTTTGCCTGACATTTTGAACTTATCCAAGACATACCTTTCCTGTAATCATGTTCTCTCTTTGTCTCTAGGATTTTAGACTCTTATAACATACTTATCCTTTTTTTAGTGTCTTGCAGAAAGTAGAGATATGTAGATTTGAACACAAGGCTCCAAATATAATCAGATCTATATAGACAGTTTGTAAACTCTTTAACTTGAGTCTTACAGGTTACAATGGCAAGCATATCACAATCGCATTGCACAGTCATCAAAAATCACCTAATGTTATTGAATGAAGCTAAATGAGTTCATAGACTTGTGAGCCTTAGAGATGATGGATACATCAAATGCAAAAATGAATAGATACATTTGACAATTGCATAATGTGTTCATATAGTAGAATCTCATACTGCTCTACTCGAAAATATGTAGAACTATTTATTATATGAGAGAAAAATATAAGTATTTTTGGAACATAAGCATTTACTAATAATAACTATTTACTATTGCCAAATACTTCTTGCATAAGTAACAATTTATTATTAGTTTGAATGAAGTCTTGTTGATGTAAACACGTGGTATGATTTCTATAGGAAATGAGTCTATAGTTGTCTGACTACAAACATTGATCAGAGCTGGGTATTTAGCCATAAAGCCTCCCTATGTGAAGCAGTACTGTAGTTGGGTATAAAAATCTGGGAATAATTTGACTAAACAGAGTCAGAGGAGAAAGTTTCAGCAGGAGCCCAAAGCATAAAGGTGTAACAAGATAGGCCATATCTGGAGAGTACGTGATGACTGAGAGCTAGAAGAAATAAATATATATGAGAAAATGGTAAGTCTTATTATACTACATGACTTTGATTGGCCTGAAGAGGGTGGTCTTTCTACTAAGAAAATATGGATCAAACAAAGACTATCATCCCAGAAGTGGTAGGAACCATGGCTCTCAAGAACTAATTTTTGGCAGCAGTGTGAACAGTGACTGAGATAAAGGCAAGGTGAAGGGAAGGAAATTAACTACAAGGTTTTAGCAGGAATCCAGAAATGGAGACTTGTGTGTACATGCATTCACACATAAAAATAGTGGTGGGTAGATTATAAAAATACAGTTTTAAATGTGGTTTATATCTGTTCTGCTGCACACATGCAAAATCTCCACTAATACACATGTACACACTGAGAGACCAATCATATTTTTTTGCACAGCAAATAGTTTCTATAATCTAGGTTCATTTGTGCTATCTATTTTTTGTGAGATGGTTTGTTTCTATATTATTTTAAATTTATTAATTGAAAATTTTGCATATTCATGCAATGTACTTTGAACATATTCACCCATTACTATTTAGGCTCAACGATCCCTAGTTTTTAAATTTCATATACTTAATTTTTTTTGTTAATGTTATTGCTAGCCTCTTCAGTTTAATTAGTGTTACCCATATGCCATGCACCGTGCCCCCCATGTCTGCGCTCTGTGCACTGGCACCCAGTTTGGGAGCTTCGGGCAAGGGGGCTGGAGGTTGAAATACACAGACACACACAGACAGAGAGACAGCGACACGGGTCACCCTTGAATTCTCCAAGAATGCCCCCTTTATTGTGTTCTGGGGCAGATTACATAGAGATAGCCACACCCCAGCCAAACCCACCAGAAACCACTCTCCTGCCATCAGGAACTCCTGAAGGTCTCGTGCTCAGAGCAGCTGTAGGCGCTCAGATCAGGGAATTACAAGAAATTCAGGATCTGGGGTCTCACTGCTCCCAACACCCATATTCACAGAGATTGGCAAACATCCACTGAAGCATGAGCAACCTCTGAGTAGCCTTGGACCTAAAGAAAAGGTCTTTCTATCTCTTAGCAAACCATCTACCATCAATATCTCTTCTGCCATAAGTGTTGAAATTTCGACCTGCTTAATATTGTGCAGATTCTTGGACAAGGAAGAGCAGAAACTGTGACTTGACATGAGAAACAGTCATGTCATGTACTGAAGTCAGCATTTTGTAGCTCTGCTTCTCACCTGCCAGCTCTTCTTTCTGTCCTCAGTTTCATGATGTTGCCTAAGCCTTGCGTGGGGAAAGGTGTAGCTGATCCATCCACGGCTCAACATTTATAGTTGCATGGACTCTGAGTAACCTTTATCCACAGCCCAAAGAGGTTTTATCACCAAAGTTAGGAGCCATATAGATCTATTGGTCTAAGAATAAAATATTTAGGAGGAAGTTTGACAGCTTCACTATTTCACATAAGGCAACAGTAAGTTTTTCTTAAGGCCTATGATGATCCCAGTCATAAACTTTTGACCAAGTTTACACTACCAGAAATGAAAGTTTTCTTGTGCAGTAGACCTCATGTCCCAGATGAAAGTAGCATGTTACCTTCATTATTATCTCACCACTGTTGCACAAGTGGGTACATCTTGCCAACTAGATCTTATTCCATGCAGTATCCATTTTTGGATAAGACTACTGATGTTCATTCTTTTTTATCAGCCTATATAGCACTTTATGGCACTCTGTAGTCTAACTGTAGGGAAAGTTTCCTGGTCAGTTGAGGTTGATTTCTCTATGGTAAGATCACGTTACTGGAAATGCCATTCAATTTTGCCATCTCATTACAGTGGACAGCCCAGAGCAGTGACAATGTTTGGGTTCTTTCACTGTCCTCCCTGACCAATAATTCATAAGGAAGTGTCCCATGTCTAGCACAGATATTTCCATTTAATGAACCATGTATTCAGGGAGCAGTATTGTCTGCTCATACAGGGTACATCTGCTCAAACTCATGTTATTAATACATATTTTAATTAGATTACAAATTAGTAGAAATTTATTGAAATTTTCAAACTTTCTTAGCTTTGGTTAACCCATTCTCTATCCCCTGCTCTCTCCTATCTCCTTATTCCCATCCCCACTTACAGCCTTAAGTTTTTAATTTGCTTCTCAGACACATACAGGAGACACATAATTAAAATTGCTTCAGTGCCAGGATTGTATAAGGCATCCCCCTCCCCGTACTAAATTTATTTCTGTGAGTAGTGTTGCACCTGTGTTCAGGTGGCTCTTTGATTATGCAAATCACCAAAATCTTCAAAACAATGTGCTATTATAGTAATGTGTTTGGGAATATTATCACCTTTTTTTTCCCTGTAATTCGTCGTTTTTAAAGAATCTAGCATAATTGAACTCATAGGAGCAGAAAGAACTGTGATTTTTCAAGGCACAAGAGGGAGAAGAAATAGTGAAGATTAGAATCTTAAATTGTATAAAGTTCCAAATTTTATAAGATGAGCTATAGAATCCACCGTACAAAACAGTGTTTCTAGTAAACATTTCTTGATGTGTTGATGAGAATGTGGGCACTACGTTTACTAGGGGGGATTTGGATATTTGATTCTCATACCTCTTCCTGAAACAGAATTATCAATAACCTACTGCAGCACATTTCTTCTGATATAAGTAATTGAGCCAGAGAACGATTTCAAATTGAAAGCTTTTAAGAGCCCAACAAGAGAAACTGTAGCTGTTTAATAGGAAAAATAATTATTATGTCACAACTATACTCTTCATACCAGTGGTTTGTTTTTATGCAATTACATTACAATCACAAAAATAAGGGAAATGATAAATTAGGAAATGCGTTTGATAACATTCAGGGAAAGCATATGAGTTTGAGTCAAATATTTGTAAAAATATAATATTCTGCCATAAATAGTGTGTGTGAACACAGAACTCCAAAACGTTGAGAATGAGAGAAGAGGCAAAATGAGGAGAGAGAAAGTTTTAATTGTTTATCACAAAATATTTAAAAGTAGAAAATTTAGTTAAAGTTAGTTTAGCATTGCTTCTTTTAATGAGTAGATGAGTCTGTTTTACAGGGGGAAACAGAGTTACTAACACTTGGACACTTATTGTGGGGAAAAAAAAAAGTTTATCTCACAGGTTAGCATCCCAGTGTCAGCATGTCAGTAAAGTCAGAGTCAAATCAAAGACATATCCCTTCTCCACCCCACTGGCTGATTTTGTCTTTGATATTCTAGAAAATAAATAAAGCACACTGACTAGGACTGCAGACTATGCAGGCTACCGAGGTTTAAATTCCATGTCTAGTACTTCTGCAGTCCTTTGGGATTACTTTACCTCTAAATAATTTTTCTTTTGGAACTAGATTATTCCTAGGTTACTGAGATGTGCTATACACACGCACACACACACACACACACACACACACACACACACACAAAGAGCTTGTGTGTACTGAGAACATCCTAGTGCATATAGAATAGTAAAAATATTGGAAACATGATATGATAGACAATGCTGGAGATGGAGGACAAGGGAAGCAGAGATAAAGGAATGCTGAGATGCTTGGTTGGTTGGTGTGCCTTTAAATAGGACAGAGAACACGGAAGAGGAGAGTGAGATACGAAGCACCTGAGGGAGGGAAGCAGGTAATTTTTTACAGGATAAAGGACTGAAAGCCATTGTTTGGCCTGGTAGAGTTAACAGAGAACAGGAAGCACTGTTTTGGTAGCTCTGGAGGAAAAAGACAGTCAGAGAAAGCCAGACAGACTTGAGTGGCCAAATTACTTGAACTTCCAGAACACTTTATGATCTTTGGCTTCATTTTATACATGTGTTTAAGCAGAACAGTGACAAGAGCTACTTTAATGTCAACCTGTTCCTGCATAGCACATATTAAGTGAAACCAGAATTTCCTGTTTACTTTACTTACAGCCCACCACTTCTAAGCCCAAACTAGAAAACTGCTGTCTGTCCTACACTTGCATCATGCCTGGGTAAGAGCTACAGATCTAGCTTTATGCCCAGTACACCATATGTACATTGCTCCCAATTTGTCTTTCTGCTAGTTTTGACTGAAATATAATCTCTTCTCCAAGGTGATATTGTTTTCCAGCCCAAGGAGTTAACAAGTTAGTGGTGCTGTTTAGCATGTGCATTGTGTTGTCTTTTTATCAATTCTATAATGGCTTTTAGGATGCAAAAAAATATAAATCTGTCTCACCATAGCAGTAAATAGACCCTCCACTTGTGCCAACATATCATTATCGAAATAACCACTGGCTCTGCCATGCATTTTTTCATATTTTTAACTCTGTTCTTGGAGCTGCACATGCATAACTACAGAAACATTTTTATCTTTGCGCATTCCAAGGTTATGCACACAATTGGCCCACGCAATAAATTCTGCCTGAGGGTCAGTAAGATGGCTTAGCAGGCAAATCCGCAAAGCCTCATCATCATCTGAAGTTTATCCTTGGGATTCACATGATGAAACACAAACTGACTAGAGCAGGGTGTCCTCTATGGCTTATGTGTACTCATGTGCACACACACTTCTGCACATCCACACACATATATGCACACACAAATAAAAACAAGTAAATAATGTAATAAAATTTCTATCTGGGCATAAAAACATAGATCAAATTTTTGTTGAAGGAAAAAATATATCTATAATTATAAATATACCTGTAATTATTACAGGAAAGGAAAACACATTTATTTAGTAGATTAAATAAACTAGTTGAAACACATAAAGAATGACCAAAAATACATGAAAAACACTAGTTTTGGTGGCCCACACCTGTAAACCCTGCACCCTGGAGGTTGCGAGAAGAGACTTGTCCTGAATTGTAGAACAGCTTGGGGTAAATAATGAGTCTGAGGTAGCGGCATTGAAGAGTGAAGACTTCTCTCTCTCTCTCTCTCTCTCTCTCTCTCTCTCTCTCACACACACACACACACACACACTAACACACACACAAATGTAAACATTGAACTGAAAAACAAAGCTTGTAAGTCAAGACACATATGCAAATATTTTTAATATAACACATCTTTCTAGTGTTGTAAATATAATTAATAAAAAGCAAACACCAAAATAAGTGGCAACCAAATTTTTATGAGTTTTAAGGAACTACAAGCAATCCTCCCAGCCAGTAGAATTAAGAAAATATTAAAACCAACTTTCAGCTGGGCGGTGGTGGTGCACGCCTTTAATCCCAGCACTCGGGAGGCAGAGGCAGGTGGATCTCTGTGAGTTCGAGACCAGCCTGGTCTACAAGAGCTAGTTCCAGGACAGGCTCCAAAACCACAGAGAAACCCTGTCTCGAAAAAACAAAAAAATAAAAAATAAAAATAATAAAAAATAATAAAACCAACTTTCATTCTAAATTTTAAGTATCTAGAGCAAGCTAGAAAGGAAGAAGATAAATAATAAAGGCATAGCATGTTGGGTTAGAGTTAACTTTATCTAGATAGAAGCATGCCATGATAGTTCAGGGATAACTCCCTAAGCTGGAGGGTATTGGATTCTAACAAGGAACATCAGAGAAGGCTTCTGTGCCCTCTTCTTCTTCAATATTTTCAGAAAAGACAAAACTTCTGCCAGTGGTGTTTTGGGGTCTTATTTGAGGACAAAGCAATTACTAATCTGAACTTTAATACATGGTCTTAGTTGAATGAATCCAAGACCCCTTAAAAAATGGAAATATAGCCTGAAAATATGAATGGTGTTTGGTTTGCTACTAACCCTATCCATAATCTTACCTAAGTGAGTAATTGGATACATCTTCCCTTCCAGTGTTGCATCGAGGGTGCAGATAACTTTTGGATTAATAAATGTTACTATCACTAAACTTTATTCAAATTGGGGGATAACAAAATTGAAATCTTGAGGCATGAACTCCCTCCTGTCCTAGACATGCATCCTGTGACTAGGAGTTTGAAACTTTAAAATACATTCCAACAAAGGAGATAAATTGAATTAAATTAGGCAAACATGGGATGTAACCCTCTCAGGGCATCAGAGATTTGTAAGTAAGAACCTGAGAATCTTCCCTCCTCCATCCTTGAAAACTGTGTATAATATTTTGTATGCAATTTCTGATTAAGTTAGAAGTGTCCTAGTTCTTTATCTCCTCTTGTCAGTTATTGCCTTCAAGTCCTCAATACCCCTAAGGTCTCTCTTGCTTTCTCAGATAAAATTGCCCTTCCTCCCTCAATACCTTGTGGTCATGAGGCTCCTCACTCACTCATTTCCTAATCTAATGAAAAAATAGCTTTCTAAGCAAAATTTAGATCCAGATAATCCCATGGGCCACCCTCTGGTAGATTCACAGATTTCATACCATGAAGAACATTTTCTTTACTGCAGTCCTGTTAGTAACTCTCCTCTGCATTTTGCCTGCTACAGCCGCAAAAGGTCTCCACTTCCTCCAGCTGACTTGACATTATAAAGGCTTTTGGCCTTTCTTCTCTATGATCATTCCTGACAATAAGCTCCCTCCCTCAGCAGCCAGTACTTGTGTCTCCTTTCTGTTCATTCTTGAAGGTTCAGCTAAGGAATCATCAGATCAAAGAAACCTCCATACAATTTGCCACAATGCATTACAATTATTTTCTCCCTTCCCACTTCTGTCTTAGTCTGCTTCTTCAATTATAACAAAGTACTAGATGATTTATGAACTACCAAAGTCAGGTGTCTGAGATTAAGGTGTAAACATGGTTGTTTCTGAAGAAGGTTTGGGTACTGGTCTCTCGATGAATTCTTGCATGACCTAAAAATGGCAGCTCTCTACAATCACTTATAAAGGAAGAGTCCATCTTCATGGCCTAAACACATCCTAAGTTCTGTCTCTACATACCACAATATTGAAAGCTCTCTTATCTACAGTCTGAGTTATTTTCCTGATCAAGTTCCAAGCACTTCACAATCCTATTACAATTGTGTTTCTTGCTCCATGACAAGCAATATTGACATTGCTACTCATGTGAACACAGAGCAGTAGGAGCCTCCAGGCTGGTCCTTCTAGTCTGATTTTAACTACAAAGTATCTACTGCAGCTCTTCCATATGCTAAGGACTTTGTTCGTTGCAGAAAATGAAGTGCTGAGCAAAAAGTAATTCTTCCTCCCCTGTCAACTGATGAACGAGTCATGTGCTTTATCAGTCAAAGGATGCATTCAAACAACCTAAAAGGAGAATGTAGAGATCCTGGCCTGTAATTTCAATGAACCTAGAGTTAACAACTAGATATCTTAACACACAGTCAGTCATATGGGAGCTGAACAGATTGCTAACAACTCATGGATTCAAGGATCTCATGAAATGCAGTCAACCTTCCACTTCCTCTGATGTATTGCCTAAGAACACCTGGAAGGATGAAATCTTTTAGTTCAAAGAAAACACACTTATTTCACTGTGTGTTTATCTACTCATGAGCTCATTCATGGGTTGGTTTCTGAGCTAATAAGTAAATGAATGAGTGCTAAGTAGGGCCTGGGGAATTCTTTGCAAAGAGTTAGAAAATAAAGCCCGCCCCACTCTGAAAAGCCCAAACTTTTTTTTCCTATAAAGAGATTCCATTTAATTAGCTCCCAATTTCCTTCAAGTAACAGAAGGGATTTAAAAGTTTATGGTAATAATATGCAAAAGGTTGAAATGCCTTTGAAACATATGCTAAAGTTTGCCCCTGAAGAGAATGAAGGATGCTATTGGTGCTATTGATGCATGAGGGGAGGGCAGATGTGGGATAGGGAGGGCCCTGGGCTTCTCAAGTATATAGGAAGGCAGCTGGCAGTGATTCCCAAGGATGCAGGTTAGATGCAAGGTTATAAAACGCTATACACAGGCTGCACTGTCCTTGGTGGAAATACACCATAGCCATGGCCAAGGTAGGCAGGTGAGACTGCATAAATTTCTTAATAATAATAGCTCGTTCTTCATGGAATTTTAATATATACTAGCCTCTATTTTTGGAGAGTTATATGAATTAACATAGTAATTCTTGGAAGAAGCATACATCATAAGTATAATTACCTTTATTTTGTAAATGGGGATCCCAAGACACAGAGAAGTTAAAGAACTTTTTCAAAGTCTCATGAGTGGTAAGAGTCATAATTTAAACCCAGGTAATTGCCTTTGCAATACTTTATAAACAGACTACAGTACCTTCTCTCTGTTTCATACCCCAAAGCTTTACTGTGAGGATTGACTGTGTTAGAAACATTAGGACCATAATAGGACATTTCTTGGCACATAGAAGTATTCATGTTGCTTTTGTTGTACATGCTTTTCTGATAAGTCATCAACAAATGTTTGTTTACTAAATAGGGTACCCATAACAAACCAAAGTAACTATTTTATCTAAGTCTAGCTCAGTAAACAAATGATTTCACTAAGGTTATGTGCAAGGGTATGTACCATTCAAAGGCTCTGTTACCCCAAATTTTAGACAGAGTAATGACTCATAAAAGGTACATCCCTGGAATTCCCTATATAGGCCAAAATTTGGCTTACCAGTCCCTTCCCCCACAGTAGTTGTTATTGTTTAGATAACATTGGGGTGGAGTTTTTTGAACCTTGTTACAAACTCCCTAAAAGAAATGGAGGAAAAGACAAACAAAAAAAAAGAAAAAAAAAAAAAAACTCTTAAAAAAAAACAAAAAAAAAAAAAAAAAAACAAAACAATCAAACAAGTGAAGAAAACAGTTCAAGACTTGAAGACTGAAATAGAAGCAATTAAAAAAATCAAAAAACAGGGGAATTCTAGACATGGAAAATCTGAGTAAATGAACATCAACTAAAGAAACAAGTGTAACCAACAGAATACAAGACATAGAAAAAAGAATTTCAGGTGTTGAAGATACTGTAGAGGAAATAGATTCATTGATCAAAGAAAACATTAAAGCTAACAAATTTTTAACACAAAACATTCAGGAAATCTGGGACACCATAAAAAGACCAAACCTAAAAAAAAATAGAGTAGAAGAAGGAGAAGAACTCCAGTTCAAAGGCACAGAAAATATATTTAACAGAATCATAGAAGAAAACTTTCCCAAACTAAATACGGATATTCCTATGAAGTACAAGAAGCTTACAGAATACCAAATAGACTGGAGCAAAATTTTAAAAAGTCCCCTCTCCATATAATAATCAAAGTGCAAAACATACAGAACAAAGAATATTAAGAGCTGCAAAGGATGAAGGTCAAGTAACATATAAAGGTAAACGTATCACAATTACACCCGACTTCTCAATGGAAACCATGAAAGCCAGAAGATCCTGGGCTGATGTGCTGCAGACACTAACAGATCACCAATGCAAGCCCAGGCTACTATATCCAGCAAAGCTTTCAGTCACCATCAATGAAGAACAAGATATTCCATGCCAAAATCAGACTTAAACAATATGTATCTACAAACCCAGCCTTAGAGAAAGTACTAGGAGGAAAACCCTCATCCAAGGAAGCTAAATGCACCCACAAAAATATGGGCAACAGATAAACCCCCACCAGCAAAGCCCAAAGAAGGAAAACACATAAACACTACTACTGAAAAATAACAGAAATTAACAACCACTGGTCATTAATATCACTTAATATTAATGGAATCGATTCACATATAAAAAGACACAGGCTAAGAAAATGAACACACACACATACACACAAAAACAGGATGAGCCTTCTGCTCTATACAAGAAAGAGAGAAGAGCATCCGAATCAATAAAATGAGAAATGAAAAGGGGTACATAACAACAGACACTGGGGAAATGCAGAGAATTATTAGGTCATACTACAAAAACCTGTATTCCACAAAATTGGAAAACGTAAAATAAATGAACAATTTTCTAGATAGATACCACATAGCAAGATTAAATCAAGACCAGGTGACCAATTTAAATAGACCTATAAACTGTAAGAAAATAGAAGCTGTCATCAAAAACTTCCAAAAAAAAAAAAAAAAACAAACCTCAGGGCCAGATGGTTTTAGTTCTAACTTCTACCAGAACGTTCAAGAAGAGCTAATACTTATACGCCTCAAAGAGTTGCACATAATAGAAACATAAGGAATATTGTCAAACTCTTTTTATGAGGCTACAGTTACCCTGGTGCAAAAAACACACAAAGACTCAAACAAGAAAGAGAATTACAGACCAATCTCACTCATGACCATGGATTCAAAAAATACTTAATAAATTCTGGCAAACTGAATCCAAGAACACATCAAAAAAAATCTTACATCATGATCAAGTCAGCCTCATCCCAGAGATTCAGGGCTGGTTCAACATATGGGAATCTATCAATGTAATCCATCATATAAATAAACTAAAAGAAAAAATATGATCATTTCATTAGATGCTGAAAAATCATTTGACAAATCTATCACCCCATGCCGAAAACTCAAGTCCAAATGGATTAAAGACCCCAATATAAATCTGACTATACTGAACCTGATGGAAGAAAAAGTAGGAAGTAGTCTTCAATGCATGGGCACAGGAGACCACTACCTAAATATAACTCCAGTATCACAGACACTGAGAGCAACAATAAATAAATGGGACCTCCTGAAACTGAGAAGCTTCTGTAAAGCAAAAAACATACCCAATAACACAAAAAGGCAGCCTACTGAATGGGAAAAGATCTTCATGAACACCACATCAGACTAAGGACTGATCTCCAAAATATATAAAGAACTCAAGACATTTGACATCAAAATTCTAAATAACCTAATTAAAAATGGGGTACGGAACTAAACAGAGAATTCTCAACAGAAGAAGTGCATAATTCTCAACAGAAGAAGGTAAGAAGATACTTAAGGAAATGCTCAACATTCTTAGCCATCAGGCAAATGCAAATCAAAACAACTCTGAGATACCATGTTACACCTGTCAGAATGACTAAAATCAAAAACACCAATGATAGCTTATTCTGGAGAGGATGTGGAGTAAGGGGAATACTCATCCATTGCTGGTGGGAATGAGAACTTGTACAACCACTTTGGAAATCAGTGTGGCAATTCTCAGAAAATTAGGAATCAACCTACCTCAGGATACAGTAATACCTTTCTTGGGCATATTCCTAAAAGATGCTCAATCATACTACAAAGGCATTTGTTCAACTATGTTCATAACAGCATTATTTATAATAGCCAGAACATGGAAACAACCTAGATGCCCCTCAACCAAAGAATGGATAAAGAAAATGTAACACATTTATACATTAGAATACTACTCAGTGGTAAAAATCAATGACATCTTGAATTTTGCATGCAAATGGGTGGAATTAGAAAACACTGTCCTGACTTAAGTAACCCAGACCCAAAAAGATGAATATGGTATGTGCTCACTCATGGATACTAGCTATAAACAAAGGATATTGAGCCTATAGTTTATGATCTTAGATAAGCTAAGTAATAAGGAGAACCCTAAGAAAAGCAGATCTAGACTAACCTGGAAAGTGGAAACAGACAAGATCCCCTGACAAAATTGGGAGCATGGGAGTGGGGGGAAAAGGGAGGGTGGAAAGGAAAGAGGAAGAGAAAAAAGGGAGGGATGAGGAGAACTTGAGGGAATGGGATAGTCCAGAAGGGGAAAGGACAGAGATGAGAGTAAGGAAAGCGATATCTTGACTAAGGGAGCCATTGTATAGTTAGCAAGAAACCTGGCTCTAGAGAAATCTCCAGGAATCCACAAGGGTGACTCCACCTGAGACTCTAAGCAATAGAGAAGAGGGGACCTGATCTTGACTTGCCTTGAAGTCAGACTAATGAATATCTAAAATATCACCATTGAACCTTTGTCCAGCAACTGGGAAACAGAGGCAGAGACCTGCATCGGAGCACTGGACTGAGCTCCTCCCAAAGTCCAGTTCAAGAGTGGAAAGAATGAGAATATGAGCAAAGAAGTCAAGACCATGATGGGTACACCCACTGAAACAGTCTACCTGAACTAATGCGAGCTCACAAACTCTAGTTAGACTGGGAAGGAATAAGCATAGAACCAAGCTAGTCCTTCTGATTGTGGTTGACAGTTGCCTCTGGGGCAGACTGAGGGACCACTGGCAGTGGCACCAGGATTTATCCCTACTGCATGTACTGGCTTTTTGGGAACCATTTTCTTTGGATGGATACCCTGATGAGCCTAGATATAGTAGGGAGGGCCTTGGACCTTCCCCAAAGCAATGTGACTTACCCTCACTGAGGATGGATGGGGTGGGGTGGGAGGGTGTGTGGAGGGAATGGGAAGAGGGGACCGAAAGGGAACTTAGATTGGCCTTTATAATGAAAAAAGATTGTTTGTTTCTTTAAAAAAAAATTAAAAAGGGAAAAAATGCTTATATGCCTTTAAGCCCAGCAGTTGGGAGGCAGAGACAACAGGATCTCTATGAGTTCAAGGCCAGCCTGGTCTGTAGAGTGAATTCCAGGGCAGAATCCAAAGCTACAGAAAAGCCCTGTTTCTAAAAATAAAAATAAAAAAAAAATAAGATTAAAAACCAAACCAAACCAAAAAACACTTATATCATAATAATGCATTTACATATTATGACCCAAGGATATTGGTTGAGGGTCTAAAATGATAATATAAGTACTAAAAGATACACAAAATAGGGGCTGTGGAGGAGGTTCAGTCAGTACAGTATTGAGATTGTCAGTTTAAAGGCCTTTGTTTGATGCCCAGCATCCATGTTCGAAGCTAGGTGTGATGAGGCAAGTTTATCATCTCAGCAATGGGGAAACAAAGACATGTGGATCTCTGGAGCTCACTGCCCAGTCAGCCTATCCAAACCCATGATCTTTCAGTTGAATGAGAGACGTGAGTGAAAAAGTTAGATGGAGAGCAAGCGAGGAAGACTCCAACTGTCATCTTCTGGCCTCTATACACTTGTGCAGAGCACACTGTGACCACCCCCACCCACCCACACACACAAATAACAGATAAATGTGAATTACAAGGCAAATGCGGGGAGATAAGTCAGACTCAAATATGTGGCATTTTTATGCCAGGAACTTATTGCTACACAGACATAAAAGGTTGTGCTGTAGGTGACAGGTGAAATGTAGTTGGACTATGGAGCCATGACTTGCAAACTGAAGATGAGACACAACACGTGTATGTATTACCACAATCAATGAAACCATATGATCGCCCACACTCAGACATACCCAGGTTTGACTTCTCTCCAGAGAAAGCATAATATCAAACGGCAGAGTGTTTTGTGAAAGATGTGGCCGTGGGGCTAGTCAGTTCTTACAAACAGCCCATACGAGGCACATAACAAAGGAGACCTTGGTAAGTTCCAGAACAATGTCTTCCAAGCAGAGACCACTGAGAGTTGAGACTATTGGAGGCCTCGGGTTCTGGGAAAAAAATGTTAATAGACTGCTGAGCAGCTTTTGTGCCATGTGAGGACAGATTGTTATTCTGCAGTGGACCCTGCTAGACACACAGCTGGGGGAGAAACAGCAGCTGCTGCTAATAATAGAGTAGCCTGGAGCATAGACACAAAGGCTGTGCAAGTCATGGTGGGTGACACAGACCCACAGGGGAACACGTGAGTGTCACTGCTCTGAGCCCTTCCCCTTCCCCTGATGAGCCAAAATGGCTGTCATCAGCAATTGGAGGGAGTTCAATATGGTATGGATCCCGCCAATTGCTTCCCAGCTGAGGTTCATGATCTGATCTCCGAGCCTGTGGGGAATGCTTTGGCTTCCTCTTCAGATACGATTTCCCAAAGTGGGAAACATGACCAAGGTGTGTTTGTTTAGCTCTTCCTGCTGAGTAGGCATGTTACGTCCTTTACTTCATTTGCTCCCCACTGCAATCCCAAAGTGGCAGGACATCTTTCTCTAAGCGTTTTCATCTCTGCACAAAAGAGGCAGAGGGTTTTAGAAAACAGGACTTGGTTACCTCGCATGAAAAGCACTGTCTGACTGCGATTCGGTGTGGTTGTGGGATGCATGACTCTGTCACCTCTGCTCTGTGACTTTGTGTGGCTGCTTTGTGTCAGTAGAGTGTGAGAGGGCCACAGTTTCTATTTTGGTGTAGCAGGTGCCAACATCTGGCCAGGTTCTTAGTCAACAAACACTCTCCTTTTCGTGAGTCACAGTATGAAAGGCTTGGGAGTACTGATGACCTTAAGGCCTGGACTCTATGATCTTAGGAAGGTCGTTTTATCTACACTCTACCTGAAAGAACTTGGTTATAACCCGCCAGTGACTACCTCCTTTGGGCAATAAGACATCTGTCAAAAGCTTATTTGTCTAGTATTGCATTGGCATTCAAGGATGAAGCAACCAGCATGATTCAGAATTTAGTTGTCATTATATGAAATATAATAATAAGTTAATAAATCATTCTTTTTCACAAACCTTAATAGATTGCTATGCTTTTACTTTACATTTTTTTCTGTTTAGCTTGGGGATGTTCAGTATCCCCATCCTTTATTTATAGACAAAAAATTAAAAAAAATGACTTTCCACAGATTCTTATCTCCACCATAACCTTCATTGACACCTTAGCTCCTCTTAAGGCCCTCTTCCAACCTGTTTAATGAAACTTATTATGTTGGGAACAAACTGGATTAAAAATGTGTGAAACAGGAAGACTGAAATGAGTTAGTTGTAAAGAGAAAGAGCATTGTAAATGAGAACACAGGGTTTAAAATACATTTCAATTTTCATCTATGTTCTCTAGAGAAATAAAAAGTGCTGGTTGAGATAAATAATCTTTCCACACTTCAACATGTTTTGAATAAATTTTGAATTCCTAACAAACAACTGTACAGCAAAATAAATGAGACATTGGGACAAACCAGCTAAAGCCCATTTAATTGTGGACTGGCTTTCATACATTGTGTCAAAAAAAAAATGTTGTACGCTGTGGTGATCAAGAGATGTCTGAAAGAAGAATAAATAGCCAATTAGACAATCCCTTAAAGTGGAAGATTACAGTTAGGGAGCATAAGCAAGGGTCTAGGATCCCAGAGTGAGGCAAAGCTGTTCATCACTGGGTCACAGTATCCCTGCCTGGACATAAATACTCTGGCCCCTGACTTTTCTTTTGTAAAAAGAAACATAAAGTCCTTGTATCAAGAGTTTAAGAATAAATGAAAAAATTTCTGGTTTCTAGAATACAACAGGTCTTAACAAAAAGAAAAGGAAAAGAAAAAGGCACTGAGCAACCTCCTTAGGGGACAATCATTGTACTGGCATCTGAGAGAGACATTTTGCTCTTCATTTGGATTCTACTCAAATGCCTACTAAAAAGGTGATCAGACTATTTGGATGGAAGGCTTTTTCAAAACAAGGCTGAGATTTCTTTCTAATCAGCAGAAAAGCAGGAGCCTGGCACCCTTCTATTGAAACACAAATCTTCTTTTATTCATTTGCTGTTTTCTCTACTGATCTAGAGCAACATAGTTGATGTATTCTTTTGTAAAAAAAATAAAAATAAAAAATGATGACTGCATATAGTTCATGTTGACTAGGGCTGTCCATATTCAGAGACACACAGTGCCCTTAAATCCCTGGGATCTGCCCAGAACAAAGGTGTGCAAACCCTTTTCAAATGAATTGTTCCATTTCCTCAATGAAAAACTGCATAATACATCTCAGCAAGAACGCAAAACCCATCCTCCCTCAAATCAGGTGAAACAGGGACAATTTTGGCAGGGAATAACGAACTAATTTAAACTCAGGGCTCAGAACTTAATCCTCACAAATTTTTAAGGAAGTGCTTTGGAACGGATTGAGAGAAACTTTGAAACATGTCATAATCAAACGAATATCAAGTAGTAGAGCCGAGATTTGAACTTAGGTCTTCTGATACCTAGACCTTAAGATTTTACCACATTATGAGAAAATTTTGAAAAGTAGGTAGAGATTTTCTACTTTCTTTTTGAAAGTTTAGGAGAAAATTCACCAGTTCCCTAACAGCAAAACTTGAAGCAACTCCTGCTACTTTGGCAAAGTTTTGTACAAGGGAACAAACAGCATATTTTTGGCTCTGTGGAATTAAAACTCCATTATATACTCTACTCTGCCATTGTAACACCAGGGTAGCCATAACTAACAACAAGGGCAAAATAGGTACAGTTGTACTCTAACAAGAGTTTATTATGAAAGTAGATAATGATTCTACAGACAAACAATCCCATTGAATTTATAGGAGAGAAGCTGAAGGTGTTTTCTATATATTGAGTTGTGAAAAGCAATCAACAGACAATACACTGATTTTTTTTTTTTTTTGAGATGTGGTCATGGCAAATCACTCTCAGGCCAGTCTTAGATCTACAAATCTATGTTTTGCCTTCTGAATTATAGCCAAAAATGAAAGTTAAGTTTGTTTTTTAATATAACTTGGAAGGAGCATAGGAATAAGAGAGAAAGAACACTGTAAGTTCATGTAATTACAGAATGCCATTTATCTGAGAGAAATATTCAAGGATTGGCAATGAAGAAGGACCCTTTTATGTCCATTATCTGTTCACACTGTTTTTGTTCTTGTTATTTTCGGGTTCTAGGAGGTGACAAATATTTTAACACACACACACATACCACCTCTGGGATTCTCATTCTTTTCCTTCAGAATTAGTTCTTTCAATCTAGTCCCCAGGGATATAACAATATAGGAAACATATCTCAGTCATCAGGAAGTTGATATTTTCTCATTTTGGTTTAAAATATTTAGGAATTATATGGGGATATAAACTGCTTATCGATTATGTCTGAGTCTTGGAGATCAGTTCTAGCACTGCAAAACATGAGCAAGACCCCAAACTAAACTCTTGGATAGTTAAATCAGCCAATGTCACTAAGTTTTGACTTTCTTCCTCCTATTAGTGTGATCTTTGGTCTACATGCTTAGAATTAGCTGACAGTTTTCTGAAGGCAATAAAACAGGCCCTCTCATCATTTTACTAAAGGTGATCTATTATTGAATTTCCATGATCCTGTGTTTATTGCTGTCCATCTGGCCTCTAAACAACTTCCAGTATACCCACATTATTTCCCAGATGATCTTGGTAAAAGATCCTTGAGAAAATTCCCTTTGAGCATAGTTCTAGGTACTAAGGAAGCAAATACAATTTTGTAATAGGTTTGCTATTTGTCAAAACGCCAACTTCATTGATAGTTGAAACGACACTGTTTAAAAACAAAGGTCCTGATGCACCACCAGATTTATAAAATGGAATCCATATTTGACACTGCCAACAAGGCCAAGAACTGTGAATATATATTTTATAGGACCAAGGGGAAAGCAACTATTATTATTCTACTTCATAGGCGTAAGAATAGAATAACTCCTAATGACTTATTGCTAGAAAGATTAGTGCATCTCTCACCTCTTAACAGGGAAGCTTTTTGAAGAAGATGTCAATGAACACCGATCCACAGCTTGGTCAAGTTTCATAGGCTAAGAGACTTTATAGTGCTTTGCCCTACCTGGGAGGCCTATATTGCACCCTTCCCTTCAAGGCTGAGAAATCTATGCAGAAATGGAAGCAGAAAGATTGTAAACACCAGAGCCCTGGGATGTCTACAGGATGCAGTGTTTTATGAACACAGGAGCACAGATTGTGATTATAACGGGAGTGATAGCATTCGTGAGACCCACACAAATTCAAGCCAGGAAACATATCAGCATGACAAAGGGAGGTAGGCATGACACACCAGACATGCTTTTGGAGCTAATGGCCTTTGATTGCTTCTGTATAAGTGGAAGTCAATTGTCTTAAATGGTGTGAGACTTGGTATGTCAAGCACACTGCAGGAATGGCCCAACTAGAAGATAAGCCAGTCAGCACAAACTAAACTCTAGGAACTTAGGAATAAGAGAGAGAAAGAGTAGGTGTGAAAGAAAATATGAAGAAGTTGAGTGGGTATGGAAGAAGGGGAGGATCTCAGAGGAGTTGGGGAAGCAAGATGAATATGATCAAAAGGACACGGAATGACATTCTCAGTTAATAAAATATTATACATACATACATATTATTATACAAGTGTGTGTGTGTGTGTGTGTGTGTGTGTGTGTGTGTGTGTGTGTGTGGAGAGAGTCAGAGACAGAGAGAGGGGTGAGAAAAAAGCAAATTCAAAAAGATTATTCTCTTTCTAAATTTGATTTGGATTTAGAATTCCTATTTACCCCAACAGAATTTTGCCCCATGAGAATCATGATGTATTTTCATTTGCACTGTGAAGACATTGCATCAAAGAATTCTCTTTTAGGAAATGTGAAATAATATTGTAAAACTTATTTTTTCTAAGTAAGGGCAACACAGATGTTTTACCAAGTTTATCTGTTTGTAGCAACAGTAAATTCAATGTAAAGAAAAAGAGAATTTTCCACATGTGTTTCCTGGGTGCTGCATGTTATACCAGGAAACAAAAACTGAAGGTTCGTAGAAGAGAAAAGCCCAAACAAGCCCCAGAGTACCATGCAATTGGTCATTCACATCCAAAAGAACTGCATGTTTGTTCAATTGTAGTCTTAAGTGTCTCCTTGCCCAGAGCTCTTCCTGAAAAGTCACTTCTCTCTACTCAGATTCTATGAAATTTAACTTGTTTTGTTTTTCCGTATTTGTTAGTTTTGTGTTTGGTCTTCCAAGAGGAGCTTTGTATATCCTTAGGACACACGTGGTGAAGAACTGTGTGTTGCAGGCTCTCTCTCTGCAAGTTGATTAGCTGATGTTTGATGTATTATATAACCAGTTAAAGAGCACCCCATTGGTCTCTTGCAATAATGGTCTTGTAACTGCTCAGGAGAAGGGGTATACGGCTGCATCTAGAAGGACTACAATTATGCTTGCTGTGTGGAAAGAAGCTGGGCTGTGAAAACTCTGTGAAAAAAAAATGTTCTCCTAGGAACAGTCTTTGAGATGCTACATTGCCGCATGGGATAATGGGATCTTCCATTAGCTGGTAACGTAAGCTGGTCCTTGTACTCTTTCATACTTGATCTTATGAAAGCGAGGCTTACTAAAAGAATTACTCCCATACCTATGAATTCCTCTTATAGATTAACTACTAGCACAACATTACAGAAGCAATAACTTTAGGGATGACGTTACTTGCTTCTGTGTTCACTATTCATTTCACTCTTATTTTTACCTAATGATTATTTACAAAGCCTGAGGATCTCTGCTCAGTGTCCATCTGCTTCAGCACCTCATTTCTCACCTAAGGCTCTAATCTCCCGGCAGTGATGTCACAGCCCTTCCTCTCTCTAGGATTGGCTATAATTAGGGCTCCAGGTAAAACTTCAACAGCAGGAACAGATGGGCCTATAAGAAGCCAATTGTCTATACACATGCAAATTTCATTAACGCTCCAAGACTGAAGAAAATTGTAAGAAACAGTCTCAGGCCCACACCAGGCATCTGTATGATGTGGAGGGGTTTCTTGGAGTCAGATGTCCTTTCAGAGGCCACAGGGGAACACAACTAGGCCATTCAAATTCAAAGCTGCTGGCATTGCTATGTGGCTGGGAGTGGGGATTGGAGTGGGTGGGTCCCTGACAAGGCATAAAGAAGTGGGTGTTCTCTTGTTTGCCTCTGAAGGAGGAGCTGCAGCCCAGACAGTGTCAATCTCGATTAGCTCCTTTTAAAGAACATTTGTGTCTGACATAAAATAAAAATGATACAGTCGTGTGAAGTGAAAAACGGTAATTGCAGATTCTTCTCAATGAGTGTTTTATATCATTGTGACCCTGTATTATTGAAATCAGTGAATTACTAGTCAAGTGTAAGAAAAAAAAATGTAGCCCTTTATTTATCAATTTACGTGGTTGCAGGAATCTCGCAGGATCTGTTCCGTACTTGCAGAAAGAAAAAAATAAGAAAGATAGGTAGGGCTGTCCTGTGGTCTTTCTGCAGAGACAGCCAATCCACACTGCTCTCCTCCCCTACTCCAACTTGTAAGCAAACTGTCATTGTATTTTGCTTTCTTGCACAGGGTGAGCAGCTTTGATTAGGTTACAGTGACTCATAGTCATCCCTCCTGCTTTATAGCAGTTAGTATAGCCAGAGCCTTGTTCCTGTATTTAGTGGTCAAGCTGTCTTCCCTTCACTATTCCACACAGAATTTCCTAAACAACTTTCTTAAAATACTTTCTGTCCTGGCTCTCTCAGCTCAGATGAGGTATGTTGAGATCCTGGAAGAAAATCCAAGAGGCAATGAAATCTGCTTTAAGGAGATTTACAAATACCCATTGAATATGAATATGAAAATCTTCAGCCCAGCGCTTCCCCTCCTACTTAGATGTACGTTTCACAAAGATGTGCACATTAGTTGGTTAAAAAGAAACGTACTAGACCGTGACAGCACTTCTAATAGGACGGCACAGAGATAGTAGAAAAACGGTGGACTAAGAGTGTTTAATCCACAAGTCTGAAGACTAATGATGATAATGGTAAGGAACGGCATGTAAAGAATAAGAGACTTCTCAGTGGTTAGGAGCACTTGTTGCTCTTGTAGCAGGCTATGCTTTGATTCCTGCACCCACACATAATGACTCACAGCTATTCATAATCCAGTTCCAGAGGATGCAATGCTGTCCTCTGACACACTTATGTACTTGCCGGCATTCATACATAAAATAAAATGAATAAGTCTTTTTTTTTTTAATTTAAAGAATGAAAGCAAATAAAGCTAACTTCTACTTCAGTGATTCTTCACAGAGGAGATAATGGAAAGGGGTATAGGAGAGCTGACAGATCACACAACATCCTGCTCTAGAATGTGGTTGTGAGCTCCATGGTTTCTGTTTTGTTTGCTGTGCAAGAAATCATTGAGCCATATGCTTTGGGAATGTGCAAAATGTACCTCAAAAATGATTAAAAGTTAAAATACAAGAGAAAATATCCCCGAATTTAAGCTTTACTGCTCAATCATTTGCTAATTCTTTGACATGGAATTTCTCATTTATTTATTTTTAACTGTTTTTCTGTTAGTTTGTTTGTTTGTTTGAAATTTCCATTTCCTTGGAAATCAACTAAGGTGTTATTTATTGTTCTTATTCTTTAATACTCCATTTATTTACTTTTACCCTCTGTGATGTATTTTATTTTCAATTCTTGAGTTCATATTGAATTTTGAGTTATCTGTTTGATGCAATGTGTTATTACTTTTACACTTTCTCATATTCTTAAGCTAATATTGCCAGAATTTTTTTAATAATTTTGACTAATTCTTCCTTCTTTAAGCATATTTTAATATTCTTTCTCTCTATGTAGGAATATCTTTCCATTTATTTTTTTATCTCTCTCTCTCTCTCTTCCATAGTACCTTTGTATTGGAAGTTGACCTTCTGACTTTACCAACGATTAATTTTAGTTTCATGAGATTTTTGAATTGCATTCCAATAGAGAGCTTTTCTCCGCAGATGGCCTTCTCTTTGTTTAGAATAAAAACTAAAATGATGATACTGAGATTCACTGACTAACTTATGCTCCCTAAATATACTTTCATTTGGACAATCTCATTACTTCCTAAGTATTGTCCAACCTTCTTGTTCTGAATTCCTGTCGCTACAGTTTCTCCCGGGAATGGCACAGGTCACTTTTTGTACGCAGGGACCAGGTTGCTTCCGCTCCTTTCCTTACTCTCATGTCTTTTCTTATAGTTCCCATAGTTCTCACCATCAAAGTCTTTCAGTTCGCTTACAGCATAGCTGATTTATATGCCCTCTTATTTGGAAATTCTTCTGCTAATAAGTCCATCACACTAAGTAGTTAGCTCCCCACTCCCACGTACGCCAGTGATATGCAAGTTCATTCTATCAGGCTTTATGCTCATAGTGAATTCATATGAAAACTCCCTCCTATTTATACTGAAATCACTGTAAAATGTTTTGAGACTTCCTCTCAATGTTCTGCTTTTCTCTGAAGATTCAGAAGGTCAAAGACCATGCATGATGATACAATCATCATCTTTCCAGAATAAACCCATCTTTGATTGTTCATTGCGTTTAATATGCTATTTACCAGATACTCTTAGGTAATGACAGCAATATAAAAAGTGATAACTGGCTTTGAGACAGCAATGTAAAAGAAATGGACAACTATTTAGATTTACTTGATTTATTTATTATGCCCCAATAGGCATAGCTCATTTTGCTTTATTGTGTGTCTGTCTTTGTGATACTAGAGCTTCCATATATGGATGAAGTGATTGCTTTCCTTCATGACTTCACAACTCTCATTCCTCACTGCCCGCCCCCACCAACCACTTAGCTGTGAAACTTTTCTTCTTCAACTATCTCTCTCCATCCTACTTCCTTTTAATTCAGTTTCAGTAAAATTACAATTTTTCTGACTGTGGTAAGTAGAATTAAGGTCTGAAATGTTTTGTAGCTGTACAAAGTAAGTGAAGTTGGAAAGGGGATTTAAAAATAAAGGTTTCTTTTCCTTCTTGTTTTCCTAAAATGTAATACCAAAGAAATCTTAATTATATAATAATGATATGAGTGTTGCTACTTTTGGGAATATTTCCTCCTGAGCAGGTGCCCTGCCCCGTGCCTAGAGTTATGAAACAATATGGATACTGGCTATCTCTGCATCCTTGGGATGATATTGAAAGGATATAAAATATAAAATAAAAAATAAAGGTGAAGTGGGTAATTTTTAGTGGGTCCTTTCTAGGTATGCCACTGAGCAAACAGGACACCTGTTAGCATCCAGACAAAACTGGCCCTGCCCCTAGAGGTATGTCATACCCTGCATCATGCCTGCAAGCAGGGCAGGCAGTAGCTTGTCTCTTTAAAAGACAAAAGTCCACCTACTTCTCTCTCTCCTCTTCCTTCTTCCTCTTTTTCTCTCTGTATTGCTCTCTCTTTCTCTCTCTCACTCTCTTTCTCCCCCCTTCTCTCCCCCCCTTTCCCTTTCCTTACCCCACTCACTTTATCTCATAAAACTCCCCACTAAAGCTCTGTCTGTTTGACTGTATGACGTATTTGTCTCTCACTCACCATGACCTCTCACCCGCTGTGGTTTGGACTCATTTGTTGCCAAGGTCCCTCTTGTACAGAATTATTACAACACCTTCAACAGTGTTAGTGCAAGTGGTTTATTTGGGGGAGCAGGGAGGAGGAACGTGAAAGAGTAAAAGGCCATGTCAGAGTGGGAATATGAGAAAAGCAGGAAGACAGAGATACAAAAGGAAGAAGAGAAGCCAGAAAGGACCAAGAACAGCAAGAGAGTACCAAGAGTCAAGAAATGACAGAAGAGACAAACAGAGGAAGGAGGAGAGAGGAGAGAGGAGAGAGGAGAGAGAAGAGAGAGAGAGAGAGAGAGAGAGAGAGAGAGAGAGAGAGAGAGAGAGAGAGAGATCTGTGCCTGACTGGTAATTTTAAAGGGTGCACGTTTCCTATAGCTGATGGCGGAAAGGCACCTGGTGACAGTTGATGGCATAAGTGCTATTGCGGGTGAAAGCTAACAGATACTATGGTTTTACATGAGGAATACGTGATGTTTTCTTTACTTTGTTTCCTAGCTTGTGCATAGAATATCTGGGGTATGGCACACATACAGCCTAGAGTCCCTACTCACATAAGAGTGATACTTCACAGTAAATTCTTTCTCCTAATTTGGAGATTTCCTTATGATTGGAATCAAGAAAAGGTCTGTTAAAGAAGTGGATATTGTTAGGGAATATCCTCTAATAATTAGTTAAATTCCTCTAATAGATTTTCTTTTTCTTTCTTTCTTTCTTTTTCTCTTTCTTTCTCCCTTTTTTTATTGACTGGTGATATGGGTAGACACAGGCACTGTTGTTCTAACACTTTCCTTCCTTGCCTAAATGCACCCTGGAGATACAACTCGAATATTACAACAATAAAGGGAAACTGGAAAAATTGCTGAGACATGAGGAACAATGTTATTGAGCCAGGAGGATTCTGATGGCTAGATTCATTGCAGGAAAGAATAAGCTTCTATTTGATGAGGCTGCTCTTGCTCTATTTTTCTGTTCTTTGCAGTCAACATATTCTGCCAGAAATTTCAAACAGGTCAAAGAGTCCCAAAGAGGTAAAACAATTGAACCAAAGTCATGTAGCTGAGCCATTTACAGAGCTAGGACAGCAGGCACAAAGAGAGACAATCTATTGTCCTCTCTGCAGGTCCACTCCTCTGAAAGGATTTACCTGTGACAACTGTGAGGGAATTTGGGGTTATGTTTATTCATTTGCTTTCTGCCTAACTTGATTGTTGGTGAGAAAATACTAAAGAACTGTAAAAAAGAAGACTTCAGGGCACTCAAGGACATAACATTGAGCTGAGTTTACATTACACAGTGTACACCTATGTTCTTCAAAATAATGTCTCATTTATTGAAAAAGTTTAGACAATTGCATTAAAAGCAAAAGAGACTTTTAAATCTTAAGCTTGTTGGCTAAGAGGGAAGAAGGGGGTGGGGGGGGGAAGAAAAGAGAAAGAGCAAGGAGCTAAGAGAATATAGGCTCCTACAGGAACACAATTAAAGCTCTCTTCTTTGTCCAACTAAACTGACATATGTTGTGCATGAGTAAAGGCGGGTCTTTTCTACTCATGTAAGTAACGTACCATATTTATTTCTACAGGCAACTCCAACAAAGTCATTAGTTCACCAAGTTGGTCTTTGGTGACTGTCATACTCGAGTCCCACTTTGTCTCAGTACGGTCAAACTATTGTGCAATAGCCAACCTGGGATGTGGGGGGAGGGGGGGCAGGGCCAAACATGGTGGGCCAAAGGTGGATTCAGAGGGGTGGGGTATGACAGGAAAGAACCCATGGGAGAATGTGTTGGGGGACAGCTCGTTCATTAGGAGGGGGCAGCAAACAGTTATACCCCAGGAAGAATGCCTGTTGGACCCATGTGGACATATGTTATTGGTTGGACAAAGAAAATCAAGGAGGCTTCATTTTCATACTCAGAGGTATGGGGGTGGGGCAGCAGAAGGTACTGTAGGAAGACATTTCTTTCCTAGTCACCAGTCCCAAGGAACCACAGAGATTTATATTAATTCCAAATGCTTGGCCGATAGCTCAGCCTTGTTACTTACTAGCTAACTCTTACATTTAGATCAACCCATATTTTGTATCTATGCTTTACCATGTGGTTTGGTATTTTTCTCAGAACAGCATGCCCATCTTGCTTCTCTCTGTATCTGATGACTCTCCAGCTCCTCCCTTTTTCCTCCCAGAATGCCCAGTTTTGCTATCCGCCCTAACTTTATTCTGTTTAGTTATTCGCCAGGCAGACCCTTTACTGAACCCCAACAAGAACATATATTCACATAGGAATAGTAAAGGAATATTCCACATTTCTCACTTTTTGTCTAATTAGAAAGGAAGGTTTTAAGTTTAACATAGTAAAATTACATAAAATAAGGAAACTTATAAGGTATTTTATAGAAAAGAAAGGAAGTCTAGTCCAGGATGTTTCCGCAGTCAGATAGAAACCAGTCCTCATAGCCTGGGAGACTCATAAGCTTATCAGTTGCTACATTCACCCATTCACCGGGGCATGAGAACTGTTGGTGCCTGAGCAAGGCTGGGCAGTAGTCAAACTACTGGCGCTCTCAGGTTCAGCAAATCCAGGGATTTAGGCATGCTTAGACCCACCCCTAGTCAGTGCCATAGGAGACGTCATTGTTTTTTTTAGTCATTTGTTCCTTTTCTATAAGTAAATGTTTATTCACATCCTCCCAAAAATGTTACATTAAAAAGTTATAATGTTAACAAATCTCCCCAAACCTCAGCACTTCTGACAATCATGTGTTCCAAAACCCAAGGTCTGAAAGCCTGGGAGGAAGCACATAACTTTTTCTGGCTACAGGCTCAAAGCAGAGTTTACAACTGGGGAGAAATATGGGGAGGAGATAAAGGAAACTTGCATCTCGGTGGCATTGGACTAGCTCTGGCCATCCTGGATACAAATCTGGGCCTCAAGCCTGCATCTTAAATTGGAAGAGTTACGTTTTAAAATGTTAAATATACCTTTGAAACTCAAACTCTGTGAATTATATTTTTTGGACAACCATTTTCCCCTACCTGACAACCATCCAGGGCAAGTTCCCAAGGCCTGTAAGGCATTCCACAAGCCTGAAAATCAAAGTCGGCAAGGGATGCAAAAGTGAACAGAATCCAGAGGGCTGTGCCACAGCGTGGAGTTAAGAATCTCAAAGATCCAAATAGCAGGGACAAATCAAGAATCAGTCCATGCAACTGACAAAAGGTTCAGATTTAGGAAACTAGTTAATACTAAATTAAACCTAAGTCTGGGTTTCAGGGACAGCAGCCAGAGCATATGTAAGCATTTATTAATGGATGACTGTGAAATATCTCCCTGGCTACTGAGTAGCTTCTAGTGAGAAAGACTCAAATTAGCTGAAAGAAAAGACCAATGAAAGTAGAAAAGAAACTATGTGGGGAGAATACATTACAAGAGTCAATCTCTTTCATCTTCAGGAAGGCACAGCTAATACATCAAAAAGCAATCCATTCATATGCAAATACATACATTCATATATACACATATACCTATAAAAATATCCACGTGTTTCAAAGGGAAGGAGTAGGCTGTCTCAGCACCTTGAGTTATGAGGAAGAAGAAACAGATGTACAGCAAGTTAATAGGTTGCTTTTGCTGCCTGCCTTGTTCTCTCTCCCCGCAGTTTGATTCCAGGGAATATTTAGCATAATATATGGCAATGTGTAGCTGCCCTCCGGTACATCAGCAGAAAAGAGATATTTACAATTGAATAGCAGTCTGTATGGGGCCCAGTGGGGCAGCTCGGCTGCTGTCGGGTCATTATTTACAGTTCTATCAACAGGACTCATTGTTCCCCTTGTGAGTTCTCAGTTGTCCTGACAAGGGGACAAACTCAGAAAGGCTTCAGTGGGACCCTGGAAATGCTAATAATTCCCTCTAAGGAGTCACCTTGACCTCAGGTATCCTATCGACAAAGAAGTAACTTCCAACACATTTCAAGACCTTCCAAAGACCCTCCTCATATCAAAAATGACGCTGCTGCTGTCTGACCCTGGTGCCTGAACATTTTGAAGAAAAGGCTACTCTGAGTTGCAACACTGTTTCTCTTTCAAAAGCAAATGTATTTCAGCTCAAAATTATCTATTAATATCTCAGCAAAAAACCTAGCAGAGCTTTCTTAATTTTAAACCACAAAGTTTCTCAGTTAGGGAGGGGCATAGAGACTGTAGAAGTGAGTTTAAGAAATTATGTCCCACAGACCAAACTTAATCCAGTATCTATATGTAAAAAATAATTTGACCTGTAAAATATCCTTGAAAATGGGTGGGGTTATAATAGGCTCTGGAGCCTGCTAGTATTTTTGTTTTCTTTTTTTTTTGTTTTTTTGTTTTTTTTTAGACCTGATATTTGATACAGCAGCAGAACTTTTTTTTTTAAAGGAACCTACAGGTATCTGTAAGACAACTGGAACCAGCAACATTTTAGCAAATATTAAAGGAAATTGGGAACTCTGGATCTCTGAAGATATACCTGAAACCTGCTAATCCTGGACTATGAAGCCTATGAAAAAGTCATACCTGTTTGTATTTTAGCAGGAAACTTAACAAATGAGGTAATGAGCTACCAGTACCTTAAGTCATCAAATGCCATTAGACAGATCTTGAATGGATAAATGAGCAGAAATGAGATAGCTTTTTTAGCTACACAGGCAATCCCAAGTCTCTCCCTAGTCTTTGGCAAACACCAGCCTTAGAATCAGTGTTTGCCATAAGCCGCTAAATCCAAGAGACCTGAAGAATTTTCTGTGGGGGGAACATTTAGTCTACCTGTCTTGGCAGGATGAGATAATTGATCCCCTGTGTAATGTCCAGGAAGCTGATGAGGTAGAAGGCCTGGTTTTACTGTCTGTTTGACTTAGCCATACCCAAAGGCAAGCCTCCAGTCAAAAGGTCTTTTGCAACCATGCATCTTCTTGGAGGAGCTATAGGATGCTGCAGTAGCTAGCATGTCTCTGTGTTGGAAGCCCTTTTCTTAAATGCCATACTCTCCGATCTGTAAAGGCACTTGAGAATTGAGTACCATTACCTGTTAGTTGTATTTAAATTAGACATATACGTTAAATTTAGACATATATTTTACCCAATTAGTTACAGACTACCAATGCTAGTAAATGTAAGAAAATTAAAAGGAATATTTTACTAACTTAAAGAATTTTGGAGGCCGAATATCTCCTTGGTAGGTCCAGCACACATGGGTACTCTTACCCAAGAGGGAGCTGAGGTCAAAATGGAGGCTACCCACATGTTCATATTTTTCCGGAGCTGTTGCAATCTGGAGTTACAGGTTTTACAGATCTTAAGACATACACACATACACACAGAAAAATAAGACAAGCATATTATGGAAACAAACACACATACACACATAGTCATAAAAGCATAGTGTGGTCACATTATTTTAACAGACAGACAAACTTTTTTTAGGAACCTGTGTCAGCTGACCAACTTAAAAATCTCGGTGTAAGTAGGCAGCAAAAGCCAGGGAAGTACCCAGGTGATTTCATTAAGAACCAGATTAGCAGATGCTGCATGAGGGAACAGAAACGGAAGAATGGAACACCTGTATGGCTTTAGAGTGGAAGGACAGTGTAGAGAAGTGGGGAAGGGGAGTGTGGAAGAGGAGTGGGAGCAGGGAGTGGGAGCAGGAACACAGCATCCACAAACTATGGGATAGGGAACCTTGTTTGTTTTTGTTAGGCATTAGGCATTAGATAGCCCCAATTAAAAAGATTTCTGTAAAAGGCAGACCAAGGTTGTTTGGAGATCAGGTCTTGAATTGCAAGTGTCCCTTTTTACAAATCTATGTATGCCAAGTCTCAGGACTCAGTGCCTACCACAATGCATCCCCTGTGATAAGACTCATAAGTCAAAAATCAGAGGGATGCGAGAATTTTGTGGACAGCCATCTCCATCCCACAAAATCCCACCACAGCGAAAATATTAGTCAGTCTGGGGGTCCGGCATGAGCCATGTCTTCAACAGACTTTTCAACAAATATATGGGCCTGGGACTGAGGGGCATACGCTTGAAAAAGGGGAACTCACACAGTGAAGCCAATCGTAGCCTGGAGGAAAGCATGGGTAAGCAGAGCATCTTACAACACCCTGGGCTGGTGGGAAAAAAAGCCCATCACAGTGGGACTTCCAAATGTTCAGTTTTTCAGCCCGACAAACCTCTCTACTGATGCAATAATCCAAATCAGACCAAAATCAAACCAAATTAGAAAAAGGCCCAGGTTTAATGGATGCCAGCACTCCCAGGTGGCCCTCTGGGAAAACAGGGAGAGGGAAAAAGTGAACAGGAATGACCACATGTTCGTTCTCTGGGAACAGTTTAAATATTCTGTGGGAGTGGTCTTGACCCTCTCTGGGGAGGGGTCACCATTTGGTGGGCTTTCTCAGAGGTGAAATTTGGACTGAGGCAATTCCCAGAGGAGGTGGCTTGAAATGGAACTTTTCACCCATCACTCCAAAATAGATGCCAGGAGCTGGGATGATACTTCCAACCAAACACTAGAATTATTACTCTCCATAGATCATATTGGATGAATTCTAATTTGCTTTAATTGTCACCATTATCCCCTATACATAGACCCAAATAATTGGATTTCTAGCCCAAATCTGATTGGATTGAAGGATAATAAATTCATTAATTCATAAATGCATTAAGATAAATCCTTTCTTTATACATGTTCTCTTATTGGAAAATCCTTCTGTTTTGAACAGAAATCTCTCCATATATAAATTTCAACAATCATTCCTTTTATACATTCTCAATTTTACTTTTTGTAATATGGTTTTTGGACAAACAATATTGCATAGCAGTTTAAAATATAGTCAAGGCTCAGAATCATCAGTTTGATCCAGCTCTGGACAATGCAAATTTCCATTTTAACAAAATAACCAGGGGATTTATTTGTTTAATAAAGTTAGCAAAATGCATCTAGAACATAATAAGATTTAGTCAAATTCTATAAGGCAAACTCCGAGTGCATGGATTAGTGATCATTCTTCAATCAAATAAAAAAAGGAACAATGAAAAAAACAAGCAACTGTGAAAAGAACTAACATTGAAAGAAACATTTACTCCTTCTTTTCTCAGGACACTATGTCCCAGAGGTACTGAAAATGCAGAAGGAGGATGGCACAGTCCCTGCCCTTAAAGAAGCCCTGTTTTAATGGGTGAATAGTTCTAGGTGAAGCAAGCGTATAAAAAAGTGCCATAGGATTCCAAAACCTGTTGCGTTGAGATAATGTCTCTGCTGTAGAGACACCCCTCAGATAAGATGAGAGTGCAGATCTCTAAAGAGTCTCACAGGCAGATGGCTTCACTAACATCAGGAGGAAATGAATGCTAAGTCAGACAGCCATGCAAAGGCTTATATGGCTAAGTGTTACAGTGTGCCCATTCCTGTAGGGCTCCAGTGAGCCAGTTGCTAGGATCCCAACCTCTGTACAGTCCTCTGCCCATGAGTGTCGGGAAAGTCTAGTAATCACAAATATAACAAGGCAAAATGATGAACAAGGTTGACCAACTGCTATCTGTCATGTTGGTACTTACCTGCAGATACTGTTTTGTCCCCTTCACTTGTTGATGAGGCAAACTGTCATAATATAAGCTGCTCAAGTAAGTAGTCAATGAAGCAGTGAGCTGAAAGAGGCTTCCAGCCGTCAGACCATAAGGAACTGAGGCCTCAATCCAAGAGCTCATGAAAACTCCACACTGAAACAATCGCATGAGTGAGTAAATAGTGGTATCTTTGAAATTAGGTCTCATGGCTTTACAAGAGCCTGAACCAGGGGATGCAGGCAAGCCTAAACCTCCTGCTTGTCTCACAGAGACTGTGAGAAATACATTATTTTTACTAAGTTGGTAAATTTTGAAATAATATGCAATTGAAAAATAGATTGCTATAACATATAAAATATGGCTTTCTACAGACGCGACCACCTCTTACTATGTAAACATATACTATCTAGAATGAAAATATTTTGAAGATATGATTAAGTTTGAGAATTTGAGGTAACTATATTTTTCTAGATTATCCAGATGAGTCCTAAATAGAATCACTTTTGTATTTCTCAGTGGGAATCAGAGAGAAATTTGATATTGACAGAAGAAAGGAAATGAGGCCACTGATGGAGATATAGGTGTGATAAGGTTTCAGGCCAAAGGATGCTAGCAGCCATCAACAACCAAAAGAGACAAAGATACAATTCCTATGTTCAGAGAGAGAGAGAGTAGTCCTTTTAACACTCTGATTTCATCTCATTGATACTTATTTTGAACATTGGCCTCCAAGAATGTGAAGAAACAGACTACTATTTGAAATCCTTAGTTTTTTGGTACTTTATTACAGCATTCACAAGAAGCTAATGTCATAAGCATGGGAAGAGACAAATTTCATGTAGACGGTGTGGAAGGTAAACTAGAGGAATGTCATGAAGATGGTATGGAAAGAAGAGGCAGAGCCAGAATATTTAAAGGGTGGTGGTGGTAGGCAGAGTCTGTAGTTTGTCCAGTAAGTCAAAGACTGACGTTTCTAAAAAGCAGAAAGAGAACATGCGTCTTCCACAGCATCAAATGTTTCAACTGCATTATTCCAAAGCTCTCTATTGACAACCTATAGGACAGATAGGGTAGGGGAGCCGGGATGCCTCTAATGTCATGAGCAGCAAGTTGAGTAAGAACCAACAAGAAATTGAGGAAACCATTAGAAAGACTCAATTCACAGAACTATTTTCCAAAAGAAGAGGCTGGAGAGACAAGTAAAGCTGAGATTCAGGCAGATGGAGTCGAGAGGGGGAGTGAGAGGATTCTGAGCAGCAGCAGCTAAGTGTGTCTGGAACCACAAAGCGCTTTGCAGCAGATGCTTCCGCTGAACATGAACATGCAGGTCAAGGACCAGAGCATTAGACAGTCTTCTGAGTCCTAAGGAAGGAATAAAGCTTGTTTTCAAGGACTACTGGTGGAAATAGTGACTTTCCTCTGTGATCAGAGTTCAGAGTTCACAAAACACTTATCTAAAGGTCTTTCAAGAGAAAGAAAAAGAAGCATCTACCAGACACAAAAGAATGATGTTAGAACACCAGGGAGTGAGAATCACACTAATCAATAGATTTCTGCAAGACTGAAGGCAGAGTCAGGATGGGGTCTCATTGACTTAACCAATCAGTCAGACACTGAGGGTATGCCCTGGTTCTGGTGGCTCAGCATTGTGGTACTTCTGTAATTCAGTGTTTAAACCAATAACCTTGAACTTAGAACAGGAGAATGTCAGTATAAACACCAATGAGGGATGCCAGAAAAAAATAAAAGAGGGAAAAAAGTAGACAATCTTGAGAATGAGCTGCTGATATGCAAGTAAGTCCCAGGTGAATATAAGATAATAGCATGCACAACACTATTTTTTCTCCTCACATGAATCTTTAATTTATTAGCATATTGTCTTGAGCAGAGGCATCAGCTGTGAAGTAAATGTGTAAAACTCGATAAGCTATTAATAACAGAATGTGATGTATTTAGAGAGAGCCTGGCTTACATATAATAAACTATCCATAAAACTTGTGAATACAATAGCTTGTTTTTTAAATAGTTACATTACAAAAAAAATTGTATTCATTCCAACAACTTTTTAAGTCTATGAAAAACACATAGTGATTTTGCTAAAATTTATAAAAATGAGACAATATAAAATTTGCATTTACTTATTTATTGGGATATGGATTAATCCTATCATTTAAAAATTTTGTGAGTTCTTTGAGAATGCTACACACTATATTCTGATCACATTCACCCTTCAACACTTTGAAGATCCCCCTACAAATTTCATACCTCTTTAACTTTGTATCCTCATTTCTCCTTTAACAATCTATTCATGTCATTCCCTTCTCTCAAATAACATTTTCTTCTGTGAAAATTTCACACATTTAAAAGATGTATATATCACAGTCACCGATGACTACCTCCTTAAGCTCTTCTTAATGTCCTCTACTGCATGTCTTTCTCAACATCATGTCCTCTCTTTAAAATGCTGTTATAATAACTCCTAAATTGAAATATTGCTGTTCTCATATACAAAAGTATATGGCCTTCCACTGGGGCATGGAATATCATACCACTAGCTGTGTCCCCAAAGGAGAATGACTCTTTTTTTCCTCAGGCAACATAAGCTGCCCCAGTAAATGTAAATTTTATATTGTCTCATTTTTTTTTATAAATTTTAGCAAAATCACTATGTGTTTTTCATAGACTTAAAAAGTTGTTGGAATGAATACAACTTCTTTCGTTGGAAGACCATAGGTTTTCATAGTCATTTCATGCTGATTAAGCCTTCTGCCGACGACTTGGTTCTCTAGATTCAATATCTCTCCATGCTTAAACATTCTTATCTCTAGCATTTTCTCTATTTTCATTTTAATTGTATTTTATTATCTCTTCTATCTTAAGGAACCCACTGCTTCTAGTTTCCTGGCTTCCTCCTGTAAGCTATATTAAACATATAAAACAAATTATAAATTTTATCTTTGTAAGATAAATAAGATGCACAAAGGATAGCATCCACCCCACAGTTAAACGTATTGGTCCACATTAGAAACTAATATTCACTTCTTGGTTTATCTTTGCTAAAGTACTAATGTAAACGAGGAAAAACTTGTAAAGCACTAACGTTAATTAAGTATGACTGGCATCTGGGTAAGCATTTCTAATTTAAGAACTTAATTATAATGAGAAGCTTAGGTCATTTCTCAATCAATTATTAAACCTACTGACCTCATAGGTTATTTCAAATATTTCATTTTAAAGTATGAAACAATAATAATAACAACAACATAATATATTTAAATATAGTGCTTTTCAATTTATGGCTCTTATGTAAAACTATAATTACAATTTTTTTGTGAATAGTCTTTAAGTGGGTAAAAACAGGATTCAGAGTTCAACACCAGCTAACTGATTGCCCCCTTTGGAAAAAAATGTTAAAAAATAAGCTCAGTAAATTTAAATTGTCAGCCTGGAGACCATTAAAGTTTCTCCATAGCTCAGCAAACATGGTGATTCAAAACTTCAATGTCTACTTTCACAGTGATGAGCTATGAATATGTACTACTTGTAAATGACATCTCAGATTTCAATGTCTCTTAACTATGAAAGTACAGGGAAAAGGACGACAGGGAGAAAGAAAGAGAGAGGAAGAGAGACCAAAAGAGAGAAGGCAGAGTGACTACCTATTCCATCATGATGCCCTTACTCCAAATATTTATCTTTGGTCCATAGTTCATTCAGCTATTCCACTTTTCAAATGTTAGAAAAATAATAAACGCTACATTTAAAAATGTCCCTAAGGTCACAGAGAAACTACTCAACAGAAATATTTTTGTGTTAAAATGCATTAAATATCAGACTATTATTGTCAAAGTACAGTTGAAATAGCAACAAAGGATTAAAATAGCTCATTTTACCTCCAGGGGCATTGGTGCTTTCACAGAAGGACATGTGTCCTTTTTTGCTTTCTTGTTTTTCTTGTCACATTTTTATCTTGTACCCAAAGGGAATGTTTCAGTTGCCCAATGTTTGACTGTCCCTATAAGTCAAGCATGTACGAAACTAATTCTAATAGGAAAATATGAAAATGGGAAGTACCAGGAGACAGTAAACTCTACAGTACTGTGCTCAAGTGGTAGAAAATAATATTAAACAACATATATTTTTATACAGAATTATGAGGGTTAGCTGCGTTCACTATGTCCCTGGGTTTCTGCATCTGGTCCTGAAGAATAAGATCCAGAGGGTAAATATTTATGATCAGAAGATGGACACACGCTGGGGAAAGAAGATAGACAGGAAGCTGTATGGGTGACCTGTGAGGACCAAATAGAACTCGCATTAAGTGCTTTTTCCTCCATATCTCCAACTTACATGACAAGTACGTATTGCACATCCATCTCAGTCAGGATGGGGAAAGCAGGAGGAAGAAAGAAGTATGCAGTGTGGAGGCTAAAGCCTCGACTCTGCCTTGCCAACAGAATAAGCCAGGTGATTAAAATTGTGCGGTGTGTGGTTGCAGTGCCTCAGCTACCCATCATCCCTCAGCCTACATACCCCATGGGATTTCCCTTCCATCTTCACTCAGTGAGCAAGATGTCTCCTTCGGGGGCTGCAGAGATGGCTTATATGTTTTTCCAGAGGCCACAGGTTCAATACCTAGCACTCACATAGCAGTGCACAACTATCTCTGACTCCAGTCCTTTTTCTGGTCTGCACAGGTACCTGGAAGAGGTAGACAGGGTGTACACACATGTAGGCACAACCAGCCATACACATGAAAGAAAAAATATCTTCTTTGGTCCACACTAACCCAGAACTGTATTTGGAAAGGACAAATCTAGTGCAGACTTAGACAAGCTGACAGAAGAAGAGCCCTTATTTTCCCTCTCTCTTAACTTCCAATGGAGGGCTGTGCACATGTGGTCTCTGTTTTGGCTTCTTAGAAGATTCTAAAAGTAGCATTTATTAATTCTCTATAGCACTTAGAAGTGAAAATCATCCAGAAAGAAACTCATAAAGGTGATTTTTGAATTTAAAAATAATAAATATCCTAACACATCAAATAGGGGATTTTAAGAAAACTAATAAAAATGATGATCCCATACAATAATTTACTTTATAAAACTTATTAAAATATTTTTGTGCTTTTATTCCAAGTTTTTTCTTCTCTGTTGCTTCTCTAAATATGAGTACTCTCTGAGCCTAGTAACACTATGGCTTATGGTTGAAATCAATGGCTTTCAATGATCGGCGTTGTTGTTTTGAAACTTCACTTTTTTCTTCTCCCTGCACCGCCTCCTTACTTTGTGGATTTCAGGTGTAAACAAACCCTTTTCATCTGCCCCTCAATGGCAAGTCATTATCATCTTTTTAACCTTAGTGAGCTTTACCTTGTGTTTCTCTTATCCAAGTTTGGTGTTTCACGTATTTCCCAGCTTCCCCTTCTCTTTTCAGACCCCATTGCCTGATGTGGATGAGGAAGAGGGAGAAGATCCATTGTGGAGTTGGGATGCAGGACAGCTCTCACCCAGCACTTAGGGTTGGGCAATTGAATTGCACCTGTGCAGATACCCTTGAACCACATTCCATGATTCTCTGATGGTTTAAAAATTTTGAACTTTCCAAATTAAATATGTGTGTTCTTATGTATTCTTCTGAACTTGATATGATAGGCTTTTACATAAAGAAAACATTTTTAGAAATTTAAAAGTATATTTCTTATTTTAGGTTTTTTTTTGGGGGGGGGTACTGATGAAAGAGCTTTTTGTAGAAACCCAGGGAACAAGACTGGAAAATTTTTAGCCCTAAGAGTAGCATTATGAATTCCATCAGGATCAATTTTATGGATATTATTTTACACAGGAGAGTATATACATAACAACAAGAAAGAGTTCTCTGACCCAAATATCCAAGTCATCAAGTGCAAATCATGGCACCCGTAATGGAAATAATTTGGTTGGTGAAGGAACAGGAAGGGCGTCAAAGGAGATGGTAATTTTAGCAAATAAGCTTATTTGATAGTCTATGAAAAGACATTTCCTGTGTTTGCTTGTTTCTGAATTTCACTTACACATCAGCTCTTAAAGATTACAGTTCTCAAGGAAAAGCCACATGCTGTCAAACTGCAGACTTACGTAATGGAGCCACAGTGGCTTCCTTGGGCCACCATGTGTAGCTGGGACATGAAGAAGGACGCTTAAAAGAATCCCACACTAGCTCAGAATTGAGAATAATAAAGGGTTATTTATTTAGGGGTAGACTCACAGATCACAATTCTCTGCTGGAAAAGGGGAACAGCAACCTAATCCCACAGCCAGAAAAGAGGCCAGATACGAGCTTTACGTCGGCATAAATAGTATAAAGAGGCCACGCCCAAGTGGGCAGGTAGCTTAAAGGATACTGGCAGTAGGATTTCTTACAGCAGGGACAGAGTAAGAACCCACATACCAGACAGCTGTCACAGACCCAGTGGTGTAAAGCACAAACATATTGCCAAGTTTGAGATACCTAGTGTCCCAGCTTACAGGAAGACATGGATATCTTTATCCCTGAATTCCTACTTAATTTCAGCCTAATATATACATTTGTATCTTGTCCAAGTCATGTTCCATCCTCGAACAGCTTCACTCTGATGCCTGGTATACCGTGAGGGGAGGAAGTTGGGCCCAGTCACCTTCCCTTAGGATGGATACCTTTGCCTGCATCCCTGATTCTCATAAGATCCTAAAGCATTAGATTTGAGTACTCAGATCTCAACCACTCTCTCTATTGAATCCTATATATGCTGGGGTTTTTTTTGGGAGGGGGGGGAGGTATCGATCCTGCAAATATTTCTTGAAAATTCTTTGCATGTTAAAGCCATCTCAGGACCTGCTTCCAGGGAAATGGCTTATGGTATAATACTAGGTTTCTTTTACTACAGTAAACTTACACATGCTTCTCTTCGAAAGTTATGAACTGCATGAACAACATTCACTCTTATTATTTATTATGAGAAAGAGGATTATATGAGTAGAAGCTGTAGTTTATTACTTAACTACAAAAAGTTGTCTATACTCAGGGATAATGGTTTGGATTATATCTATTAAATTAAAATTGTCCATCAAATTTAAACCACAGTGTTTTCTAGTAGCTTCTGTGTTTAAATTTATATTCTGTGGATCGAGAGCACTCAGTGATCCATTTCTAAGAAAGGACAGACACTGTGGCAGCAGTCTTTAAGAAGACAGCCCTGAACATAATTTATTGATGCTCATTATATTAGCCCGTCACATTGGCTCTTCTCTTCTAAGAATTATTGAATGTACTCAAATATAGCAATCCTTAGATCTCAAAGAATAAATTGAGTTTGCAGTCTGAGTAGAGACGTATACAGGATTGTCACCGCGGAAAGGGATGGTGGAAGATACACACGAAAACTTAGTGATCACAAATTATGTGGCGCTGTAGAAACAGCGTCCTCAAAACAACAGCCCTGGCTCAGTGGTCTTCACCACAGTCCTGGTCACTTATGTTATAACCTAGTTCACACATCAAGAATCTTTAAGGATGAATTCATTGATGCTCTTCTTCAACCTTGTTTGCAGTGAACGTCAGTTATAGATACTCATGGCTGCTCGAGGTATTGAGAACAAGTGGCAGTTGAATTTTGAACCTTAAACTGAACATTAAAATCACTACACACAGGCTCCTAAAGGCTCAGGAAAGGTGGCGATGAGAGTACTGAAAGAATTAGAGAGAACTAAACCAAAGGGTGGAGGGCAACAAAATGCCTTATTATGAACATGACATGACCATAGTGTTCATGAACTCACAACAGCTCTGATTGCCTGCATAGGTGTCACGTATCAGGCTGTTAATATTCAGTAACTGCTGGAGCCCATGAGACTACACAGTAAATGTACAGCAAACAGACCCATAGACTAATCTAAGAGAGGTGTATGCATACACATCCACATGGAATAACCCATTTTCCAGAGCTACAGAACACTTGTCTTTTGGGAAAGTCATTGTCATATCTCTGGAAACCGTGTGAGGCCGTGACTCTCCTTTCAACATAGGATTCGTTCCCAAAACACCTCAGCAGTGTAACTTATCCTGCAAGGCAGTAGACCTCTCCATTCCCCCACACCACGAGGCCGTAGAGTGATAGATAACATTCACTCTTTGTTCTAGGAGTCAAATTTACATAGAGACAATCCCACAAAATTACCTGCTAACAGACCACATAGAAATGTCAATAGAAGACAGGCACTGAGCAGGAGTAGCATGCTCCACCCTTATCAGACAGGCCTGGGTGTCGGTGAAGTCCAGGTTCAGGACAGTTAGTAACTTTATCTAATGGTTTGTAATGCCAGATGTTTCCCCTTAGATGCTGGCTCGTTCCTTGGTGGTGTCACCTGTTCCAGAGGCTGCTTTGTCAGGTTCTACCTGCTCTTACTGTGATTGTGATTTAGATACGCATATTATCATTGTCTTTGTCTATGGAATTTTCCAACTATGTCTGTAAAAACTTCTAGTGGATTGGAAATCACCCCCTCTTCTTCTCGCTGCTTCTTTGTGCAAAGGAATAAAGAACATGTAGCGGTAACGTGCTTGAGTTATTTTTTTACCCTCAGATCTTCACTTGCCATAGACATCCTATTCTGAGACCTCGTGGGGGTACTCAAGGCCCCCGATATGTAACAGATGGAAATAAAGGGCTGCTGAGGGAAAGAAAGTCACTGTCTCCAGTGACATAGGCACTGCTGAGTTGTTCTCTCCCCAACGGAACTCTCACACCCATGCCTATGAAAGTACAGTGGGTAACAAAGCACAAACAAAGTGAGCAATGTAATAGTGGGGTAGGTAGTGGCTGGGATGTAGGGGAGTTTCTGGGGATGGGAGGGTAAACCTGACTACATTATGTTATATACTTGTATGAAATTGTCAAAGAATAATTGTTGTAAAAGAAAGACATCTGCAGAGACAAAATGACAAGTCTGGAAGGTTGCATGCATATTGTGCTATCCTGAAAATTTTCAGCTAATTTCTTTTGCCTGTTGCCTGTAGTTTACACCCATACATTACCATCAACAAACCAAAAAAAAAAAAAAAAAGGAAGAAAGAAAAGAAAAAAAAAAGGATTTTAACTGAGTCTATCCTGATGAGCCACTGAGTTGCTTAGAGTTATTTACAGGAGCAAAGCTAATGGAAGCAACACATCACCACAAAGCCCCAGTCCTATGTGGGAGTTTCCTGTCCAACTTGTACACAGTTCCAATGCAGCGTCCTCTTCCCCTGGAACTAGCTACTTCATCAACAGAGCTTCCGTAGTCTTGTCAGTTTCCTGAAATATATGACACTACCAGAACTGTCGCCTGTGGCACAAGCAGAAAAGGCTCAACCCAGGACTCATGCTATTGGAAAATAATTTAGGTGGTTATTTGTCCTTAGTGATTTGTCTTCCACTTGAGACTATGTTTATATTGTGTACACATGGATTAAACTGCCAACTAACACCATACATCCTCTAGAATTTCTAACAACATGAACACATTTGTGAAGCCTTACTCAGTGGCATGAAGGTCCTAGTTAAGCACTAGAAGGTATCAGAGAAATGCAAGCCAGTAGTAAGGCTGTCTGGTGCCTGAGTCTGACTGAGTTCTACCACTAACAAGGGACATGGCTCGTTTGTCCATACGAAGGTGTCCATCAGGTATGTTTCAAAGAACTTCAATACTTACCCTGGGTTAGCATGGGAAAGTTTGTGTATGAATTGTTGTTGGAATGTTAAATGGAGTTTACTTTCCGTGGAGGGGTTAATAGCACATCTGGGACTAAGTCAGTAAAGCTATCCAAAAAGTACATTTGGCCAGAGTTTGTTCATGTGATGATATTAGAAGCAGGTATCTAGACCTATCCTTTGCTAGTGTGTCCTTGAGATATTTCAAATTTTTGTTACCTCTGCCTGGGTGCTTCATGTATCTTCTCCCATATCACCTGCATCCTCTTTGTTCACACACACACACACACACACACACACACACACACACACACACAAAGGGTGGAGGGAAGAAATTGCTTGTCCAATGGCTCAATAGGCAAAGTTAATAGTCTGTGTAACAATAGACAGATTCCAGATTGCCTCTTAGATTTGTATAACAATTTACAGGGCAAGGTAAGATGAGCATTTAGGTTCAATACCTCCTGTGGTCTTCTGGGGAGAGAAAACAGAGATACCTTATGGTGTGGAATTAATAAAACAGAAGGATAGGAAACAAAGCGAATGGGGGGTATGACCAAGAGCAAAACAGAGAATGCAGGGAGATGACTCGGTTTTGTCCTGTGCCCACACTAGAATGAGAATCAGCAGGAGCTCAGAGACTCTCTGCTTAACGTGCTGACAATTAAGAAGGTTGAAAGAACTCATTTATTAATTGGCTTAGAAACAATCACATATCTGTGATGGGTCCAAGATTCAGAGCCCAGGATTTGTCCATGAGCACACCTCTTGCTTTGACCCATCTGTTTCTCGATAAATAATTGATGATGGTTTGACGATGGCATTGTCCAGTCACCTTCTTCCTCTGAATCCCATCTTTAAAATGATGGTTCAGGGCAGGATGATCTATGAGGTCCCTGCAACACTAACATTCTAAAATCATATTATTTTTATAACAGAGCTAGGACTAGCTACATGCCTTCTAAGTTCTCATTCTGGGTTCATTTTCTACACCATTTACAGCAACCTCTTAGGCTCCATGAATCCCCCAGGGCAGTGATGGATGAAGATGGCTGGGAGAGAAGGTGACGTTCATCTTCCTCTGTCTACACCTGACTGTGACTGATGGCAGGACACATGTTGCTCAAGATCAGATGATACAAAGGCAGGAATAGTGTGCCCTCTATTAGTTAGTGATAAGAGTGGTCTGATCTGCAATCTGTTCAGCCCTATCTAAGCACTAGACAAAGTGAATCATCACTCTCGCCAAATAGTTTTCCAAGCATGGTTAATATCCTGAAGAGAGAAAGCAGATGCTGCCTCTCTGTTAAGTACCAAAAAAATAAAAAAAATTAAAAACTAGATTTCAAAGCATAAACTAAGTTTTAAGTATCACTGTCCTTTTAGACAATTCTTGTCATTTGTTTCCCATTCAATCTTTCTGGGATATACCTAGTGAAATTATTCCTTGTTCTCTGTAGATGTATTAATTCCCTAACTGTCTTTAGACATTGGTCTTGGAGATTTAAAAACTCTTTCATGAGATTCCTGGGTTTCTAAATATATTAGAACTTGGATTTTTTTGTTAAAGATATATCCATTTTTATCTTATTTTTATGAGCATGCTTATGTATATGTATGTATTTCTGTGCACCAGGAGAATTATTGGTGTCCATGAAGATCAGAAGAGGATTTTGGAGCCCATGGAGCTGGAGTTACATACGATTCTGAGGCCACCACGCGTTGCTGGGAATTGGACCCCTGGTCTTCTACAAGAGCAGCAAGTGCGGTCAACTACCAAGCCATCTCCCCAACCTCATAGCTTTGTTTCAAAAATCCAGATTTGAAGCAGTAAATAAAGAAGACCATGGTAATGAAGGATGAGGAACTTAGCTATTAGCTATATTACGCATTTCTAACATTCTAACCTGACAGAAAATTTGAACATAGAATGCACAATTCTAATCAATTTTGTTTTAGTTGAGAATAGAGATTATCTGTACTTATGACACATAATCCATATACACTTCATGGAATTATTAAGTCTAACTAATTCATATATGTCCATCATCTTGCACACTTCTTTTCTTGAGTTAAGAACATTTAATATCTACTCATTTGACAACTTTAAAACATGTAAATGTTCAGTATTATCAATCACAGTCACCCTGCTATTCAATAGATCAATAGAATAGATCCCATTTAAACTTTGTATCCTTTGACTAATATCTCCCTACCTCCTCTCCCTTGGCATCTTCAAGTTCATGAGAATCATCATCACTTAATTCTCTATTTCAGTAAGTTTAGATTATGTGGTGTTTGTGTTTTAATGACTCACTTTTTCCACTTAGAACAATGCTCTACTGATTTACACAGTGACAGAAAATTCAAGTCTATAAACTTACTTCTAAGTTTTTCTTCTGCTTCACCGGAGGCATTGATATCCAGTACAGGTGTTTCTCTATTTTCTGTGTGTTGTCTAATTATTATTGTCCAGACTGAGACCTCCTGACTCAATCAACCCAATTGCATCAGGTTAACTTCACCAAGTTATTTCAGATAAATGCCATATAAAATTGTTGGGCAATATGGATTCTGTATTACAAAGTAGTAGATAATGTTAACAAGTGTACGCTTAGCACTGAGTGTAAATTTTTATGTAATCAATATGAAAATGAACATTTTAATGTTGTTGTACATCTTCTAAATGTTTTACATATTAATCTATTCAGTGTACGATAGCTTTCTATATTAGTTACTTACAAATGAATCGGCTGGCAAAATGACACAGTGGAAAAGGCATTTGCTGCCCAGCCTTGGCATCCTTGTCTCGCATCTGTCTCGCTCCCATCCCTGGTTTCCTCTTCTTACGGCTTCCTTCCATTTGTGCCTCTTCCTCTTTGCTCCTAATTAGAGTTTATTCAAATAGAATATGATTGCATCATAAGTTGGTTACATCTGTGAAGTCCCTGTGTTTAAGCAAGGTCACCTTTGTAGATACTAGGGGTTGAGGTTTAAACATGTACCCTTTGAAGCATATAATTTAAAAACAAGTATTAGGTTAGTCTAGGACAAGTACACAGCAACACACACACACTCACACACACACACACACACACACACACACACACATCCATTCAAACATTATCATTTCCAGGTGATATCATAGCCTATGTTTTTCTGACCCCCAGTTTCCCTAGCTGTGAAATCACAATGATAATAATACCTACCCTGGTAGGTTACTATGAGAATTATTTGGCAATAACAAATAGTTGAGGAAGAAATATACTACCTCAGAGTAGTGATTTCAGAAGAGAAATAAAAGAAAACAAATAAAGAAACAGTCCAGATAGGAAACTACTGAAGAAAGTCCTTAAAAATTGCTCTGAAGATGTAGTATAGCTTTTCACATTGACAGCTTTTGGCAGGGTCATAGGGAAGAAGTCAGTTTTCTTTATGGGGCTAACCCCTGAGAGTTTAAACATACTCCAGTGAGTATATGATCAACACCAATTGAACTTTGCATATATATATATATATATCTTTTAAACCAGCTCATAAAAATCTCTTTTGTTCATAAGAGTGATTATGTGGCATTTCATTTTATGAGTATATCATAATTCATTAACCCTTCCTTGTAAATGGTTGTTTAAATTATTTCTATTTTTTCTTAGTTAGCAACAGTGATAAGTGAATATCTCTATATTTCTTCATATCACTGGGGAAAATACCCTAAATTTTTAATTATTGAATTATCTACATATTTGTTTTTTAATTCTAGTAATATTATACCATTCACCAGATTTTGAAGGTATGTTTTATCTCACTGAGTTGCTTGAATGGAAAGAGATGAAAAATGTTGCAAGATTTTTATGTTCCCTCCCAGAGACCTCAGACTAAATGTTTAAATTATACATATACATTTATGCATGTATAATATGACAATTAATGCAAAAGAGGTCTTGAATTTGACAGATAACAAGGTGGGGAATATGAGAGGGTTTGGATGATTGAAAGGGAATGAAGAAAAGCTGTAAATATAATTTTAACTTATTAAAAAGTTAAACAGTGCATAGTGGTACCTGCCTGTATTCCCAGCACATGAGAAGCAGAGGTGGAGGTGGGCGGTAGTGGCTCACGCCTTTAATCCCAGCACTCGGGAGGCAGAGGCAGGCAGATCTCTATGAGTTCGAGGCCAGCCTGATCTACAAGAGCTAGTTCCAGGACAGGAACCAAAAGCTACAGAGAAACCCTGTCTCAAAAATCAAAAAAAAAAACCAAGCAAACAAACAAACAAAAAAAAAAAAACCCCACAACTCAGACTGGGCCGAGATTTCTGTGTAGATCTGACTGGTCTTGAATTTGCATCAATCCCTTATCTCCTCCTCTGGGTGCAGAACTGGCACGAACCACCTTGCCAAGCCCTCCACAATAGTTCAGATTCTATCTTTATAATGTAAAAGACACCATGTAAGAACAATTTGGCATTAATAGCTGTTTTAAATAGTTTGGCAAACAATGACAAAAAAAGTCTGTATAGATCTAGTGAAGATGTGGGTTTTTCCTGAGTGTTTTTATATCTGGAGCTGTTTAAATCTGGAAATGCAGACATCTCATGCAAGGGAAGGTGAAGTGTGTGATGTCTTTGTGGCTTTTACTTGTTTGGGCCACCACAATTTTTTTTTTAAATTTTCCTTTCCTATAAGTATTTTTGACACATCAGATTTTCCTATTACCATTTTTCTTCTTCATGGACATGCTGCTTAAAATCCAGGAGTCTTCACAGTAATAAACTTTTTATCTAAAGCATCTTTATGCTAATTGCTCAAAAGTTTTTTTGTTGTGCTGTCTCTGACTTTTCTGTCTGAGATCCTGATTGCACATAAATTCAAGCATTTAACATTATTCTACAGCATTTGCATACTTGGTTATTTTGTGAGAATTTTTCTTTATTTGATCCTGAAGGGCAACTGTGTGGTATTCATACATCTGCATATCTTCATATATGTTTTATGACATAGACCCAATATTTGGAAAAATTCTAAATATTAAAAAATTTAAGAATACTTTTCTAACAAAACATAATCACAACTGTGAAAAACTCAAATTTGAAGGTTGAAAATAAGAAATATGCATACAAAAATTTACAGTAATGCTATTTTTAATTTTTAAAAATGTAAGCAAGCGATCAGTGGGTTACCTGAAATGTCTATCATTAAATTTGATCACTTATAAAAGGGACAAAGTACTCCTATGATATTGGTGAGTCTGAGACACATGATAAGTGCAAAAGCCAAATACATATACACAGACGTCTGTATAATCTATGCCCCATCTACATGAATTGCTGAGCCAATGTTAACATACTAAGGACAAGACTGGTGTCTAGTTGTTTATGCCTAGGATTAGGAATGAAAAGAGACTTCACACAAATGAGCGATCTTTAGAAGACAATGAAAACGCTCTAAACTCTCAACCTATTTTAAGTTGGGGATCATAGAAGTCTATAAATTTTCTAAGGAATTATACACTGAAAATGGGGAAGTTTTATGGCATGAATGTAAAAAAAAGCAGAGGTAATTTAGGGTAGAGTGAAAAGAGAAAGAAAGATACACCCCCCCACACACACACACAAAACAAAGGAGAGAGAGAGAGACAGAGAGAGACAGAGACAGAGACAGAGAGAGAGACAGAGACAGAAGAGGAGAGAGAGAAGAGTTCATCTCTATGCCAGTTAATGCAGAATTCTGGTATTGGATTCAGCTGAGTGAGGTAATGCAGCTGTGTTGGGCTGGTAGAGGTTCCTAATTTGGTCTCTGAGTCACTTCCCCTCTCTCCACACACAGGAGATTCATAGCCTTCCTGCCAGCGCACAGCATGTTCTTACCTGTTGGACAGCCGTGGCTGGCAGGTGCTGACTCATCCTCTGGGCTCCAATAGACTAATCAGCATTGATGATTAGCAATTATGCTGCATCCGGCTCTCAACCTGGTTCTTCAAAGCTGTGATAGCTTTAATGTCATTTGTAGCAAGAGGCTGGTATTTATAACAGTCATCAGTCCTGATAATCATAGATTTGTCAATGTCACCTGGACATCAAGGAGAGGACAAAGCCACCAGCGAGGATTCTTAGACAGAGCCAGGCTACAGAAACAGAAGCTATGCCCGTGAGTTTAAACGCATATTTCTAATAATTCATTATCCCTCCTCATTTTGATAATGAGACTGCCCAAGGCCTTTTTAGCTTATCGTAGTAAAAGATAATATTTGTAAACTAGAACTATACATTATGCCTACTACATAGACTGAAAACAGCTATTTGGTAAGTAATCTCTATACTTAAAAGTACTTACCAGGAAAAAGAAAAAAAAAGCATGAAGGAAGAGACACCATTTTATTCATTCAGAAGAAAGGGTGATTCTTTCTTCTGAGTCACAGATAAAAAATGGTAAAGAATGGCCCTTTTCCTCTATATAAAAAATAGTCTTAAGAGATAAGTGAGGACATATCTGTGATGCCTGCTGCCATCCATGATATCCATGGGAATCATAATGCATCATGTTCTATGGCATTTCTAGTATGTTCTACATACTGAGGACATAGTGATAGTCAATACTATTTTCATTGGATAATTAAGCATAATATTGGACAATATAAAGGTGCTTTTAGGCACATATACATCACCGGAAGAAAGTGTGTTAGCCTCATGAGCCCTTCAAGTAAAATATGTCAGCGAAGGCAAAAGTGAGATACTTACGGCCAAGAACAGGAGAAAGACTCATTGCTTCTTTCTGTTGCTGTGGGCGGTTAAGAAGAGAATGATCAGAAACCACATGAAAACTGCAGAATTGCAGGTACATGAAGGCTCTCTTCGAAGGGTTTCACGGAGTATCTTATTATGTGAAAATGCTGCAAGAGGTGGGATGGTGGAAAGACTTTAAGTAAGGAAGAGCTCAGAGCAAAGTGAAAATTGATGTTCTTGCCTGAAGGTGTACTTGGGTTTTTCCTAATCCAGTTATTTCTCGAACAAAGGTCCAGCTTACAACACTGTCAGGGTTGCAAATGATTCTCAAGAACCAGTCTCACTAGTACTTCAAAAGCACTCTCAATGGTCTTAAGGGAAGGAATATTTATCTCCAAAGCCAGAAGGTGATTTCAAATCTGATTCTGGGGACAGTGAAGCTCTTTCTTAAGTTGTGCTTGAGTGGGAGACATCTGGGGACCAGTCTGTACCACTTTAATCAACTTGGATGTACTTGTTTGCTTTTCATTTTGTTTTTCTTGATGTACCTGGGATCCGTGAAAAAAAGGCAAACCCACAAAGTGCCATAAATTGTTGTACTCTGCCCTTGTTTATTATGAAATGATAAAAAAAAACTCTGAGTATCAGAGTAAGAGAGAAATGTAAACTCAGAGACTGTAACAGAACAGGAAATGGTCATGCAAGCAACCTATGGCAGACAAAGCAAAAACTAGTGTTAACATTAGAGGTTATTCCAAATGGTAACTTCAGCCTAATGTAGTGTGCTAATCTAAAGGACGTGCTTTCAAAAGAAAAAACAAGATGGGATTTCATGTTGTCGCTGTATTATTATCCTGCTTCACCTTTATGATTGCTGACCTGATTGCCCTAAGTGCATCATAATGCCTTTTAAGAAAGAGCGTAAGTAGAGTGTCTGAGCAAAGCAAACTTCATAAAGTATGGCAATGGCTAATCTCATTTGCATTCATTAAACATTCAGTGGAGCAAAATTAATCCTGAACAATATTTACAGAAGTGCTCTCATAAATAACATTGGAAATATAGTCGTCTTGGAACAAAATGAGAGCTTGCAACACTTTTTATGAAATTCACATTTTTAATTGAAGTCAACCTGAGAGAACTGCAGTTCATCAAGGTTTTGCTCCAAACACTCAGAGCCTCTCCTGCCCTTAAGATAGAAAATCTGTTCATAGAGAGATGGGCAGGGTAGAAAATACGCTATTTCATATGTCATAGGCAAAAATGGTTAAATAACTCCTTCATTTTATAGATCTCAACTTCAAAAGGCTATACCTTAAAATAAATGTTTGCCCAGCCAAATGACTGTGCTATTTAAGTTTTGTAAGAAACACTAGCCGGAACTACTAACTCTGGGCACATGATTTACCCTTAAAACATAGGAGCCTCAGAACCTCTTCAGAATGGGATGACTGTCATTGGCTGCATAATTGCTACTGACCCCCCACATGGAAGCTTATCTCATCCACAACAGAAAATACAGTTGTCTAAATTCACTTCTTTGCTGTCAGTTGAAAATTTCTTATGCTTGGGCTGCTGTGAAAATCCCGTTGGTAACTTGCAAACACTTTACATGCAAGGTCTTGATAGAGAAAAGGTCGTAAACTGAAGGGAAGGAAGTGGAGAACACTCACTTTCCAAAGAAGACAAGAATGCAACCCAGTACCTTTATGTCACTACATAAATAATGACTTGTGTATGGATCTTATGAACCCATTGATTGATTAGGATCAAAGCTTGGCTTGTTGCACTGAAACCAAGTGTTGTATGGACTGGTTTGAGGCCATCGGCTGTAGTGATGAGAGCGGGCATAAAAGCAATAGATAGATAGAAGACCCACCTACATCAACTGGCTATATTAATTTGCAGAAAAACACAAAGGCTAGGGGAAAGCCACATGATATTCTTAACAGGGCAGGTCTATATAACTGTTGATCAATTTAAGTTCAGGTTGGCCCTGAAATTAAAACAATTAACACTTGAGATGTGTTTGCAGAGGTTGAGCCCTCTTTTAAAACCCTATGGTATCAGTATCATATTTATAGTAGTCTACTTGTGAAAAATAAAGAAATAGCATTTTGAGGTCTGTACTTGGTTGAGTAATGCCCCCTCAAAAGTCATACTCATTCAGAATATGAAAATCGCCTATGAGGAAACAGTTTAGCTACAAGTGTAATGGAGTTAAGGCCCATCACTTAACTTAGTTGATTGGCGTAGACATTAAGTTCAGTCGCAGATCTCTTTGGCAGAAAAGAAAGATGTACAAGCAGAAACATTTGGAAAAGAATCAGGGATTGCAGTGGCATGTCTCCAAGAAAGGAATGCGGGAGATCCTGGTGAGTCTTAGAAGGTGTTTGTTCAATGGGACATTCTCAAAAAGAAGGCGCATTAGCACTTTCATAGAGAGGATGACCCTGCTGATGTCTTCGTTTCAGAACTCTAGGCTCTAGACTATGAGAAAATAACATTCTCTAGTTTTTAGCTACTTAACGTTTTGTACTTTGCTATTGCAGTCATCGGAATGTAACTGTGGTGTGTGTTAGAACATCTATTAATATACTAGTAGAATTTGCTTTACCTCTGAAGTTCACAAACCTAAGCACTACCTTTCATTATTGTATATTAAGTCATGGTACTGGTAGTGGACTGGCATTGGGGAAAGATGGGTGGAGTAACTGCAGTTCTACAAATGAGCCTCTTACTATGCCTGAGAAGTAATTAAGATTAATAAAGTGAGTTCAGGTTGTTTTTAAACCCCTGCCACTTTTGCTTCAGCATCTCTCAGTTTAGAGTTAGTTCTTTCACCTGCGAAACAGTGTATTAGGAGTCACTGCAGTGGACTCTTCAAGAATTTATTGAGTTAATGTATCAGTAATGTATGTGGGATATGTTGGCAGATATGAAGTGTTTACTAACATCGATGGACTGTTCTTATTGCTGTTACATATGGCTATCATCTTCATCATCATTGCTATTTGGGTTTTTCCTTTCTCACCCCCCTTTTCTTTGTTTTATGCTTTAGTGCTGAGGACTAAACTCAGGGCCACACATATGTCTGGCAAACACTCTGCCACTGGGCTCCCTCTTTATTTATATATTTATTTGTGGTTTTGTTTTAAATTTGAGACAGTGTCTTAAGCAGGTGTCTTTAGAGGAACAGAACAATGTGTGT